>NC_081765.1:13811331-14411331 GCF_963082965.1 Carassius carassius
AAGCCTAAACTGTTTGATAGACTTAGTTGGCCTCCCAGTCTCGCCTGGTGGCTGATCTAAGAGGAGTTTCAGGCACTTTTCAGATGGTAAAGCTTCTTAATCAAGCTAACATCAGTTGTGGTATTTAGGGTTGAAGAGTGCTGGTCATTCACTCCCCCCACCGACAATCACTGCCAGTACCGAGACTCGAACCTGCAACCTTTGGATTACAAATCCGACTCTCCAACCATTAGGCCACCACTGCCCCGACTAGCAGTCTACTAACTGCCCAAACTACGAGTCCAGACTAGCTTAAACTAGCTAAAACCACCTAGCTGGTTTAAAATGTTTGTTTCAGCAGGAATCCTCACCTTCCAAAATCCAGAAGGTGCTAACAATAAGAAAAGTACCACAAAGTACCACAGCATTGCCACATTGTTTCAACATGTACTACAGGAGCTTTACCCAGCCAAAATGTTGTAATGGTAGATTCAGAACTATAAAATTTTACATTTTTCAGTAATTAGTCTAAGAATGCAAATAAATCCAACTCAGATTGTAGATGTTATCTTAACTGTTATTTCCCAGCAATAGAAGTAATGCTGATTCTCTTCCTATTCCACACAAATCTGTCTTTCCTGGACAGTTCACTCATGCTCTAAAAGATAGCTTAAATAATAACATTGAAAATCATTAGCAGAATAACTCTAAATAAATGCCTCGATAAGTACACCTGACTCAGCACTAATGACTCTGTCTAAATAGAAGATAAAGGCTTATGGATAATTACTCTGTATTGGAAAAGTCTTTAAAAGGGCTGTGTAGTAGAGGGAACTGTCATGTCTTAATGAACTGTACATTCAATAATGTGCTGTAGAATGGATTTGAGTAACATTTAGCATGTATAGGGAAGTGCTTTGAGTACCAAGCACAGTTATCAGAACGTCTCTTTATTAGTAATATACAGCATGCAAATACCAACAACCACTTTTAAAACCAAAACTCTTGAAATTGTCAAGAATTAAAAAAAAATAAAAATAAAATTGGCAGATGCCAGTAGTTGCCAGGTTGAAAACAGTTATATGAACACAAATTAATATAAAATGAATTCCAAACTAATTTATTAATCAATAAAAATATAATATATAAATCAATACATAATATTATATAATATTTATATCAAGTTTATGTCACAAAAATGACGCACACGCAACATTAAAAGAAATAATTCACCTAAAAATGAACATTTGCTGTTAATTTGACTTCAAGACTATGAATGCATTTTATAAATCACCAAGGAACACAGTTTCAGCTAAAACAAATTCTTTACAGTTCTATAGGTATCTACATCTTGGATGACCAATAGGTGGGTAAAAAAAAAAAAGGAAATTTAAAACAATTTAAGGGTGTTGCTTTCTGTCATCACTATCTGAAGAACCGATAATATGAAGATAAATACGTTTATTCTTATATGTTTACTGGCTTTGACTCGACTTGTCACGACTTTCACTTTTGTTTGCACATAGCTTCAGTATGTAGAAGTAGAAAATCAGTATGTGTGAAAGTTCTTTGTGGTTCAGAACAAGAACAATACTTCACACAATATCATTACTTACTGTGAGGCTCATATTAGAAATAATGAAAGCAAGCACCGGTGAGCTGGCTAAGCCTGTGGTAATGGCAGCTGTGATAAAAAGGCGGCACATGCTTTTTTAGCTTCCTTGTTGAGAGGATTAACCTTTACCCAGCTGTTTGTCACAGCGACTACTCAGCCAAACACACACCTGAGAAAGAACCACCACATGGTTCCTCTGGGTGCTCTGGTCCACAACCACCATCTCTGAGCTCTAGGTGGGGGGTTCAGATGTGGAAAAATACTGAGGCAGAGAGGAGCTTAGTGTACTTCTGTAGTGCAAGTGCACTCTGTTGACTGTCTGTTAGGGGTGTGTGAATGTATGGAGTATCTAAAGAGTGTTTACATGCTTTACTCCATTATCACAACTGCTACAGAGCCTCTACATTGTTAAGTGAGCATGAGGGGCTGACAGAGAGCTTCTTCTGAATGTGTCTAGAGTGTTTAAGAGGTATTGTCATGTGCAGACTGTTATTCACCTCTCAGATCTTACTATGAATGCACCTCTAGGGTGTTTTTAACTCTTTGAAATGTTCCTATTGCAGAATTAAATAGTTAATGTCATGAAAAGCATGTTTTTTCTTTGCTCTTTTGAAATAAGAGAATTCGGTGCATGTATACTCTGATATTCATAAAAAAATCTTCAAAGTTCAATCAGGCCATTTATGGAAAACGTACTCGGTTACTAAACGTAACCTCGGTTCTCTCTAGAAGAGCGAACGAGTACTGCGTCTTAGCTAAGACGCTACGGGAAAAGTCTCTTTTCACGAAATACTGAAGCAAAAAATTATCCTTAATTTTGTATTTTTGTAAAGCGCATTTGCAGCAGTACACAGCCATAGGCGAGACGGCTCGTTCACTCATTGGCTTGTTCTGCGGCAACTGCACAGCCTATCGAGCGCGGGCTGATGCAACATCAGACCAATAAGGGCGCTTCGCGCCCTTCTTGCCACTTCCCGCCGAAACGGGTGTGGCCCAACCTATAAAAGGAGCTCGAAAAGGCTGACTCACCTGATTTATTTCATCGCCGAAGCGAACCAGAGTGAATCGTACGCACGGCAGAGAACGCAGTACTCGTTCGCTCTTCTAGAGAGAACCGAGGTTACGTTTAGTAACCGAGTACGTTCTCTTACGAGAGCTCTCTCGTACTGCGTCTTAGCTAAGACGCTACGGGAACCCGATGTAAAACGCCGTGCGCGCAGGGATCACACACCGATAAACCTGAAGCAACGCCCAGGATTTACAGTGCACAGTCACCTGAGGGACTCACAGAGAGTCCGGGACAGAAAAAAGGGGGAAAAACCCTCCGTCCCATATCTAGCAGCATCCGTAGATGCGGCAATATGACATCACACAGCCGAGGCAAGGCCTGACCAATGTGGCAATGCGGGTCTTACGCAATACTGCCCATATAACAGTCGGCAGCGCCTAGCGCTCATGAATTCAGAATTCCCCTCAGGGCCCTGATTCTTCTATACCGACAGCAGCCTTGCTTGCAAGGCGGGAACCTCCAGGTTATAGAACCTGATAAATGTAGACGGCGAGGCCCAACCCGCCGCCATACATATATCCTGCAAGGAGATCCCAGTAGACCACGCCCACGACGAGGCGACGCCTCTTGTGGAGTGTGCTCTGACGCCCAACGGGCACTGAAGGCCCCTGGAAGCGTAAGCTAACGCTATGGCGTCAACTATCCATCTGGATAGAGTCTGTCTCGAAACAGCCATTCCTTTGGAACGTCCACCGAACGAGACAAATAGCTGCTCCGTCTGCCGAGAGGCAGCAGAGCGAGACACATAAGCTCTTAAAACCCTGACAGGGCAAAGAAGACTCGAGTCTCCATCCTCCCCTGACACCGGCAGGGCAGACAGGGCAATAACCTGAGCCCGAAACGGTGTGTTGAGGGATTTCGGCACATAACCGTGCCTAGATTTGAGTATGACCCTTGAGTCATTGGGCCCAAACTCCAAGCACGACTGGCTCACCGAGAGCGCGTGCAAATCACCCACACGCTTCACAGAAGCGAGAGCCAACAAGAATACTGTCTTGAACGACAGATGCTGAAGGCTAACCGATTGGATAGGCTCAAAAGGGGGACCCTTCAAGGCCTCCAAAACCGCCGCGAGGTCCCACATAGGGACTGACGGATGTCTGGGAGGATTCAGCCTCCTAGCTCCTCTGAGGAACCGGATGACTAAATCGTTCCTTCCTATTGACTGACCGGACGCCGTTTCAGAAAACGCCGCGATGGCCGCCACATAAACTTTGAGCGTGGATGGGGCTCTGCCCTTATCCAACAGCTCCTGTAGGAAGGAGAGGACCTCCGTCACCTCACAACTAAGGGGTGAATAACCTCGAGCTGTGCACCAGCTGGAGAACACCGACCACTTCGAGGCATACAGACGTCGTGTCGACGGAGCTCTAGCCTGAGTGATGGTATTTAGCACTCCCCCTGCGAGATCAGCGGGTAACCGTTGAGTGCCCATACATGGAGGGACCACAACTCCGGTCGAGGGTGCCAAATCGAGCCCCTGGCCTGCGAGAGGAGATCTCTCCTCAACGGTACCGGCCATGGGGCGACATCTGCTAATTGCATCAAATCTGGGAACCATGGATGGTTCTTCCAAAGAGGTGCCACAAGCAGTATTGAACATCTCGTTTCTCTCACCCGTTCTATCACCTGCGGAAGGAGGGAGACGGGAGGGAACGCATAAAGCGGGCAGCACGGCCATTTCCGTGACAGCGCGCTTTCGTTCTTGGAAAAGAATGTGGGGCAGTGAGCGTTTCCGTGGGACGCAAAGAGGTCCACCTCCGCCATGCCAAATCTCTCCCACAACAGCCGAACTGTTTGCGGGTGTAGAGACCATTCTCCCGTAGGGACATTGCCTCTGGACAGCCTGTCTGGACCCAGATTCTGCAGTCCAGGCACATGCACCACTCTCAGCGAGCGCACGTTGCGTTGAGCCCAAATCAGGAGGCGTTCCGTCAGCCTGTACAGGTTTCGGGACCCGAGACCGCCCTGGCGATTTATGTAGGACACCACGGACATGTTGTCCGAACGGACTACGACGTGGTGATCCTTGGTATGGGGACAAAAGCGCGTCAGCGCATTCTCCACTGCCAGCATTTCCAGGCAGTTGATATGATGGAGCTTTTCCCGTTCTGACCATAGGCCAAAGGACGGTCTGCCTTCGAGCAGCGCTCCCCATCCCGAAGTGGAGGCGTCCGTCGACACCATTTTCACACTCGGGGAAGTCCCCAGGCTTACACCTGATCGGTACCAGCCGTTCGCTGTCCAAGGTGCTAGAGCCGCAACACAGCTCTGATCGACCTTGAAATGCAGCCGGCCAGACGCCCACGCTCTGCGCGGCACCCGAGCCTTCAGCCAGAACTGCAGGGGGCGCATGCGGAGCAGGCCCAGCCGCAGAACCGGAGATGCTGAGGCCATGAAACCCAGCATCTTTTGACAGTGTTTGAGCGACACAGTCGCGCCACAGCGGAAAGAACTCGCTGCACGCTGAATGCCCATCGCGCGCTGTGGTGACAGCCGCGCCGTCATGGAACACGAGTTCAGAACTATACCCAGAAACAGGATCGTCTGACTGGGGTTCAGCGAACTCTTCACCCAATTGACACTGAGGCCGAGCTTCTCGAGGTGATCGAGTAAAACGGCTCTGTGGTCCATGAGCTCCGCTCATGATCGGGCCAGAACCAGCCAGTCGTCCAAATAATTCAGCACTCGTGTGCCTCTGAGTCTAAGAGGAGCGAGCGCTGCATCCATGCACCTCGTAAGCGTACGAGGAGCTACGGACAAGCCGAATGGCAGGACTGCAAACTGGTATGCCTGGCCCTCGAAGGCGAATCTCAAATATCGCCTGTGGTTTGACGCTATCTGTATTTGAAAATACGCGTCCTTCAGATCTATTGACATGAGCCAGTCCCCTCTGCGAATCTGCGCGAGGAGCTTCCTGGTCGTGAACATTTTGAAACTGTGTTTCATCAATGCCCGTTCAGCTGTCTTAGATCCAGTATGGGCCGGAGACCCCCGTCTCTCTTGGGCACCAGAAAGTATCTGCTGTACAGCCCCCCCTCGCTTTGAGACACAGGCTCTACAGCCCCTTTGCTCAACAGTTTTGATATTTCGGCCCGAAGTATGTGTGCTACTTCTGTTTTGACCGTAGTTTCGACGCGCGCTGAAAAGCACGGTGGGCGTCGAGAAAACTGTAGCGAGTAGCCTCTCTTTATAATGCCTAGCACCCAATCCGAAACCCCTGGAAGCACTGACCATGCATCTGCATGAATGGCTAAGGGCTGGATGCGAAACGCGCTCTGTTGACTGGGCAACGGCGGCGCTCGAGTGTGCTGCGCATCTGAGGCGGGGAGCGCGCTGATCACAGCGGGCAGATCGCTCTTCCTCGACCCCGTTCCGGCGCTTAACCGACTGGAGGGAGGCTGAGCGGGTCCCGTGGGACTCGATATATCTGCGAGTAACCGTGGGCTGCATGTGTGCACTTTTACCACTTTCAACTCGCTGTCTGCCTGTGCCGAATGTACGTGCACGGGTCTCATTTTTACAGAAGCCCCGCGCCGTATGTGACATAGTGTATGTGGGCACTGGGAAGTGGGCACGTTTACTATGCGGCGCGCTCGACCGATCTGTGTCGATCTTATGTGCGCTAGCCCTGTGTGCAGGGCTGTGCTTACATGTGGAGATGGGCACTGGGTAGTGGGCATCGTCACTGCATTTATAGCACCATCGGCCGTGGCCGGACGAGCATGCACGGGTTTCGTTTTTACAGAAACCACATGACGTGTGTGACATAGTAATTGTGGGCACTGAGGGGTGGGCACGTTTACTATGCAGTGTGCGCGACCGACTTGAGTCGACATTATGGGCGCAGGCCCTGTGTGCAGGGCTATGCTTACATGTGGAGATGGGCACTGAGGAGTGGGCATCGTCACTACATTTATAGCACCATCGGCCGTGGCCGGACGAACGTGCACGGGTTTCGTTTTTACAGAAACCACATGACGCGTGTGACATAGTGATTGTGGGCACTGAGGAGTGGGCACGTCTACTATGTAGTGCGCGTGATCGACTTGAGTCGCTTTTATAGGCGCGAGCCCTGTGTGAAGGGCTGTGCTTATATGCGGAGATGGGCACTGAGCAGTGGGCATCGTCACTACATTTATAGCACCATCGGCCGTGGCCGGGACACCAGAAATTACACCTTTTTCGGGAAATATCTGGGTAGCCGTGATAACGGTTTTCGTGTGCAGGCAAGCGGGCAACCGTACAGGCTTGCGCATTGCAAACAACGCTGAAACAGTCACAATCTCTGGAAACTGAAACAGCGGCGCGCTTCGGTGACAGCCCGGCCGCAGCGGAACTCGTACACCGGCGCTTCGATGAAGCAGCCATCGTGTGTAGTGCCGACGCAGCGTCATGCAGCATGCGTAGATGGCTTTCCCAGGATGGCTTCGGGGCTCCCGGCCTCACCGTAATCCTCTGCCGCGGTCCCCGCGGCGCGGGGCGACGGCCAGTAGAGCGAGAACGGGGGTCTCGAGCTGCGTTGCTGAAGCTGTTGTGATAACGGCTTTTGTGTGCAGGCAAGCGGGCAACTGTGCAGGCTTGCGCATTGCAGAAAACGCTGAGACAGTCACAATTCCTGGAACTGAAACAGCGGCGCGCTTGGGTGAGAGCTCGGCCACAGCGGAACTCGTACACCTGCGCTTCGATGAAGCAGCCATCGTTAGTAGTGCCGACGCAGCGTCACACAGGAGGCTTTAGATGGCAACACCGCTTTTGCCGCCGTCCAGCAGAGGGCGGACAAGGGTGCGTCGCTATCGCCTGTTCCACCGGCGGAAGTGAGTGGTAGTTCCTGTTTTTAGCATCATCAGTGTGGAGAATGCTAGTGAGACAGACGAACGAGTTCGTGCTGAATATGGAGCGTTCAAAGCCTTCGCCACCTCTTCGTGAAGCTCAGGAAGAAATGAGGCGGGCTTTGAGAAGTACGCTCATCCGAAAGGGAAATACCATCCAGCCGGGAACGAGAGGGGGGGGCGCTGGTGCAAACCACTCGCGGCCGAGACACATCGCGGCCAACACGAGCATTCGCCCCGGCTCCTTCTCGATGTCAGCTCGTCTGCTGGGCTTCTGAGCAGAAGGCGCGAGATCCTCGGAGCTCGCCCAGCCATCACTGCCCGAAGCCAGCAGAGAGCGCGTGTCCTCTTCCCCCGACGCGGCCCTGAGATCGACTTCCTCGGACGACGCGCCGGCAAACAGCGGGCGCTGCCCACCGGGAAGCGATGCAGGGGGGGGCCGGTGAAGCAGGGCGAACCGGCGAGCTCGGTTGAGCTGAAGATGGTTCCGGAATCCGCTGGAAGCGATGCTTTTACGGCGCCTCAGCGCAGCGGAGAATGCAGGCTCAGAGAAAAAGGCCAGGCGAGTCCTCAGAGTCACCATGGCAACAGCTCGCAGTGGGGGCATCCGCCGTCAGCGAGCGAGTGCTGCATGATCTTCACCCAGGCAGGAGACACAGATGACGTACCGGTCTCCCTCGCTGAGTGGGGCTCTGACGAGCCGCAGGAAGGCATCTTAAAAAAGATGCGAGCTCTTTTACGAGTGTGTGTCGCAGGGCGAACACACACACACACATAAAGAACAGCTTGTATATAACAGGATTGAAAGGATATAGGCGCCGGATAGCTTAGCAGGAACGGCAATGGAAGGCGGCGATGCCAGCAGCTTCAGAATGGCTCGTCCTGCTGATGTGCTTTCTCAGACGGCGCTTGCTTCCTCCGTGATCCAGCGATGCGTGAGCTTCGCTGAAGAGATGAAAAATCAGGTGAGTCAGCCTTTTCGAGCTCCTTTTATAGGTTGGGCCACACCCGTTTCGGCGGGAAGTGGCAAGAAGGGCGCGAAGCGCCCTTATTGGTCTGATGTTGCATCAGCCCGCGCTCGATAGGCTGTGCAGTTGCCGCAGAACAAGCCAATGAGCGAACGAGCCGTCTCGCCTATGGCTGTGTACTGCTGCAAATGCGCTTTACAAAAATACAAAATTAAGGATAATTTTTTGCTTCAGTATTTCGTGAAAAGAGACTTTTCCCGTAGCGTCTTAGCTAAGACGCAGTACGAGAGAGCTCTCGTAAGAGAACAAGCATGGTCATGACATCAAAACAATGAACTAATTTATGCTTGGCATTAGGGCTGCATGATTTGCAGAAAAAAAATAAAAATTATGCATAGTTTTGTGATTATATATCAAAACAACCATAAAATAATACTACTATTTATTAGTATTTTATAATTTATTATTTTGTATCGTTCATCATTTGTTTTAAAGTACAATCTCATTTTCAAATCCTAAACCATGAAGCTTTTATTTTGGCCAAAAATGGCAGCCCTGCATGATATGCATATTTTCTTATCAATATTTGACAACTTAATAAAATACTTGTAAAATACAGCAATATGGTAGACTAACCAGTTGCAACAGAGGGCATTTCCATAAAGGGGCACTTCTAGCACTTCTTTCCAAGACTGTGAGTCATCATAGTCTAGTGGTATTTTTTATAATGAACTAAGCAAAAATAAAACTGAACTCGACTACCGACAAATTGTCCCTTATTTGTATGGAAAACAGCTGAATTTACTTTATGATAACACTGTTTGAGTGTCATGGGAAAACCCCAACCAAAAAAAAAGTAATAATAAAACCTGACTGAAGTCTTTATTGTAATGATTACTGAAATGTCTTCAGACCAAATTTTATACTTTTGAATTATGAACTGAAGCAAGAACATAAATTATTAATGCCTCTATTGTCACTATTCCAGAATATTAAGAATGCTAAAAGTCCTGCATCTATTCAGCATTGGACAACACAAGGCTAAACTGCACCTTATCTATGCGTCTGACAGCATATTTTCTGAATCAGAGGATGGTCTCTGCAGAGAAAGGTGGTGGCCCAGTGACAGATTCCCTGGTGCGCACTTAGTCTGGCAGTTATTTTCACAAAAGGCTGACATTTAAATGAATGTATAAAATATGTTGTGTTGACAAATGAATAATTTGTAAAATTTTGGACGGATTCCCACAACCAGCCCAACAAAAACAACAACAACAAAAAAACACGAAATTCACTAAAAAGAGACAACTTTGGCAACTACAAATTTTTCACCTAAAATAATTAATAACTTAATTATCAAATTAATTTATTTATCGATTTTATTTATAAATTTTTGGGTCATGGGGGCACAAGCCTCTGGTTTTTTGTTCATTAAAACCTGATTAAACTTGATTAAGTGAACCTCAAAGAAAATATAAATTGCATCAAAAAAGTGTGAAATGGAGCTTCTTAAAATATAAAAGCTTAAAGGGGTCATATGATGTTGCTAAAAATAACATTATTTTGTGTATTTGGTGTAATGAAATGTGTTCATGTGGTTTAAGGTTTAAAAAAACACATTATTTTCCACATATTATAAATTATTGCCTGGTTTCGATCTGCTAAATAGTGAGGTGTGGCCAAAGCCAGTGAAAGTACTTATTTAGCTGTTTAGAAAGCACTTGTCAGAAGAAACAGTCGAGCTACAGAGAAGGACAGCAGCTTGTGAGTGTTTTGCCTTGTTTTCTCATCAGACTAGTGTGTGATCGTCATTGCTAGGAAAGTTTTTGGTTTAAATTGTGTGTGTCTTACCCTGGTTAATACGTGCTGAAAGTGGCGCTTGGTTTTGCGTTTGCCTATCGCGGGACTGCCTGGTTTCGATCTGCTAAATAGTGAGGCGTGGCCAGCTGACTTCAATCACAGGTAATCAGGCTAATACAAAAGCGCTAAGTTTCACCGCGGCAGCGGTCGCGGCAGCCCTCGTGTGAGCCCTCCTCGTGTGAAGACGGACGAGTGTAAAGACAATCGACTCTACCTGCGCGACTCCACCGAGCAAGGACACCGACAGGGCACTTGAGTATTGCTTTTCTCCTCTTTCGTTACTTTTTGTATACCTTGTTCTCAAATATCTTACACTTGTAGTCACTATGTGCTTTCAGATCTCTACTATCACTACTAACACTCGGAGAGCACGCTATGGACGTCGCAGGAAGGCCTGTCTGACAAACCTACGGCCTGTCCCTCTGACCTCTACTACTACGCTCTCTATTCCAGTTGGTCTCTGGAACTGCCAGTCTGCAGTTAACAAAGCAGACTTCATTTCTTCTCTTGCTACTCATTCCGGTCTCAACCTCATGGCACTGACAGAGACTTGGATCAAACCTGAAGATACTGCCACCCCTGCAGCCCTCTCCACTGATTTCACTTGTTCCCACACCCCTCATACCACTGGGAGGGGTGGAGGGACAGGTCTCCTTATATCAAAAGAATGGAAATTTGATCTTCAGCCATCACCTACAGGTACTGGTTCATTTGAATCACATGCCATTACTGTAACCCACCCTGTTAAAATCCACTTTGTGGTCATTTATCGTCCCCCAGGTCAATTGGGAAACGTCTTGGAGGAGTTGGATGTGCTGCTATCAAACTTTCCTGAAGATGGTACTCCTCTGGTACTGCTTGGTGACTTCAACATCCACCTAGATAAACCCCAGGCTGCTGACTTCAAAACTCTGCTCGCCTCATTTGATCTCAAGCTAGTGTCTACTACAGCGACTCACAAATCAGGCAACCAACTGGACCTCATCTACACGCGCTGTTGCTCTGTGGACAACTCTTCAGTTGCTCCACTGCACACCTCAGACCACTTCCTCATTACTGCTAACCTAGCACTTACTCCTGAAGTGCCTCACACTCCAACGCAGGTCACCTTTCGACGGAACCTACGCTCACTCTCTCCATCTCTCCTATCTTCTGTGGTTTCATCCTCGCTTCCTGCACTCTCTCAGGTCTCTGCTCTGGACACAAACAGCGCTACGGACACTCTTTGCTCCACTTTAACATCTTGCTTGGACAACTTTTGCCCACTGTTGTCTAGACCAGCACGCACCGCCCCATCTGCCCCCTGGCTGTCTGAGGTTCTCCGTGAACATCGCTCTAAACTCAGGGCTGCAGAGAGGAAATGGCAGAAATCAAGAAACTCTACAGACCTCAGTGTGTATCAGTCTCTCCTCTCTTCCTTCTCTGCAAATGTCTTCACGGCTAAAACATCCTACTACCACAACAAAATTAACAGCTGTTGTGACGCTCGGACACTCTTCAAGACTTTCTCTTCTCTTCTTAATCCGCCGCCACCACCTCCTCCATCGACTCTTACAGAGGACGACTTTGCAGTTTTCTTCACAAATAAGACGAGATCCATCAGCGGCCAATTCTCCACACCGCAGACTGAGGACAACTTCATCGGTCATCGATGCACACTCTTTCTCCTCCTTCTCCCCACTCTCAGAGATGGACGTCTCCGAACTTCTCCTGTCCAATCATCCTACTACTTGTCCACTTGATCCGATCCCCACTCACCTCCTTCAAGCGATCTCTTCTTCAGTCATACCTTTGCTTACTCACGTTATCAACTCCTCTCTTCACTCTGGAACATTTCCCTCAGCATTCAAGCAGGCTCGGGTAAGCCCACTGCTCAAGAAACCATCTCTAAATCCAGCGCTTCTTGAAAACTACAGACCGGTATCCCTTCTTCCATTCATTGCAAAGACACTTGAGCGAGCGGTGTTCTACCAGTTTTCTATGTTCCTTGTACAGAACAACCTCCTGGACAGCAACCAATCTGGCTTCAAAAGTGGCCATTCAACTGAGACTGCTCTGCTCTCGGTTACTGAAGCCCTGCGACTAGCAAGAGCAGCTTCAAAATCCTCGGTACGCATCTTACTGGACCTTTCTGCTCCTTTTGACACTGTTAATCACCAGATTCTCCTGTCCACCCTCAGAAAGATGGGCATCTCTGGAACAGCACTCCTGTGGGTTAAGTCCTACCTCTCTGACAGATCCTTCAGTGTGTCTTGGAGGGGTGATGTTTCAAAGTCACACCACCTTGCTACTGGGGTTCCTCAAGGCTCAGTACTTGGACCACTTCTCTTCTCAATCTACATGACATCATTAGGATCGGTCATTCAGAAGCATGGCTTTTCTTATCACTGCTATGCTGATGACACCCAACTCTACCTCTCATTCCAACCAGATGACCCGACAGTAGCTGCTCGCATTTCAGCCTGTCTGAGTGACATCTCTAGCTGGATGAATGACCATCACCTTCAGCTTAACCTTACGAAGACAGAAGTCCTGGTGATTCCAGTTAACCCATTGCTTCATCACAACTTCTCTATATAGCTGGGCTCATCAACCATTACTCCTTCGAGGACAGCTAGAAACCTAGGAGTTGTGATGGATCATCAGTTAAGCTTCACAGACCACATTGCTACAACTACCCGGTCCTGCAGGTTTGCCTTATACAACATTAGGAAGATTAGAGCCTTCCTGTCAGAGCAAGCAACCCAACTTCTTGTCCAAGGTCTTGTTCTCTCCAGACTGGACTATTGTAATGCTCTCCTGGCGGGCCTTCCTGCATGTACTGTCAAGCCTCTGCAATTGATCCAGAATGCAGCAGCGAGGGTTGTCTTCAATGAGCCAAAAAAAGCTCACGTTACTCCGCTCCTCATCAGGTTACACTGGCTACCAGTAGCTGCTCGCATCAAATTCAAGGTGCTGATGCTAGCCTACAAGACGACCACTGGCACGGCACCAACTTACCTAAACTCATTGGTTAAATCTTATGTGCCCTCCAGAAGTTTGCGCTCTGCAAGTGATCGACGCCTTGTGGTACCATCCCAAAGAAGTTCAAAATCACTCTCAAGGACCTTTTCCTGGATTGTGCCCAGCTGGTGGAATGACCTCCCAATCTCAATTCGTACAGAGTCTTTACTCATTTTCAAGAAACGGCTAAAGACTCATCTTTTTCGCCTGCACTTAACCAACTAACACTAGCACTTTTCCTTTTCTTCTCTTTTTATTAAAAAAAAAAAAAAAAAAAAAAAAAAAAACCTACCTATGCGTTCTATACTAGACTAAATGAGACTTGTCATGGCACTTGTACACTGTTGTTGTTCTCTTGTTGACCTGACTGCTTCTATTGTTCTCATTTGTAAGTCGCTTTGGATAAAAGCGTCTGCTAAATGATTAAATGTAAATGTAAATGTAAATTATTGTTACTCCTCTATGCCCCGCCTTCTGATACGCATCGTTTTCAAAAAAGATCATCGGTCTGAAAAGCGAGGTGTGCTCTGATTGGTCAGCTATTCAGTGCATTGTGATTGGCCGAATGCCTTAAGCTTGTGACATTATTGTTATGTCCCTTGTCATTCTGTGATGCGGGTCCTAATCTTCAGAATATTCATTCACAGATTTGCGCTGCACAACGTCTTTAGACACAGACAAGTATGACATCATATACCTCTGTTAATAAATACAATTTCATGTCTCGCACACTTCAATGCACTTTGAATGGAACATATACATTTGCTTCAAACTGGAATCATGTCGGAATATCTTGTGATGTCCACATCGCAGGGCACTTACGTTCCAATAGAACACGTCTGAAGCAATAAGAGAAACAAACAAAATGTGCAGAGCAGGGGGGGCGCAAGGACTGGAATTGAGAACTGCTGCTCTAAACTGCTAAAAAACTTGCGTTTGAATCATAGTGACAAATCCTTTACATATGTAAACGTACTTACTGTGAGTCAGAACAGACAGCATTGTAGTCTCTCCCAGGATTAAGAAACAATCCTCTATAAAATCTGAATATATGGGTTTAACTGTTCTGGAACAGTGTTACATACTATAAATTATCATGTAAATACATACTGTATATTATTGTTTTTCCTCTATGCCCTGCCTTCTGAAGCATGTTGATTTTTACAAGGCTCATCGGTCTGAAAAAATAGATGTGTTCTGATTGGCCAGCTATCCAGTGCGTTGTGATTGGCCGAATACCTTAAGTGTGTGACGGAAATGTTATTCCCCATAACATATTGTGATGCCCTGTCCGGCCGTAGCAACGAGACGCAAACATAAAACCCATTATAAATGTGATATAAACATGATTTCTAGTCGTGTCCTCTTTTGGAAGGCCAAACAAAGTAGTTTCACTTTCTCAGTGAAACAGCATCACACATCCTTGTGTGAGCAGAGACTGGAGGCCTAGAGTGAGCCGCGGCCTAGAGTGAGCAGAGGCCGGCTTGAGTGAGCGGAGGTGGGCGGCCTTGAGAACAGCGCGGCTGGTAGATTCTACGAAGGATCGTCCTTTGGATTGCGGCAACCACATGTGACGACCCCGGGCTGGAGAGTGAAAGCCGATCTGGCGATCCAAAGTGCAAAGTTCATGTATTTCGTCAGCGACCAGCACGGATCAGCTCCAGGCACGACGAAGCGGGTATCGTCCTCTTTTGGAAGGCCAAACAAAGTAGTTTCACTTTCACAGCATCTATACGACATGACGGCGGTGGCAACAACAATACTACAACGAGAATAAAAGTCTTAACTTTTATAAAGAATATCTCTTTGGATCTGAGACTTTAGTCTTTGCAACTTTACAGATCTTCTTTATGCACCAAGAGCTTTTATCACTCCAAAGAGAGAGGAAAAATTGAAATCGTATCATATGACCCCTTTAACCAATCATAGTTTACAAAGCACTGACATCTCTGCGCTGCAACAACAACAACAAAATCAATATATAACCCCAACTTCATTTGCAAATGAAGATCCTACACAAACCAATAAATGCTTTAATTGTCTGAACATTAAGTGAAGCCCTCAGGTCTATAGCATATAGATTCTCTTGCAACCTGCCCCATTAACTCTGATTTATAGTATCATCACCATAACAGCTTCAAAGCCCCTGTTCCTATCATTCTTATGCAGGTAGAATCATGTGTCCTGTTTTCTCGGACTCTCTACCTGCTGCTTTTCAATGTAGTTTACAAGCTCAGACCAAGCAGTATCAAGTAAACATACATCCTTCTCCTTATGCATCTCTCTCTCTCTCTCTCAGCCTTGCCCTGTTTGCTCTTATCTTCATAAGAGTTCTTTGATCTGAGCAGTAGTCATGCTACTAACTTAACACTATTTTTGTTGTTTTCCCACTACAAGCTACATTTACCATTGTGTAATGTGACACGTGTCCCGAGCGCTCATCAGCATCGCCCTGGCAACGGCGCAGACACACCTGCACCTACTCATCACGGGCTGAGCGGCCACACCTGCGTGCCATCAGCTGCTGCACATATAAACCCCGCAAGTGGGCACAGAGGTGAGAGATGTCTCCATGAGACTCGGCTAACACTGTCTTTTCCTCTGCCCTTAGAAAGCAGCGTTTGAACTCCAGCCCCAACACCACAGGAGAGCACGGATCCACACTGCACTAGAGCACTTCCAAGACAAGACGCCGAGCACGGAACACCAAAACCACCTCACAGCATCGCCCGTTCATTCACCGATTCTGTTAATAAACTCCGCCCTTCGGGAACTTACCCTCATCCTCGTGTCGCGTCCTACTTCACCCCGCCACAGTAATAATATGAAAAAATGCTAAATAACTGTTTCTGTACATTGTATTACTCAGTAATTAAACACTCTCTCCTATATGTTGCATTTAAGAAGCTTCAATTCATTCATTCATTCAATTCACATACATGCTATACATACAGACACACTGCAGTTCAAACATTTGGGCTTATTCTTTTTGAAAAAAGGTTTGAGTAATCACCAAGGCTGCAATTATATGATCAAAATATACAGTATAAAACAGTAATTTTGTAAAATAATAATAAAAAATAATACAAAAAAATGCAATTTAAAACAAAAATAAACAATAACATTCCAAACTTATTATTTTATAAAATGAAATTTATTACTGTGATGGCAAAGATGAATTTTTAGTCTTCAGTGCCACATGCTCATTAAGAAATCCTAACGATACTTTGATTTGGTGCTCAAAAAAAAAAAAAAAAACATTTATTATTATTATCGATGTTGAAATTTTGAATATGTTGAATCAATTTTTTTTAGGATCATTTGATAGAAAGTTTAAAAGAAGCAGAACATATGTCTTTACTAACACTTTTGATCAATAAAAAAAAAAAAAAACAATATTCATTAAAAAAAATCATACTAATCCTATAGGTAGTGGGATTTCCAATTTACCACTCTGGATGTGCATTTTTCTTCCAAGTTTAAACTGGGACATTTAAACCATGATTTTCTGTCTGATACAGTAAGTGTCAAGTAAAAAGCCCACAAGTAACCAACCAACAGAAACCCACAGGAACTATGTAAACCACAGCATTGTATCACTGTGAATGTTAATTTAGTAGCTTAGTGTTGCTAAGCAAGCTACTAAGCAAGGATAGTTTGACTAGTTTAACCACTTTAAATAAATAGCTTGCATCTTATCTTATAATTTCAAGGTAAATTCCCCAATACGGAATCTGAGGCATGAATCACATACATGCACTGAAGTTTATCTCCCATGGTCTCTTAATTGAGCACCAGAGAGAGAGAAGATCCCCTGCATGGCAGAGCTCATTTGGACAGGGTAATTAATTACATTACTGACTGCATTCTAATTGGAAGAGGAGAAGGAGGGGAGGGGTTCCTCCCCAACAGCTAGCAGCGATGAACGGGCAGGTGAGCATTCAAGAAAATCTAATAAGTTGTTGATGCAGGAAGGTCTACACAAAATAAGGTGAAGGGGCTGGCTCATCAGCCACATTCTCCTGCTGTTTTGCCATTCAAATCTAATCAAAGACCTGTCTCTAGTTTTGATTGGCAGTTCAGACAGGTAGATATGCAGGCATGCATAGGAAAACTCAACGTGGGTATCTCTGAGTCTGAAGAGTGAATTGGCAGCAGCTTATTCATTCTGATGTGGAAGGCTGTAGAGTAATCTTTGCATTAAACTTAGTGTTAAAAGAGTGTTTTATTTATACACAATTTGGCTAATTTAAGTTTACAGCCTTTATCTGTGCAATGCTTGGAAGATCTGAGGTTGCTGAATGTCATATACAGGAAAAACCATGATATCTCTTTTTATAAACACGACCGCATGTGAAGCTATGTGCACTATGCAAAAAATGTATAAAAGCTATGTGCTGAAAAGAGGAGTGCAATTTCTTTGCCACTGCACTTCCACGCAACCCAGAGATGCACTTATCCCACTTATATATAAAAAAACACTCATGCAAATTTATCATCAAACACGCACCTGTGAAAGCCTAGCGTGAATGAGGGCTGAAAGGAAAACCGTTTTTCATGTTCATGTACAAACAAATACATATCTAAAGCAAAGCGAAGGAAATGGGAGACTTAAGGAATTCACAACATGTTGTCAAAATTGACTGATACATAATGGAAATGTAGTTCTTGTTGTGCTTAGGGAAGTGTGGAAAGAGCTGGAAACAACCAACCAGAGCCCAGCGGGTCTCATTCTCCATCAGTGCCTATACTGTATCTGTTGACATCTGCCATCTCTTCTCGCGCCTCTGACACCTTGGCACTGACCCAAAATGCTGGTGTTATGTTACACTTTCCTGGAAATTTTCCCATCTTTTCCATTTATTTCACTGTAAAACCCCCAAAATATAGCCAAGTAATCTGCTGATGCATAAAGTACAACCAAAACCTGTGTCTGCACAATATCAAAGATAACCTTGTCATCTTCAGGTAAGATGATCTGAGGAAGAAAGTACCTGTATAAATCAAGCAGAGTCAAAATAACATGTTGAGCAAGCGAAAATGCTGGACCATATTAAAAATATGACGTCTTACTAAAGCAGAAACTAAAGATGTCATTAGTGCATTTTACTCAACACAGGTCATACAATATCATAAATCACTGTTAACAAAGTGCTGAACACAAAGGATGAGTGTGTGCATGTTGTGGAAGATCAGGACTTCTGAAGGGTGTTCTGGGGGGAGCACATTTGGATTTTGTAGGTGGTAATGAGTTAATACACTGGAGGCAAGATTTTTAAAGCTCAGGGGTTGTAATCAAGCTGCTGGTTTGATCGCTGCAAGGAACGAACGATTACCATTGTGCCCTTGTGCAAGGCACTTAACCCGGGTCACTACAGAGAGACGGTCAATGTTATAAGTTGCTTTGGATAATAGCATGTAATTAGATAGATAGATAGATAGATAGATAGATAGATAGATAGATAGATAGATAGATAGATAGATAGATAGATAGATAGATAGATAGATAGATAGATAGATAGATAGATAGATAGATAGATAGATAGATAGATAAAAAAAGCAACTGCCTTGTCATTACTCTAAAGCACAACGGCTTTCTGTGCTCACGCACCCGAAGCACGTGCACAGAGACCTGTGCATCAGCAGAGGTGGGTAGTAACGAGTTACATTTACTTCATTACATTTTAGTAATTTTTTTGGGGTAACTAATACTTTTGGAGTATATTTAAAGATGGGAACTTTTACTCTTACTTAAGTAAATTTTTTCGTTACTGTGGGCCACGGTCCTCTCGTTACTTTATCTTAATGCAATACAAGTTATAAATGCTTCAGTTTATTCCAAACGCACCGTCTACTTTTCTCTTGGCAGTGAGCGATACCCATTCGCTAATGATTCACTCTTTTGAGTCAATTCTGTTCGAAAGCTTGATCAAACCAGTTGGCAAACCAGTGTATTGGTTTGTGAATCAATCTGAATTATTCGTTCAGTTCCCTGGCGCGCACGCTGAGCCGTCTGAAACTGTTCACTCAAAGTTGTAACAGAAAGTTTATGAACAGCGAGAGCGTCGAACACATGGCTTTGAATCTACAGTCAGTTGAAAGCAAATCTGCAAAGGCTATTGTTTACTAGCGGTGAAGATCTTTATAAGATGAACACAGCGTGTGCTGTCTACGGTTCAACAGGTATAGATAGGTTATTTTCGATTACAGTACACAATACCACTATGACATTACCAGTTTGTGTTACTTTTAAATTAAATACAATGTATATTTTTTACATTATAAAAAAAGCTGTCACAGAGTATGAATTGAATACCCTCCAAACTCGTGTTAGCTCTGTTCCAGGAGGAATGTCTTCAAGAAATAAATTAAATATAGATATTTCCACAATATTTACGCTTGCAGAAATATACATTTGTTTACATTTTGCAGAACAGATGAAAGAAGATCCGCCAACGTGCATTTTGTTTGCTATGTGCAGATGTTCGGTAACTTAGCCGTCATGTGAGGAGTTTTCACTATTCTCCATGTCAGAGGTTATTTATACATATATAATACATAATTAATATACTTTCAAATATTATTTAATTCAGTGATGCAAATCTGAATTTTCATCAGCTGTTACTCCACTATTCAGAGTAATTTGATTCTTCAGATATCATTCTGATATGTTGATTTATTACCAGCGCTGGAAACAGTTTTGATGCTTAATATTGTTTGGAACCTGTGAAAGTTTGTTTAGGATTATTTGATTAATAGAAAGCTAAAAAGAACATCATTGATGGTAAATCAACATATTGGAATGGTTTCTGAGAATTAAGAGAATGTAAACTTTTGGGAGAAAATTAGATGTGACTCAATATCTTGGATTCACGCATTCAGTTTTAAAGTTAAAGCAGCTTTCCTGCTGTCCCTGTCATTAATCAAACAGCTAAAGAAAAATACATCTATTTAATTCATAATGTAAAGAGATTTATTTTTTAAACTTTTGGCTAGATTACTCAGTAGTATTTCTCATTACTGTTAAGCTTGTTTGTATCTTTGTTCTGTTGTATTTACTGGTCCTGACTCCTCTTGCTTGCTTGTATATGCTTTTATTTTCCTTTAATCCAGATCTAGATGTCTGCTATTGTCTTTTTTAGGAAAGATGTTTTTAATGACTTTTCACAACAGTTTGGAGATGTAATCGAGTCACAGGACCACTGTAAGTGATGCTTTTTTCTTAAGGCCAGTTGATATCTGCCTACTCAATTATGTCTAAGAGATTTTTCCATCTGTACCATAATATTACAGACCAATACCAGCCATTATTAGACCAATTCCAAAGCAACACAAGTTTGAGGTTAGATTCTCTAATATATTATGAAGTGCATGAGATGATTTAATGAAAATTGTGCTGTTTTGTTTTTTAACCTATTGATCTCAGACATTTGTTTGCATACTATAATTCCAATTATTTTTCTCAATCTCTCATAGCAGGAAAACACACTTTGGAGAAGGTGATGAGCTCTGCAAGTACAGGAAATAACAGCCCTTCTTGACTGAAAAATAAACTTTTTTTCTTCTTTGTTTGTTTCTACAGATGGACACAGAGACTTAAGACTTAGTTCACTCAAAAATGAATAAAAGCTGTGGTTTACTCACACTCGTTTGTTGTTCAAAACCCATAAGACTTTCACCGTGTCTACACCGGACTCAAACGGAGTAGTGCGGCGTGACACGACAACTTTCACCTGACCTTCACGACTTTTTTGGATCCTCTAACTTGTGGTTACATGGACTGTCACTGGAGGAAGGATTTCAGGTTTCATTATGAAATATCATCATTTGTATTTTGAAGATAACCAAAGTATGATGGATTTGATCTACAAAAGGAGGAGTAAATGACAATTATGATGATGATTTCCTTGAGAAATTAAGCTACAGATGATGTTTTTCTAGGGAATTGATGTTTTTTTTAAAAAAAAGCACAGATATCAGTTGTTGTAAAATTAAATGTATTGAAATATATATGGAGTTTCTAGTGTTGACCTTGCATTCTAATTTATTTTACAAATGTGTCCGAATTTGAGAAACTGTCCTAATTTTATTTTTCTTTTCTTTTCTAAAGTGTAATGCTAGTTCATCTGGATGAGTGGCTTTTTATTCTGGTATGTTTTGCTTTTACAATTTTTCTCAGTTGCTTTGGTACATTTCTCGAATTATCCTTGAGATTTGCAAAACAGTAAGTGCATTTCTCAAAACAACTCGTACAAATAGCAAAACACTATGGATTACCTGCAAAAGCCAGTCTCCTTCTCAAAATCTTTAGTTCATTTCTCAAAAATAAATATCTGTGTCAATGAACATATCAGTGCCATCAGAATGACAAGTCCTTGTGTCATAGTTTATGGATAAGACAGTCAAATTGCTTAGTCATGTTGTCAATATAACAGTGTACTCTGGAGGAAAGTTCTGATGTAAACCATGGCAACATTTTGGAAGACAGTTACTGTATTGAACAGTATGCCATATCCTTATGTATGCCATATAATGATTTCAAAAGTACAGATTTACACATTACTGTATTTGGGGTATTGACTGAAAAAAAACCTTTACAATGTCATGGTGATATAGAAAAGGAAAAAGAAAAATGGGCACAAAGATGAAAATAAGTCCATTGTCAGAATTTGTAACTCTTGTGTTGTCCTCTGTCTATACAGTATATGCTTTCCAACTGAAGATTCATGAGATGAACCTTTGAGCTATTTCAGAGAAATGGTTTAGCATTGGTTTATCATCTACATTTTCGTCATTAGTCAAGATTCACTTGCACAATTCATGCCAAATTGACAAAAACGTATAATAATAATGTGTAAAAAAAAAAAAAGAAAAAAAAAAGTGTGCTTGGCAGTTTATGACAACTAGATTAACCATTTTGCATTTAATGGCTTATACGATGAACTAAAGACTAGATGTTTTGAGGGGTAAGACTATTGCACAGAAAAGTATATAATAAATTTTGAGCGACAGGAAACCGCCGATAAATGTGCATAATCAATTGCATGAATGTACAAAAAGAATGTACTTGTTAAAAAGAATAAGAAACTGGTTTTATGATGTGTATAAATTACTAGATGATGTGGAGGTTGTACAAGTTGTTTTGAGAATTTCATTTCTGATTTGAGAAATGCACCAAAGTGACTGAGAAAAACTGTATTAAGCCATGCCATTTTAAAGCTGTGACGAGTGGGGCGGGGTCGAGAGACGTGGGAACAGAGCGAGGCCGGTGGAGTGATTGGAGATGAACGACACCTGTTCGACCCACCGGTCTTGAGTCACGCGGAGGAGATGGAAGGATATAAAACAGGAGCGACGACAGTGAAGGACTCAAGACCGGTGGGTCGAACAGGTGTCGTTCATCTCCAAAAACTCCACCGGCCTCGCTCTGTTCCCACGTCTCTCGGCCCCGCCCCACTCGTCACAAAAGCAATTTTCACTATTAACTGCTGTAAATTCTTCCTCAAACTCCAAAAGTGGAAATTATGTCAATGAGTGTTGAAGATTTTAACATGAATTTTAAACATTTTAAAATGTTATACTCTCAAGAGGGTAAATTCAGTAATTCAGTGACATTAAAATCACATTATAAAGGTGAAGAAATAATTTCATATGTACAATTTAGATTTGTATTTATCTGGATATCTGATTGAAAAATATGTAAAAAAAGAAAAAGAAAAAAGAAAATGAAGTAAATCCAAATAAATTTTAATATTTTTTTTCAGTTAGATAGATAGATAGATAGATAGATAGATAGATAGATAGATAGATAGATAGATAGATAGATAGATAGATAGATAGATAGATAGATAGATAGATTTTTTTTCAGCAGACCTTGGGTCATGTAACCAGACATCAGCTTTCAGAAATGTAGTTTGCCCTTGTTTTATAGCCAGAGCTTCTCCATACAGTAAACAGCACCTGCTCTGTAATACATGTCCTGTATTGATCCTTGGGTATTGGTAGCAGTGTCTATTTAAACAATAATTGATTTCTTTTCTCGTAATATGTCAGTGAAAATGGATTGAACCAGCCCATCAGGAACTGAACTAACAATTAGATGGAGGGGGAGTAGCTGTGAATGCTGTCAGGGAGGCAGAAATGAAGAAAAGTACTTTTCCACATGCATGTCTTTCTGTCTGTAAACAGATGACTGGCTGCCCTGTAATATTGTGCTTCTCACTTCACTTCACAAGGCTCTCAGAGAACTATAACGTCTAATCAGAGCTGATGTTTCTGTTATGGAGATCAACCAAATTGAATAATTTCACAGATAAAAGAGTGAAAGATAAGCTGAACTAATAGCCCCTCAGAGAAGCCAGTCAGATGCTGCAGATTTAAGTTTGGAGGTAACTTTAAACAGCACCAGGCATCAAGGAAATACAATAATAAAAAATACAAAATGGGGTTTTACACTACATGCTATAGATATAAGGTGATCTTAATGCGTAGTTGAATGGCTTGTTACAGGAAGCAGCTCTCATGCATCTGTCATTCACTCGATTCATCTTCAAGTCCGTGATGTTGCCATGTGAACGTGTGCTAGCTAAAGTCATAGTCGTGTTGAAAACTGTGATGAATGCCAATAGATGCATTAAACAGAAAGCCTTCTGACCTGAACCGGCCATCAAGAATGGTGCTCCTGATGGGTTAAGCACCTGCCTTCTGCATAAAAGAGCAAGGCATTTTACCTTCTCTATTTCTGCCATAAACAAAAACATTTTCACTTATGTCTGAGGCTATGAAGGGATGAAATGTTAAGCGAATCTGGCTTCCTGGTTTTTCACACCATTATGTTTTTTTGTTTTTTTTTTCTGCTAAAAACAGGCTTGAGACATAACTAAATGTACCAAAAAGTGGTTTTGGGAAAGTTAAAGCATTTTAGGGTGGGATGTATGACATTTTATTCCACAATTTAATTCACTCATCTAATAAAGTAGAAAAAATAAATAAATGAAAAGAGTCACAAACCAGCTGAGAACAATAAACTAGTTGGATGCGTATTTTAGCGGTGCATTTACTGGTGGTTAAACAAATAACTCTGCCTGAACAGAACAATGTGAGTAACTGAAAATATAAATGTGTTTTCCTCCCATTTCTTTCCTCAGTTGCTAGAAGATAATTAAGTGTTTAGGCTTTGAAAGTCCCTTATGAATTTCTATATTGGCAAGACAAACACAAAACACAGGAAAAAAGCACACAGAGAACATAAAAAAGAAAGAGAAAAAACACTGGCAAGGTTCTTCAATGGAAGCATCCAAGCTGTTCTGTTACAAGCATAAAGGGTATTTTATCCCATCTTGTTGATTCAAATTGTCCTAAATAATTTGGACCTTGTTATTCAAATGTGACATTTAATGAAACACATTTAATTAAAGCAGATGCAGGTCTTTAAAAGACAAACATTCACTATATGGTTTAGCATGCATCAAATCTGCTATAATTGAATTAAATAAATATATGCACTGGTGTTTGTGCTGATTTCAGACTGGCACTGTGTTCTTTTACAGTACATGGAAGCAGCTCATGATTTTAAGTGTCTCAGAGCGGCTTGATTTGCTGTAATTGCTTAGTTTGGGTTGCTTATATCATGCATGCATCATGTGCCAACCATCCAGCCAAACTTGTCATGAAAAGTTTATATAAACTGAAATTACAGTGAAATATAACCCTAGCAATTTCATATTTTGTTTAACATTTTTAATAGTGTAATTTTCAATAACAGTAATATTTATATACAGGGGTGGATCTACCGGGGTGGCATGGGGTGGCAAATGCCACCCTAAAAGAAAGCCTTGCCACCCCACTCGACAGCAATGAGTTAAAAGTTATGGCCAATTAGAAAATTTACGAGCGCGAATCTCAAATGTCCGACTGCAGTGGATGCAGCAGCACGAGAGGACAACAGAGCGGCACAAGACTGATTAGTTTGGAAAAGTTTCTGAGCGCGCGAAGCGAGGGAACACAGGAGGAAAGAGGTAAAAATTGATTATCTATCTATAAAGAAATGAAGCTATAATGAAAGCACAAGTGCTAGCATAGTTGTAATGTTGACTTTGAGATGATAAATATCAGGTTGAAGAACGTTATTTCGCAAACTAACGTTACAGTGGTGTAGTCTACTACGTTATTCCATACTACATGATACGTAACCCACTTTTAAAAAGCGTGAGGATATACGTAACAACTTCGTTTTGTGTCTGAACTTTCACACCTTCATTCAAAAGTAGGACTGTACATTTAATCAAATCTCGATATGGACTAGTTTATATGAATATTAAAGGTGTTGTTATACATGTCTCTGGGAATGAGCGCTAAATGTGTGCTCCTACTACTACTACTACTACTACACACACACACACACACACACACACACACACACTGAAGCACGCGTGGTGTTTTAGGCTACACATCTGCACGCCAGCGCGCTAGGAGAGGATTTCACAATTTCATTTGATAAAACTATTGTCATTCATTTGTATCATATACATACAGAAACTGCAATGTCTTTACGACAACCTGTCAGAATAAACTCTCGGTATAACTTGAAGAAATTTAAACAGAAATATAGTACTATTGCTCAGTAGAATATGCTATACTTCAAGTAGGCCTAATAGCTAATAATAATAAGTTTATTAAAAACACAGAAACTCTGTCTACAACCCACCAAAATAAAAGATTGGTCTAACTCAAATAAATTGTGTAAGAAATTGCACAGTAAAATATTCTTTAAAAAGATCTACTAAAACGTTATTTTAAGAGAATATCACATACGTTTTCATAGATGTTTTAATTTAAACTTTAAAACAATAAACTGCCAAAACAATAACACCATTTTTTTTTCAAAAACAATTTCTAAAAGTACATTTGTATTTGTGCCTATAATGTTTATTTGT
Source organism: Carassius carassius (assembly GCF_963082965.1). NCBI lineage: Eukaryota > Metazoa > Chordata > Actinopteri > Cypriniformes > Cyprinidae > Carassius > Carassius carassius. The sequence continues at coordinate 13,837,593 of NC_081765.1, forward strand.
GTATTATTATTGTCAGCTAATAAAACTTATGCTTCAGGGACCATATTCATATTACAGGCTAAAATGTAGCTCTTGACTGGTTGAGTTGGATGGTGATTAACACTAAACTGTAGAAAATCAGTTGAGTCTCCCCAGCTTTAAATGTCATTGGCTGTTAAAGTTGTGTTGTGTTTCTTATAATAAATTGACATGTTGATTACACTTAATCTTTCATAATGCTCTTAATTACATGTCGATGCATACAGTATGCATTTGTGAGTGTGGAGGTGCTTATGGGGTAATGGTCAGGGACAGGTGAGAATGAGGTGGGGGGGGGGGATCACAGTATACACACTATAAAAAAGACTACACCACTGTATAGCCTATAATGTTAGTTAGTTAGGTCTGACGTTTGTTCTGTGTAAAGTAGGCTACAAAAGTTAATATAGCGTATACATTTATATTTATCATGAAACTGTGATAACTGTGACTAAATTTAGTATATATACGTCTGCCATATGTTGCCACTCCTCAAAAATCCCTGCCCCCTTCTTGCCACCCCATCAATATTTTTCTAGATCCGCCCCTGTTTATATATAAATAGCATTTTAATTGCAATCACTGTTTTTATTAGGAGAAGAAAAGAAAAAGCCTGCACAAGTTTTTCTTCTTATGTTTGTCTCACTATAGCTTCACAAATGGAGCGGGGGCCAACATAAAGTGTAGGAAAACAGAAGCATGGATTATAAAGACATTGTGATACATTGATACCCACTAAAGCTGTGTAGAGTTCAACATGTTGCTGGGAGAAAATTTACATTGCTATCATTTTCCCAGTAGTACTGAAACACGCTGTTAGGATCGTTGAAAATTTCATTGAACATTATTTAATGTTGCTGCTGTTGTGCCTGCTTCCGAAAGCAGCACACTGTGTTCATTATAAAGTAGAACTTAAAAGCCACATTAGAGGAGCTGTCAGACTCCGGGATTCAGAATGGTGGCCAAATATTTCAGGACTTGACATGTTTCCAAACAAAAACCTCGCACAGACAGTTTACCAAACAAGACCATTTTCATGCTGTAGTGTTGTTTATGTGATTAATAAAGATTTGAGCCTTGAATGTGATGGGGAAAAATAGAAATGCTTTGGTAAAACAACATCTGCCAAGAATTTAAATGTGAATGTAAATGTAAATAAACTGTGTTCTCATAGAAAGCACCTTTTATGCAAAAGCTCTTGACATTCCACTGAAGTTATGTTATGCAGCACAGGAAACAATGGACCTGGCTCAAAAGATAAGTATGCATGTGTAGCTACTAACAGTAGGCTTTTATAAAAAAAAATGTTATTACATTTTTTCTGTTTTTTTTTTTAAAGATACACATAAAGTCTTTTGTAAATTTCAAGAGGATGAAAGGAAATTCTGCATGATTTAATAAAGGCTGTCTGTGATTGTATGTTAATAGCTGTTCTTCATAATGAAGGCTGGCACTGAAGTTGCTTTAAAGTTTGGGTTCGGTAAAATTTTTAATTAATATGCAATGCAGCATTACGTTGAAAAGTAACATTAATTACAGAAAATTATATTTCATGCTGTTTATTTGAACTAAAATAGTTCTAAATAATAATAATAATAATAACAATAATAATGTGTATAAACAGTTAAAAATGGAAAAGAGAGAATGAAGAGCACATAATAAAAATTTGCCTAGCATGGCACAACATGGCTAATCTTGCAACTATTATATTTCGCTGACTAATGTGAGATTTTGGAACACTCATTTGCTTAATGCTTATTGTAACTAAGTGAGGAACAGAAGGAATAGATTATTATTAATATTATTTATTTTTTCTAAGTCAGAAAACTTGTAAGTACTTTATGTAAAGAAAATTTGTTGTTAGAAAGCATTCAATTCTGCTGTATCGTAACTATTCCAGATACACATGTCCAGGTTTGAAGAACATGCCATGATGTAATCAGTAAGATTGAAACTAGAGCCAGTGAACATGATCAATTTGCTTTTTATCTGACAGGCACATTCATCATACAATGACAGATCCTTCTTTACACTATCACTTTCAAGTTCTTCCATTTAATGTGCTGCACTGCCTCCATGACATCAGTAAACATAACAGTCTTTAAACTGCATTGCAGAAGATTTAGAAGGTATGCATTTCTGATCAGTCCAAATCTCATTAAGTCTACATAAGCACACATTTGCATATCTGGTGGTGCAGTTATCGTCTGTTTTACAAACAGTGATGCGTTCTCTGGCTTACATCACAGGTAGAGATAATGGGTCAATGCTATTATTATTATTATTATTATTATTATTTATGGGCTCAGGATCAAAGACAAAAATAGTTTTTTTAAGTGCTGGAGTAAAAGATAACCCTACAATGTAATATGGGTAACACAGGGTTAAATACATGAAAAACGTCTCAAGGTTACGAATGTAACCCTGGTTCCTTAAAGAAACAAGATTCTGCATCAAGCACTTTGGGGAACGTCCCTGACGAGGCCGACTCTGAATATTGTGTGCAATCTGTCCAACTGAAGGGAGTGACGTCACGGGCAGGGTGACGTAGCGACCAGGAAGCTATAAAAGCACGTGCCGTGCAGCTGGCTTCAGCTTCGAGTAGGGAAGCAAGCGCCGGCAGGGGTGCCGGGAGTATGGCTCTGCGACGCAGCGTCTCGTTCCTTCAAGGAACCAGGGTTACATTCGTAACCTTGAGACGTTCCTTTTCAGGAACTCGAGCTGTGTCAAGCGCTTTGGGGAACAATGTGCCCACGCTGCCAGACTTCCAAATCCCTGCCTGGTGTGTATCCGAAGAGCACAGCTAAGGCGAGAGAACAGAAGAGCCCGGAGTGGCTCGCATGTCAAGGTCATAAAATCTGACAAATGTAGAGGGCGTGGATCACCCCGCAGCGTTGCAGATGTCCAAGAGGGACACACCTGCTGAAAAGGCCTTAGAGGCCGCCATACCCCGAGTAGAGTGAGCCTTGGCTCCCAAAGGAAGGGGAAGACCATAGGACTGATAGGAGACGTTGATAGCCTCGACTATCCAACGACTTAGGGTCTGCTTGGAGGTAGGAGAACCCTTTTTAGGAGGACCGTGGCAAACAAGCAATTGATGGAGCTTTACAAAGAGCCTCTAAAACCACAACCAAATCCCGGGGGGGAACACGGGATCGTACTGGAGGTCTCAGCCTCAGCGCACCGCTGAGGAAACGTGTAACTAGGGGGTGTCTACCCACTGACTGATCATTGAAAGGGACATGGTAAGCAGATATGGCTGCCACGTACACCTATAAGTTGGAGTGGGTTAACCCCGCAGAGAGCCTAGCTTGTAGAACTCCAGAACTGTACCAACTGGGCAGTTAACAGGGTCAAGCTGGCGGTCTCTGCACCATGAAGTGAAGAGTTTCCACTTCAGGGCGTACAGTTTCCTCGTAGAGTGAGCTCTGGATTGGAGGAGGGTCTCAACAACCTCAGTTGAGAGACCGGATTCTATGAGCTGTGCCCCCTCAGGGGCCACACCCACAGTTTCCACAGCTCCGGGCGAGGGTGAATTATCGTGCCCTGCACCTGTGAGAGTAGGTCTGTCCTGATCGGTATCTCCCACGGAGAGCCATCGAGGAGCGAGACTAGATCTGCGAACCATACTCGGCCCGGCCAGAACGGGGCTACTAATAACAGACAGACCCCGTCCCGGGAGCAGAGCGATAGGGGGAAATGCGTACAGACGAAGCCTCGGCAAGGTCTGTACCATAGCGTCCAGTCCCAGAGGAGCTAGATGAACGAGAGAGAACCAGAGGGGACATTGCGATGTCTCCTGAGTCGCAAAGAGGTCCACCTGGGCTGTGCCAAACACTCTCCATATCTGTTTCACCAACTCGGGGTGAAGTTTCCATTCCCCGGGCCTCGGCCCCTGCCTCGACAGTATGTCTGCTCCCACATTCAATCTCCCAGGAATATACACTAGGGAAGTCGTGGCCTAATGGTTAGAGAGTCGGACTCCCAATCGAAAGGTTGTGAGTTCGAGTCCCGGGCCGGCAGGAATTGTGGGTGGGTGGAGTGCATGTACAGTTCTCTCTCCACCTTCAATACCATGACTTAGGTGCCCTTGAGCAAGGCATCGAACCCCCAACTGCTCCCTGGGCGCCGCAGCATAAATGGCTGCCCACTGCTCCGGGTGTGTGCTCACAGTGTGTGTGTGTGTGTGTTCACTGCTCTGTGTGTGTGCACTTTGGATGGGTTAAATTCTGAGTATGGGTCACCATACTTGGCTGAATGTCACTTCACTCACTTCACTACTCTGAGCGAGAGGAGTTTGCCCTGGGACCACAGAAGGATCTGGTGTGCCAGCTTGTACAAGGGGCGTGAACGTAGACCCCCCTGGTGATTGATATAAGAGACCACTGATGTGTTGTCGGTGCGCACCAACACATGGTGTCCTCTCAGGTCTGGAAGGAAATTTTTCAATGCTCGATAGACTACTAGCATCTCTAGGCAATGGATGTGCGACCATGTCAGATGGCGACCACTCCACAGACCGCGGGCAAGGTTGCCACTAATGACCGCACCCCAACCGGTGAGGAACGCGTCTGTCGCTAGCGTTACACGGCGACAAGGAGCTCCAAGCACCGGGCCCTGATTCAAGAACCAAGGTTTCTTCCACATGTCTAAGGCACGAAGGCATCGCCGCGTGACCTTGATGACTCGAAGTGGATTTCCCCTCCGGGAAAAGCCCTTGGACTTGAGCCACCACTGTAGGGGTCTTATGTACAGCAGGCCAAAGGTATCACGTTGGACGTAGCTGCCATCAGACCTAACAATCTCTGAAATTGTTTGACAGTGAGTGACTGGCCCTCTTTGACTCTCTCGACTGATGTGAGGATCGACTTGATCCGAACAGGAGACAGATGTGACTGCATCGTGGTCGAATTCGACACTACGCCTAGATAGGTGGTTCTCTGAACTGGAGAAAGTACACTCTTCTTGGCGTTTAGTCTCAAACCCAGCTACCCCATGTGTGCGAGAACGACATCTCGATGTCGAACCGCCATCTGCTCTGATTGAGCTAGAATCAACCAATCGTCGATATAATTTAGAATGCGGATGCCCTGCATACGGAGGGATACCAGAGCCGCATCTACACATTTCGTGAACGTGCGGGGTGAGAGTGCAAGGCCAAAGGGAAGTACTCGATATTGATAAGCTTTGCCCCTGAAAGCGAACCTCAGAAACTTCCTGTGTTGTGGAAGGATGGATATGTGGAAGTATGCGTCTTTGAGATCTATCGTGGCAAACCAGTCCTCAGATCTGATTTGAGCTACAACCTGCTTGACAGTGAGCATTTTGAACTTTAGTGGCATAACTGAGGCCTAAAAAAAAAATTTGTTTGGTTCCGGTTTCCGACCGACCCTGTCAATTTATGTGCGACCCAAATTTATTTTATGAGACTGGGGAAGAACGGTCTTTCACACATCGTTAATTAAATTACAGTTTCCTTTAAATGCTGTTTTACACTTAAGTAATCCGTTAAAAACCATTAAGTATTGCATCAAAACCCTTTAACTGTCAATTCCTAAAGTGAGCTATAACTTAAGGTTTGGAAATCGTAACATTAAGAGAAACACGGGGGGGGGGGGGGGGGGGGGGGTTGGGGGGGGGCTGGGGAGTCAACAATACAATATATCGCGGAACAGAGAGGGCATTAACATTACCACCTTACTTTTAATATGAAACAAAGTCTCATTTGGTTATTTCACCTTTCAAATGTGGTCATTTTTTAAAGAAATGTAAACAATAAATACCGTTTTGTGGCTCTTGAATGTGTCGAACAGATCGCTGTAAGTTAGATCATCAGTTAAAACTAACTGATCGTCTCTTGCTTCTAGTTAATTTATAGCATCAAAATCAAATAAACCACATAAATGAACATAACAAAGAATGTTGTTTGACTACAAAAAGATGTCTGTACACTCCGTTTTTCAAGTTCAAATCCTCCATGTTAATCTACTATGAGATCGCCTGTCAAACTCCCGCGAAGGCTTTTTGTGTGTGTGTGTGTGTGTGTGTGTGTGTGTGTGTGCGTTTTGCGTGTCTATGGCAACAACAGACTTTAAACGGGAATACAGAATCACTGTCGTAAAAGTTTGATTCGCCCGCGTAAATTAGTAATATCAAATACAGTAGCGTAACTTTAGCCTAGTCCATATCAACGTATTATTCTTTCTTTTGCAATGATGGACAAAGTACCCCGACTCCGTCCGCATTCAAGATGCTGTTTCGCGCGCAGCAACATACTCATTTGCCCCCGCCGAAAGTTGTACAGACCAGAAAAGACGAGCTGAACAATGCCATTCTGGGGAGCCTGCGGACCCGGGGAGTCGGCTTTTCTCTTCCAGAGAGCACAGACCAAGGCTCATTTTTGCTGATGGTAAGTGAAGTATAATATTTTAATGGTATTATGACATTTGTTAAAGAGTTCCACTTTTCTACTTTAGCCACAGGATCTCGTAAGATATTTTTCATATCATAATTTGTAGGCTATGCATAGAGGGCCTACACATAAAGGCTACATATTATATAAAAAATATTAAAATTGTTTTGTGTTAGGCAGAATAGTAGAAGCTACATGTTCACAATTTTAATAATAATAATACATTTTATTTAAAGGCGCCTTTCATGATTTATTTAAAAAAAAAAATTTTTTTTTTTAAAAACCAAACCAGTACAGCAACAAACATTAAATCACATAAAAGCCTGCCTAAACAGATACGTTTTAAGACGAGATTTAAAAACTGAGAGACTAGAACTGTTGCGAACTTCCACAGGAATAGCCAAAAGCTCGTGACTCCATAAAAGCTGTCCTAGTGCGTGGCAGAACAATTTATGCATGTTTGAAGACTTGAATAGGCTTCAAACATGCATCAAATCAGCAGAATGATTTCTTTGGTTATGTGACACTGAAGACTTGTCATAGGAATCATATGCATTTAATTTTTTTATAGAACAGTAATTTTGAATTATAATATTACTGTTTGTGTTGCAATTTACTGTTACAGTTTTTGACCAAATAAATCTTTAAAACATTAAAAAATTGTCCCAAATTTTTGTACAGCAGCAGTATAAATTAGGGCTGTGCAATATGCATATCGCAACAGCTTGCAATAACTGGGGTCATGACTCATGAACAAAAGAAAAAAAAAATCAATCACTGCTCCTGGCTAAACAACATTTGTAGCTTTAATAAGAATTAGTATTTAATTCATACAGTGAAAACTTAGCAGTGTTTTATTTTTTACATGTGATTATTCAGTTTCTGTTGTTTAATAAACCAAATGTAGGATAACCTAAAACACTGATGTTCACTTTCAGAAGTTGTAGGGATGTTTTCTCATCACAAAAAGAATGTAAAACACATGTAGGTTATATCATTTTAAATATATTTGAAACATAATTTGTTTATTACACACTTACAGCATTATCGTATTGCAAATTGAATATCGCATTATTTAGCAAGATATCACATTTTTCTTCAATATCGCACAGCCCTAGTATAAATCAACAAATAAATACAAATAAAATATGTATTTAATCTACCAACTCACTTTGGTTGTATTGAAATTATATAGAGCAATGCAGTCATACTTGTACCTCTCAAGAGACTCTCAAACAAATGTGATTGCTTGTAATTTTTCTGTGATATGCAAGTGCTGGGTTATATCTCTATGCACTGCACCTGTTTAACATCAGCCAAGCCTAAAGTTTCAATGTGGAACATTTAGCTGATTCTGAGATTCTGAAATATATAAACAAAATTTCTGAGATAACCCCATCTAAATCTGATCCTTCTAGGTCTACAGTATAAAATGTATAAAATAGTCATATTAAAAAAAACAGCTTTAATATTAATTGCATGACACCATTTTGTTTCTTTGTATTTTCAGACACTAACAAATTGCCTTTGGTACATCACAAACCAGCACACTGTGATACGTGATGCTTCTCACCATGACAGAGATGTGATTCCTGTTCCATCATGCTGGAGCTTTGAAGGCTACAATGAAGTGAAGAGAAAGAAAATGAAGGAGCAACCCATGTGTGCTCCATTTCTGAAGAGTCACTACCAAGCCCTGTTGTCTTTGTGTGAACGACCATATATGTCCTCAACTGATGCTTGGAGAGCACTGAAGGAGGACCTTTTCAGTCTTGCCACCTGCCTTCGCAACTATGTGGAGTACCTGGGGAGGAAGAGTGATACTACATCTGCAAATCATAGCTCAAGTAAACCTGTCAGAGTTGTATCTGAAAACATTTCCGTGACACACCACAAAAACACCCTTGAAGTGGCTGCAAGGTACCAGTTGCTGGACAATGTTATGTGTCAAACAGTTCCTCTAATGCCTGTGCTCCTGGATGAGACCGTACACCTGCAGGAACCGTTTGCAAGTTCATGGGACAGATTTGACTTCATCAACAGAATTCAGTTGTCTGTACCTGTCGATGTGCTGAAATACCAACCTGGGGGCAGCAAGACTGGAATCACTTTTCTGTGGAAAGTGGAAAGGACCAGAACACAGGACGAGAAACTGACCCAGACCACTCGAGTTGTCAGTTCTCTGCAGCCATTTCTCCCACAGTACCACACCAGATACATGAAGAAGGAATTCAAGAAGAAGGTAGCGAACGTGGCTAGGGTGACACCAAGTATTATAGAGGCAATCTATCAGGAAATCTCCCATGATTCTTCAGCCCCATCGAATCCTCTTATGAATCAGTGCATCCAAGTGGCTCTCCTGGGAGAGCCTGGCATTATTGTCGACTTGCGCACCCTTAACAGTGGTCGTCCTGGTGACAACTTTGAGGAATTCTTTTCTAAGATGGAAGAAGCAGTCAATGAAGTCACTGCAGCAGATGATCGAAGACATGGCACTGCTCACCTGTCAGAGTGGTTGTCGCTAGAGGATCTCATTAAACAGGTGAAGTCCAAATGTCCAGAAGGAACCAAGGTGCCCAGCAAAGCCCTTGTGAGATTGCAATTTGCACCACAGAATCCCTACACCCGCAGAGCCTTGAACTTCACTTCACGCTTTGAACTCAAGTACAAGATCCAGCGAAGACAGCTCCGAGCATCTCACCCTGATGCACACTTCTGTGCTGCACTCTTCAAGTTCTTGCGTCTACACATGTATCAGCTGCATTCAGACATATTTGTCTTATTCATCGACGATAAGGCCAAGATTCCGGTTGGAGAACCAGGGGAGCCTATGTCCACTGGTGTCCGAGGTCGACACTCAATTGCGCCTTCAACCAGCCAACTAGCAGCACTGGACCATGACATGACCAACAAAGGATCCATCACATCCACAGTATACATGCAACTCAATGTCCCTACTCAGCCAGAGAGTTCATGGTACAGTGGCAAGGTAAAGATCATGGTACAGGACTCCGTCTTCCAAAAGTCTACAGCATACAGAAATGCAGCAGCAACAGTAAGGCTGGCACAGGAAGACCCTTCAGGATGGAAACCAATCCATGTCAAGTACAGTGATGGTGGAAAAGAACATCGCACCCTACTGGTCAAAGTTCAGCTCAGTCTGATTGCTATATTTAAGATGCTAAAACTGGACATGCTCATTGCTTGCAGAGCAGCTCCTGGCCAGAGCTGGCAGAATCCAGTTGAGAGAGTGATGGCTATACTCAACATTGGCCTGCAGAACTGTGCATTGGAGAGAGACAAGACAACAGAGGACATGGAAAACCTGCTGAAGAGGTGCGGTTCTATGGCAGAGATCCGCAAAGCTGGCGAGAAAAACCCGCAGCTTGCTGAGGCTTGGAGCACTTCAGTTGCGTCAGTGCTGGACACAGTGGCAGGACGCTACAGTCGGCTGTCGTTAAAGGGAGAGCCAATCCAGATCATAGATGCGGTCACAGATGCAGAGGAAGATTCTGTCATGCAGGTTATCCCCACACTCTTTCCAGCAATCTATCCTGCAACAGTGACCAAGCAACAAGCAGACAAGGATCCAGCATTCACTGAGTGGGCAAAGACACAGTTGACACTCATCGACCTTCTGCCCAACAGTCCCACAAGAACAAGCATGCTGTGTGTGTTGACTTTTTCATGTCGGATGCACTGGAGAAGCAGCAGAAAGAGTCTGGACTGTTTACTGGCCAACATGCACGTGCAGTAGTCAACTGCATGGAATGTTCCAAACCACGAGTTATCTACTCAATGCGGCTCCTCTCCTCTCGCCACCAGGCCATACTAGCAGAGGCACTGTCCGATGACAGCATGGACTATACCTGTGGCAGTCACATCCTGGAGCCAAAACATGTTCTTGCATCAACTGTCCAGGTCAGGCTGGCTCTCTCATGTGGGGATCCCATAGAGCTGGCCTACTACCGTGCATCTTTTGGGAGGCAAGATCTATGTGCACACTGTGGTGAGCCTCAAGGCAACACCTTGCCATCACTGTTGGAAAAATTCAAAACTGTCTTACCCTGCTGCCAAGTTTGTATTGAAGCTGGCAAGAAGCACATTGTGGCCAGACCATACGGGAAGCAAAAGTGAGCAGAGTCAATGGCTGCCATAAGTCCCTTAAGTTCAACGGTTTGAATTGTTACATTTTATTTTGAAGATTTTCTAAAAAGATTTGTATTGAGGTTAATACTATTAAAGATATTAGATGAAACATTGCTTGAGATGTCTGGTTTTTAGTAGAAAAAAGTTCCGGTACACACATTTAAAATCAGCGCGCGCGCGTGTGTGTGTGTGTGTGTGTGTGTGTGTGTGTGTGTGTGTAAAACTGCCACTGGAGAAAAAAAAATAAATAAATTAAAAAAAAAAAAATCCCTACCGACCCATGACCTCAACTGACAACCAACCGGAACCAAACTTTTTTTTTTTTTAGGCCTGAGCGGTTCAGGTGACGTAAGTCTAAGATCGGACGCAACCCCCCATCCTTCTTTGGAACTATGAAATACCGGCTGTAAAACCCGGATTCCCTGTCCAGAGGAGGGACCACCTCGATGGCCTCTTTCCTTAATAGGGTATTAATTTCTTGTTCCATAACCAGAGCCTGCCGGGGGCCGACCACTGTCGGTGTAACCCCGTTGAATTTCGGCGGTGGTTGACCGAACTGAATGCAGTAGCCTTTTTCTATTGTACGCAGGACCCACTGAGATACATTTGGCAGTAGTTTCCACGCTGCTAAATAATCTACTAAGGGAACCAGTCTCTCGAGACTGACCTCTGGTGTAAGAGGCCCCCGAAGGGGTGGCGAGCATCCCAGCTCCCCTACGCTCGCGGGCGGAGATAACTGGGAGCAGCGCTCGCTGGAGGCTGCTGTGCCCTGAAACTCTGGCAGGGTTGGCAGACCGACCTCCTGAGGGCACTGAGGTGAGGCGGGCACTGTATAATGAGGTGGACCGCGCTCTACCCCAGTAGGGGCTACCCTCAGGACCCCTGAGCCACTGGCGTCAGGATCTTTTTGTCGAGGACTTCCGGGCCTCGATAGCAGTTCTTAAATCAGGCTTAGCTTTGGAAGTCCCCAACTCAGAGCGTTGCAGAGGCCTTCGGTCCCATCGTGGGGGAGCACGAGCGGCGACACTCTGTCTTTGCGCTTCCCTATATGAGGAGCCGGGATGTGGCGTGGCCATCTCCCGCCCAGTTGCACCACGAGAGCGACGAGGGAGGAAATTCTGGCTCGCCGCCGCCTGTTTTCGAGCCTCCTGGAACCTGTCGACGACAGTATTGACTGTGTCGCCAAACAGGCCAGAAGGCTGAAGCGGGGCATCCAGGAGGCAGACCCTGTCTCTTTCTTTGATTTCTGACAGGGTCAGCCATAAGTGCCTCTCCGCGGCTACTAAGGCTGCCATAGACCACCCAATTGCGCGAGCGGTCTCTTTAGTGGCGCGGAGGGAGAGATCAGCGGTTTTTCTAAGCTCTTCAATATCTTCAGACTTGATCCCCTCTCCCTCATCGATATCTCCCAGCAGGTCGGCCTGATAAGCTTGTAGGACCGCCATTGTGTGAAGTCAAGCCCCAGCCTGACCTGCTGCCATATAACCTTTGCCCACCAGCGATGATGTAACTCTAAGAGGCTTGGTGGGCAACGTCGGAGCCTTTAGAGACGATGCCGATCCGGGCGACAGATAGCCCGCAAGCCTCTGTTCGACCCGTGGCATCGCTCTATAACCCCGCTCTCCCAGCCCCATTACGTTGCCATAATATAGTTAATCGGGGCCAAAGAGGCGGGTCGAATACGGATGATTCCAAGATCTCGATATCTCATCGTGGAGATCGGGAAAATAAGGTAGGCTCCGACGTGGAGGTGGTTGCCTCGGCCGCAGAAAACGTTCATCTAATTTGCTTCTCTGCAGCTCAGAATGTTTCTCAGCAGGCCATTCGATTTTTTATTTATCTACTGCGCGTGTAACCACCTCCAAAAGCTCCTCATACTGGGGCGACAGGGGTGGCGAATCCCCAGCAACAGTCTCCAAATCGACCTCCTCGGAGGAAGAGAGGTGAAGAGCTGATCCCTCACTTCCGAACCCAGGGTTTGGGCGCCGGATCTGGCAGATGAGGAAGGAGATAAGGACTGGCCCATCTCCATTCCCTCTGACAGATCCACCTGCGAACCCCCACGAGTGCAGCAGCCGTTCTACCTCGGCAGAAGCGGGGCCAGCAACGCGGGGAACGCTGGTGAAGGCTCCCTCCTCGAAGAGAGCCCTCCGGGATCGAAGCGTCCGCATTGGCAATCGTTCACAATGGACAGTCGGCCCCCTCAAGAGCCTACTCAGCCTGCTTCGATCCCAGGCAAGCCACGCATAAATTGTGTGTATCCCCACTCGTAATGTAGCGAGGGCAGGGAGGAACACACAATCTATAACGTGGCTTGGAATCGCCCTTAATATGTTTGGTCTTTGCTTTTACTTTAGGCATATTGAGCTGTTTTAGCGATCTTTTAATGGCTAAGGGACAGACAACAATAAATAGGACCAATGGGACAGACTTTTGACATGCACACACAGAGCGCTTGCTGACAGACGCAAAGCTGAAGCCAGCTGCACGGCACGTGCTTTTATAGCTTCCTGGCCGCTACGTCACCCCGCCCGTGACGTCACGCCCTTCCGTTGGACAGATTGCACACGATATTCAGAGTCGGTCTCATCAGGGACGTTCCCCAAAGCGATTGACGCAGCTCGAGTTCCTGAAAAGGAACAGAAGTTTTCTGGATTGAAATTGAAATCCAGATGAAGCACACCTTCAAATAATAAATGGTTATCTAATTTTTAACTGGCAGTCCTTATATCCTAATTAGGCATATTTACTTAGGCAACAATCACATTCAATTTCACGCCATTTTAACTTTAAGTTGTAACAAGAATGTTAATATGCACATTCTAAACCCTTCCTTCCCTACCTTTTGTTCACACCTGCAAAACCGCAAAAAGAAACTGAACAAAATTTGCATTTCAGTGGTTTTCTACAAAACAAAGTCACTCAATGCAAAAGACATGGGAAGCATAAAAACCAGATTCTTTAATCACTTTTATAAAAAGAGATGACATCTCTAGGTAACCTAATTAGATTAAGAAATATTACTGTTTGTAAAAAGGAGGCCCTTTCTCAGATGAATTGCCTACTGCATGCCTTTTCCCCCTCTAAATAAATCAGGCTGGCAAACAAGGAAACTCTTTCTTTAGACAGGACCCCTGGGTATTTCTTGAGTTTACAAAGGAATTATTATTGCAAGTTTCCTTTGTGAGATTTATAACGTAAATGTGATCAGCACTGTCAACATGCCAGCAGTTTCTGCCCTACAACCTGATTCATAATTCCTTTAACAACATTAATGTAGTAAATTAAGCTCAAAAGGGAAATGTATATAAATCATTACAATTAATTATGATTAATTACAGTTATTTATATGAGCTGCCAGTAGTAACTGTAGCAGAATTAAATTACCATTAACTAATCTGTTCGTCCAGCGAACCCTTAGCATAATTTATATCAGCTCTAAGAAAGGATATTTCCGTGGCCACAGAAAATACTTTCATACAGTATTAATGCATTAGAGCATGTAGCAAAATCTGAATCGTAAAGGGACATTGATTTGTAAGGCAGAATCAGTAACTCATGTAATTTGTGCACAAGATTTGTATTAACCAAACACTAACGCAAACTACTGTATAACAAACAAACAAATACAGTCACTCATACAAGGTAAAGGAACAAATGAGATTTGATGGCTGATGGATGGATGAAGCTATGAAAAGAGTCAGTTAACCACCTGAGTAAAACCATCAGCGCCTTTTAAAGTGACAAGAGCTAAAAGAGACATCAGCTGAGATCCTAAGATCTTTGGTGAATGAAAAAAATCAAGGCATGAGGCCTGACTTAGGGATCCAAGAGAGTTCTAGCTCACATACTCTTAACAGAAGAAAGGAAAGCAGATCAAGAGAGGGGCGGAACTGTGTGCACCCCAGTATTACCAAACTCCCACTTGGAACTTCAGCCTCGGTTTTACAACCCTTAGTGTGAAAGCCTGGTAATTTGCATATGTAACTGGATCAGAAGTTGATATACAAAATAGTAAGGATTCTTAGAACACTAATATGTTGCATAGGTATTAACATATAATATACACTCTTGTTTAGATCATCAGAAGATTAATTTATAGATACTAAACATGGTAAGATTACATATAGGTAAAATTACATGAATGAGTAGTTCACATTTTTCTAGTTTGGCTCTCAACGAAGGTGGACGCATTTTCTCTCCCTCTCCTCCCCCTTACCTTCCCTACTTGCTCTCTTGTCTCGTCTATTGTCTAATACTTGAAAGACTCTCTATGCACTGCTCTCCAAACTGAAAAATCATGGATTTGATCAACTGGTCTCTCAACACAATTGACACCATCTTCTCGACGATGGCTACACGATGGACGCGTGGGAGAGGTGGCGGGTTGTGTGTCTGGCAGCTCTTTCCGTGGAGGACATTGAAGATATCTACCTATTTGGAACCATGAACCAAGAATTCAGATAACGGAAACAGCTGTCCAAAGTAGGGATGGGCGTTTTCCACAAATATCACATTCGAATATTTGAGCTCACAAAAAACGAATATTCGAATATTCGTTTATTTAAATTAAGTTTAATAAGTTTAACGTTATTTTTCAGCAACATTTGTTTTCGTCATTTTGAACAAGCTTACAATAAGCTTACAATAAGCACATTACACATCGTGTTTTGTAGCTGAAATCTTTAACAATGCGTGCAAACAAACAAAAGTACAGATTAAAAGCAAAAAAAAAAGTGAACAAAGAAAAAACGTAAAGCAGCCTGCAGCAATTAGGCTATTGTACAGAATGTAGCTTACACTTAACTTTTAAACTGTCAGCAAATATTTTTTGCTTTTTTTTCTATTGTTTCAAATGTTCTTTGTTAAGAAATACGGGCATGTAAACATGATTGGGGGAAAGTCGGCTCCTTAGTCTGTTAACAATAAGACCGGCCGCGGAGATAACGCGCTCTGACGACACAGACGTTGGCGGGACCCACAACGGTGTGCTAAGCGAATACGTTTTGTGAAGCGCTTCGTGTTTTCGTTTCACCACTGAATGGGATCCTCATCTGGTGGAATACATGGCTCCAGCAAGAACTGTTCCCACTCGTCTCGGCTGGACTCTCTGTAATCATCGCTGGAGAACTGGCTCAGCCTTTTCGGACGAGTGGGCATTGCATCTTCTTCACCGTTGGTGACAGCGGCTGCATCCGCACCACTCGCATCAAGGAAAATGTTCTGATAATGTTCAAAAAAGGTTTTTTTTCTTACTTCTCTCATGTTTTCATCGAGAAACCTGAGAAGTTTGTGCCGAGGGTCTAGGGCAGACGCGAGAAGAGGAGTTTTCACTGCATTCTCCAAGTTAGCGGTGTTTATTCGTTGCTTGAGAGATGCTGCAACAATGTTCTTGGATCACTTTCTGTGATTCTCCACGGCATATTTGAAGTACTAGAAGACCGCAGTTCTTTTAGGGGCTGTTCACATATCGCGTCTTTTGCATGCTCAAGTTCGTTATTTCCAATGTAGGCGCGCGGTATGCACGCTCATAATGGAAGCGACGCGGTCGCGATGCGCACGCGGTGCGACGCGGTCCCGTTTTTTCCAGGCGCGTCTGAACAGCATCGAGTTAAAAACATCTCAACTTTCAGAATGCCGCAAGCGCACCGCAGGTCATGTGACAAGAACTTAACATTCAGCTTCATCCTTTCCTGTAACAACGTTGAAAGCTCATCCAAGATGAAGGAACAGCTGATCATAGCTGTATATGGATTGCCATTTTGAAATAAATTTAGTAGCAGAGCTACTGAAAGCGATTTTTTTTGTGCTGCAAATCCATTTATCCTTTGCTGAAATTTCCGCGTCTTCATGGAGAGAACCCGTCGCCTCAGGAGCGCTTCTGCCCGAGCGCTTTGGAAAGAAGGAGAAAGCGGAGCGCATAGCCTTTTCCATGCCTTATTAGGCGCGATATGTGAATGGCCCCTTAATCATTCATTAATTATTTTTTGCTTGCATACACCTTCAAATATGCCGTGGAGAATCACAAAAAGTGACCAAATTACGTTTATTGTGAACTTTTTTTTTTTTTGCGAAATTCGAATATCATTTTTACTTATCGAATAATTAGAGCAGAACGAATATTCGAATGTTCGACTATCCGTGCACATCCCTAGTCCAAAGCGTCACAAGGCTGACCGTCATGATTGAAGCAGTGGGAAGAGCGGTCAGCACTGAGACTGAGACTGAGATGGATACCATCACGGAGAAGCTCATGGCTTTGCAAAGGAAAATGGATGGATTTGGAGACCAGAATGGACAAAGACAGTAACCGATTAATTGGAATGCGGGTACTCACCCTAAGACCAAACAATCACAATCTTATCTTCTTTCGGCTCCCCTCTACCAGCACTGGCCTCGGCCAAGGCCAATGTTGGGAACAACAACTACCCCAGAAGAGCACTGCAGCAAGACGCTCTTGCGTTCCTCCCCCGACACCACAGACACCTGCTGATTGTTGACTCTGTCAGGCACCTGGTCAAGGGTGTCTCCATGGCAACTTGCTGTGTCGCTATCACAATCTGCGGACTGAGGCACCTAGATTTGCATGCCAGCTCTCCAGGCCTACAAATACATGAACTATTACATACATACACAGACACACATATGCACATATATACAGATATGCATTCACCCCACCCCCCATCCCTCACCTTCGCCGCTTTGTACAGCCAGTCTGACAAGCGGATCCGTGACCAGCACCGATAATGGCTGCAGGACCGGATGGCTGCTTGCTTGCGCTGGATTACCTTGACCCCCCTTTTCCCCTCCTGTCACAAAGTGGTGATTATGTGCTTTTGTTGCTGAGGTGTTTTTCCTGTTCTCACACTGTACTCCCAAAGGAGCATAGTCTCGGGGTTATTTTTTTTCTCCTCCCCTTCCTCATGTTATGCTGTATTCTTCCTCAATTCCCTGTCTTCCTGTCCTGTCTACCCCCTTGTCATATTGTATGTATGTTGTGTATAAGTATGTATGGACAGGTTGATGGCTTATTTCGCTGGTACTTGTGAATAGTGACAATAAAGTGCTACTACTAATAAAGGGCTACTACTATCACAAGCATGCATAAAACAGTATACAAGACAAAAAGACAATATACAAGAACAGTAACAACATGCACAATGACCTGAAGTATATGTGTGTTCATTCAAAGAAAGGTTTTTCTATGAATTAATTAGAGAAGAGTCAATTTTTATAACAATATGTTTCAGAGAGAGAACTTAGTAGGAGGATGATCCTCTCCACACACTTAGGTCGCAAAAGTCATCGTCTTGCTGAGGTGTCGTGGTTGCCATGGTAACCAGGGGTCTGGATTCATTCACAGACATCCTGGCACATAGTATGTTTATTGGCTGAGGGGTCTCTGATAATTTGTTGATCTAATGAATAATTGATTTGTTAAATCAAATGAAAAATGGTGTGTCTGATTGGTCCAGACGAATAAGTCAGTCATCAGAAATTCTATATTTGCAGACATATACATATTCATATGTATCTTCATGTTCACCACAAATTGTTACCCCTTAATAATTTTTACATTTTCATTCATCATATATGAAATAAATTTTACAATCTTTAACATGTTAAAATAATTTTTTCTATGCTCTATGCTGCACAATAAATCTCTTATTTACATCACGTGTACACTTTGTTATAATTTGATGATTTGTGCTGAACACAACACCTGAACAAAAACTGCTGCGATTTGAGACGTGAGTGCATTCTAACTTAAACGCCTCTTATTGACTGTTGGGTTCAAGAAATGAACTGAAGAAATGATTGGCTAAATTGTTTAATGCTACAAAAGATATAAAATAGAAATAGAAAGTCATATCCAGATCACAAACCATAAAGCACTGGATAGTTTGCCAAATCTGCAATGAAATGCCATTATTACAGCATTAACTGAGGGTGCTATTGATTTTGTTTGAGGGTGCTTAGCAGCCTATCGCACCCCATAGAACCGGGCCTGCATGATATTGCATTTACATAACATTTAGATATAGTTCAATGGCACAACAACCATTGAATGTCTTAAAACATTTTTTTTTTTAACTACGAGATTACTTTTGTGTACAAAGAAAACAAAAATTATTGTAAAAAATTATAATTACGTAGTTGGTACCCACCAATCCAGTGAATTCTGGGCTCTAATGCAACCACATCACAATCTTGACTGACACATACCGGACCAGCTCATATTCACATGAACATCTACATTAAGAATTATATTAGGCCTTTTGGACCCTATCCCTGGTCCTGAGGCTACTCCTGCACAGCTGTCTCCAAATTCTACTGCAAGGCCTCTGATTGATCTTTTTATAAGGCTCTGCCCTCCCCCCTCTTGATCTGCCCTGCACTTCCTACCATCAATCACGTGTCATTTCCTTTCCATCGCCATCTCTAACAGAAATACAGTAAACATGATCTATGTGTGTGTGTATTTAAGTAATTATTAAGTGTCTGGCACCTCCAATAAATCACTGATATCGTTTTCTGTAGCTTGAACTTTTTTGCACTTTTTCCAAATATAATAACAGCTGACAAAAAGTAAGAACCTCATTTCTATCATATCTCAGCAACAAAATTTAAACTACTAACTTATCATTGATTGCAGATTACATTTGACCCCTCAAGGGGGTTAATCTTTTAGATCTCTTGAAAACAGTACAGGCTACAAAAATATAAAACCAGAGCTGTAGCCTACATGACAAAATACCAAATGCACACATACTAAATGTAAAAAAAAAAAAAAAAAAACTTAAATATATATATATACTTTTACATTTACATTTTACATTTAGTATGTGTGAATTTGAATTTTTTTTTCATATATACATATAAACATATATATATATATCTATATATATATATATATATATATCTATATATATATAGATATATATATATATATATATATATATATATATAGATATATATATATATATATATACATACACTGGATGTACACTGTGGAAAACTGCTTTATTTATAAACTGAGCTGTTTTTTGTGAGAGTATACATCGATAGATCATGGCAAAAATTTTACCATTTTAAGAGCAGTTTCTCATAAGTGTTTTCCATTAGGAGTTCATGCTAGTGAGTGCATATTACTACAGTAGAGCTGCATGCGTTTGTATATAAACATAATTGAAGCTCATTTCCTTACACCAACTTCATTATTGTTACTGTAAAGAGATCTGAACTCAAGTACACATACAAATGCTCTTTAAAATATCAATCTTTAAAAATCTAATCAGAGATTTTCAAGGACTACCTCTATTATTACTTTCAAACAGTATATTTATAGTATAATAGAACAGCAATAAAGAGTATAATACGTTTATGTTTCTATAGCAGATTTATTTCAAAGTTTACTGTACATTGTCCTGTTGTGATCAATATTATTGACTAGCAGTGCCTATAATGTAGCATACACATCTATTTATTCTTAATTTATCATGATTATAGTCCATAACATACAATACCATTCAAAAATAGTTATTTTTTAAGAAATTATGTTATTCAGCAAGAACATATTAAACTGTCAAAAAGTCAGAGTACAAAATATTTATATATCTTACAAAATATTTTGGTTTCAAATCAATTATTTTCTTTTGAACTGTCTGTCCTGAACATTTTCACAAAAATATTAAGAAGACAAACTGTTTTCAACATTGATAATAATTAGATAATAAGCATATTAGAATATTATATTTTAATATAATAGAAAACAGTTATTTTAAATTGTAATAATACAGCATTTCACAATATTACTGTTTTTACTGTAATTTTATCAAATAAATACAGCCTTTTGTCAGCATGAGACTTTATAAAAACGTTTAAAAATCTTACTGACTCCAAAGTTTGACTGAGTTTTTCAATTATAAAACAATAAGTGATTTATTTGAGCACTAGGAAAATACAATAAGAATAATTTGAGTAATAATAATAAAAAATAATTAACTATATGCCAAATACAGAACATCCTGAGATTGCTAGAAATACAACATTTACACTGTTAGACACTCAAACAGTCAGTTATCACGTGCTAATGCCCTTAATAAAGATGGTAATCATACAGATGTGCCATATATTCAAAATTACACTCTATTCATATTAGTGTTGCACGGTGCACTGATACTTCAAAAGTATCGCGATTCTCAGAAATTAAAAACGTCACGATTCCTAAATTTATTAGTATCGATACTTCAAAGAATGACTGCGTTCCAGATTTGTAAGAGACGTATTTCATGTTGGTGTGTGCAACGCACGCTTCCAGTGCCTTCCTATGGACGTCTTTGTATTTTTCTCATGCAGCAAAAAAGCACTACAGCGAGATGGCTGCATTAGTGGCTTTACTAAACTGATTTGGCTTTACTAAAATGTGTACATAATCGCTTTAAATAGTTTAAATAATTTGTTCAAATGAACAAAGCACGAGGTTTTCTTGCATAATTAACATTTTAATTGTTTGGTCAGACAGTTCATATATAATATTCACATTAATCGTGGATTAAACGTGGAGTTATGTTCTGTAAGCTAAATATGAAAACGAGCGTATCTGCACAGCACCTATAACTGCGCTTTGTATCTGCTGATTGCTGATCGAGATTTACATGCTTGGCTCACTGACCCTGCCTGTATACTCATTCATTTCGTTCATTCGACTCGTTCACGAATGAGAAGATCTCTCGATGTCGTTCAGTGAAGGGCGGATTCGTTCACTACATTCAACAAATCACATGCTCCGTCACATCTTGAGTAACTCTTTGACAGGATGAAACAGTTCACAGAGCTGTTCACGAGCTGCGCATGCGCTGCTAATAGCACCGTGCTCGCGTGCTGCTGTGTAGTGATGGGAAGTTTGATTCATTTCCGCGAACCGGTTCTTTCGGACGGTTCGATTCAATTAACCGGTTGAAAAAAACGGTTCACCGGTTCTTTTACGCTCGACGTAATGAAGTCATTGGCGATGACATAATGGCGTCACGTCTATCAAACATTCAAATATATAAAGTCAGTAATCATAACTTTAGTCAGTTAAAAACCTCATAATCATGAAAAGTTTACAATTAAGTTTTGCAACAACGCACCCAAAAACAGTAACAGCAATAATGTGCATATGATATAAAGATATAAAGTAAATAAATTAGGTGTCATCAGCGCAGAAACCACTATACATAAACCATTGCGATGTATTTGTTATTAAATGAACTTACGTTTGGCCAGATTGCCCCTTCATTCAAGCCCTCGGTTTATACGCGCTCATAACATTAGCACAGAATCAGTTTAGAATTAAATACCAAAAGAATCAGTTCGGTTCAGACTCGTGTTCATGTTCTGTTTACTACAAACTCAATTTGTGAATGTGTCATCATTAACTATAAATACAGTACACATATTTCATAAATCATCCCTTATTCCTATTAAACATAGAGTCTTTAGAGTTCTTAATTATTGTCCAGCTTCCCTGAAACCCCCTCTGGCCTATACATAATCTACAATATACAGATTAGAAACATTCATCTTAAAAAAAAAAAAATAATAATAATAAAAATGTATATAGATCTTTTATCACACTTTCCGAAATACTTTACACGCATGCGAAGTAGCATCAGTTCATCGGTTCTCAAATCGGACGCGTCCGAAAGAAACGGTTTTCGGTTCAGTGTACTGGTGATCCGAAAACCGATGCAACCGGTTCTTGACTCGAGAACGAGAATCAGCTCATCGGTTCTCAAATCGGACGCGTCCGACAGAAACGATTCTCAGTTCAGTGTACTGGTGATCCGAAAACTGATGCAACCGGCTCTTGACTCGAGAACGAGAACTGCTCCAGCAGTGGGCGTGTTCATTCGTCATCTGGCTCGGCTCGGTGTTCTTCTTCAGTTCGGTCTACACAGCAGTTCAGTCAGTGTACTGTTTGAGTAAATGAATTACTCCAGGACATTGGTTTATTCTGACTCAGAGGGAGTGTCAGTCACGTTAAAAAAGTTAACATCTTAAGTAATTTGTGGATTAATGCTTATTGGAGACATGAACCGTTTCAAACGATTCAGTTCGATTTGGTGAACTGGTTCAACCGGTTCACTAAGAAGAGCCGGTTAAATTGAACGATTCGTTCACGAATCGGACATCACTACTGCTGTGGAGGGAGGAACTTCAGTGAACGAGAAATATGAGTCAGTGGATTACCTGAACGAGAACGATTCGTTCACCTAAAAGATTCGTTCACGGACGAACCATCACTAGTGCAATTTCATATAGCCTATATTAAATATTTGGAATACATATTTTCATATTTTATTAGGTTCTTTGATAAGGTTACAATATGAAGGTCTAAGCAGCAACGTATCTTCCGTGATGTCCTCGATGAACGGGTCGGGTAAAGAAATTTTACTTTATTTGCGGGCTGGGGCGGGCCAAATAATTTCATAAAAGCGGGGCATCACCAGGCTGCATGTGCGAGCACAAGTGGCCGCCGGTCCACGACTGGTAGAAAAAGATGATGCTCAATAAAGCTCACTGGCTGAGTTTTCTCCTCTGAAAGAAAAGGTTGCACAACTGACAGAATAAGTTACAATATCTGAGATATTGCTGCTAAATTTTATTAGCTTTTTTTTTTTTTACTTGAATGCCATTGCTTAAATTGATATTATTTATCTTTTGACATTTAATCTTCTGAATGTCTTATCCCATAATGGATTCAAACAATACTGTCCCCAAAGAAGGTGGACCCTTACCTTTCTAACTTAACCAGGATTTACAGCTGTGGATGTTTTTATGACTCGATATTATGATGAATCGGGTACATACTGCGTTTTGATTATGCATGTTTTGATGTGTACTGCTTAAACAAATTTAGCTAATTTATTCCTTATAAGCTTTCCATTGAAAAACAGCGATATGTCGTCGATGCTTAAGGCTTAGACCTTTATAATGATATATAGTTTGTATTGATTAATTTTGTCCCGTTTCATTAAATCTATTCATAAACACTGGCACATGAAAACAAAGAGCACTCAGTGCGCCAGCGTCTAGGTGCGAGAAAACAGGTTAAAGGTGATCTATTGTGCCCCTTTTTATAAGATGTAAAATAAGTCTCTGATGTCCCCAGAGTCTGTATGTGATGTTTTAGCTTATCAAATAAAATAAATAAAAAACAAAACACTCACAGATAATTTTTTATAGCTTGTTGAAATTGCCAGTTTTAGGGTATGAGCCAAAACATGCTGTTTTTGTGTTTGTCCCTTTAAATGCAAATGTGCTGGTGCTCCCACCCCTCCCTTTTCAGAAGAGGGCAGAGCTTCATAAGCTCATGCACTGGCAAAACAGCACAATATAATGCAATCTGATTGTACTGTGCAGTAAATGCATTTTTATGAATTGCACAGATGGGGAGCATGGCGCAATGAAAAAAAATTATATAGCTGGTCTCATGGTGCCTTCACATGCTATCACATTATGAGCTCAACAAATTCATGTTTTCAACTTCACAGTGCTTTCATATGCCATTTTTAATGACCACATTCCTATTTACAATCAATCTGGTAGCACGTGAAGGCAGCATCATTGGAAACAGGCAGAGTGAGTGGTAGCCTTAGCAACATTAGCCTTACAGAGTGCCAAGAAACTCTTTCAGAAAGGCAGTCTGGCATTATATCTGACATTGTATCTCCAGTAGCTACAGCAAGAAAACAGTAATGGCGGATTGCTTCTTCTCACTTAGGGTGGGGTCTATGCTAAAGAACATATGACGTCAAAGTAGGAAGAAATCTAGAACCGCTCGTTTGGAGAGACTGTTTATGATTTATCGGGATTATAAAAAAAAAAAATAGTGGGTGGATTTTTACCATCATAGGCTGGTTGTTTTCACATGCTGTGGCCACACAATTGTGTTCAAACACCTTAGAAAAGTTATTTTTATTTTTTAATTATTTATTTACCGATAAGGAATTTCTTGATTAACCATTCAGCTGGCCCCCATTGGAGGTCATCAACCGGTTAGCAGTACCTAAGATATGAGTTTACAGGAATAGGACAATCCAAGAATGACAAGATGCACGGCCACACCGCTGTTCTGAATGTAATAAGAAACAGGACATAGGTTGAGTACCAATGAGCGATGACTGTAAATAAGGCAGTAATTACAGACAGGAAGTGACAGGCAGGGGGTCACGCCCACTCTCCAAGTAAACACATGTCAAGGTGACAGAGGGGTCAGGTAAGCTTGCAGCCTTTTATAGAAAGCCAACACAAACACAGAGATCCTCCCCATCAGAGGAAGGATTGCAGCAGTGATGGATGGACCTGAACTGAACTACCTTTTCTGTCAGAATGGAAGAGGAAAAGGTAAAATAATCTGCTCCCTTAGAGGTCTTGTCTCAGATGCTCAGTGCACTAAAGAGAGCATCCTAACGTCACTGCATTGACATCTTAACCTAGAGTTTGACATTTCAGTGTAATCATACTGATGAGGAGATAGCACTTAATCTTTTTGAGCACATGTAAGCTAGCGAAATCCAGTCAGAATATGACACAGCAAATAGATCTCTTTTTTTTCTCTCCAATGCTAAGCAGTCATTTCAATCAATGTCATTAAGGTCCTGGGCTACCATAGTAGTCACATCATACACTGATGTTCATTCATGATATTCATTATTTTTGCAGAAGAATGCTCTGAATAAATAAATAAAAACCACTGTACACTGTACAGTACACTGTCACTGTACACATGATTTTGTGACTGAAACCTTTCGGAATCTATGTGACATTATTCACAAGACTTTCTTTACTCTTGGCATTAACATGTATTTCAGTCACTGGGCAACAACTGGATACTTGAGTGATCTGATAACTCAAACCACATTTGGGGGCATGTGACTTCAATGTAACACTAATATGTCTAAATGCATCCTGATGTGTCTCAAGCAAAAGTGAAGCACAAACTGCTCACCTGAAAATCAAATACTTTTTGTTGGTTATGGGCCACTTTAAAAAGACAAAAATCATCTTTAAGAGAGAGTAAATAAATTAATGAATAAATAAAAAAGAAAACCTGCTTACGTATCCATTCACAATAACTACTTCAGTATGTCAGTATGTTCAGTTAGTCTGTTGTGCTGTCTGTGGAGGCTTGGCCAGGACCAGTTCCAAAATTAAATCAATGAGGGTACTCTCACATATGTTTTGTCCCATCCATTGCTACAATTATAATTTTGTCAATCACTGCTTATTCTAGACTGAATCCAGCATAAGAATGCAGATGTCATTCCTGAAACTTTGAAGCATGTTTGCATCCCAAAAAAAAAGGTTTCATACAAGTTCTGAATGGATTATACCCTAGAAATGGATTATAGTACTCCCTTTATTACCACTAAAAAGCGTCACTCATCTTAGTTCATCACAAACTCACAAAGCTCTCTAAACTGCACATTGAAAATCGAATTTACTTCTCGTATGCACATACTGTAGTTAGTGAGTTGATTAACGAGCGTGCAAAACTGCACATGCAAAAAAATTCAGAATAAATAAAATGCTTCTAATTGGCCATTGTGTTCAATAAATCAATGTTGCTCAATGCTGCAAAAACATGTTTTAAATATTCTGAAACTGTTCAAAGACAAACAGAAATATGCACTGGATAGTTTGCCAGATCTTCAATAGTTTTTTTCTTTTGAGGGTATTTAGCACCATCTAGTACCCTCCACCATCGCCAGTCCCAAGCCTAGGTTAGAAAGGAGGGGGGTTGGGTGTGGGGCTGGTGCCTCCACCCTGTAAAAATATTCTCTTGTCAACAAAACTGGGAATGAGAAACAGTATATTCAATGGTCAAGCTAGTCATGCTAAGATCATGGTAGTGCAAGTGTAAGCACCCACCACTGAAGACTCAAAAACTTAAGTGAACTCTTGGCCCGCATAGATTGGCAATGCAGATGAATGACAATGGCAAAAGAATGGTCTCCTTTTGTGCAGCCAACATCTCCATTAGGAACCCATTCTATCAACACAAAAGACATTCATAAAAAGACCTGGCAGTTGTGAGATTCACTATATTTGCATGTCGAATAGGTCTTGATCCACACTGCCTGACGTTAAAGCATGACGAGGGGCCGATGTGGGGTCCGGCAATCATACATTTCACAATTTAATATTTATATATGAATGTCAAGAATTCAGAAGTGTATATATTTATAATGCTTACACTACACTACACAGAAATAAAATACGATTAAATTATGCTTATTTTAAATGTATTGTGCAGGCTAAAAATATAATAAGCTTTTAATAATCTTTCAGTGCGCAAAACCATGATAATATGAAATGCTTCAAAACTGAGCTCACAAAGTAATTTTAAAAGTTTACGGCTTTTAAAACGTGTGTGGTCTTCTGTCCATAACATTAAGCTATGGAATTGCTTCAGATGACTTTGAGAAATTATAATCAGACCCAAGTCACCCAAACTGATGTGAAAAAAACAGGAGGCGCCGAAAAGCGCGATGTTTGCATCCCTGAATATGATTAAGTTCCTAAGTGTTTGGGTGTGCTGCACTAATTTACCCATGTAGAACGTTGCGTCACATTAGTTCCGCTTTTGGCGCTCGCGTGTAAAATCATATTACTTTTTTTTTTTCAGCATGGGGGTGGCCACAGGGGTGGCCAGGGACATGTCTACAGAGGCACGGGCCTCCCTAGGCCTCCGTGTAGAACCGCCACTGACACCATCAAAATTACAATGTTCATTTAACGTGGCTTGGCTTAAAGATCAACGCCTTTCAGATAGAACTTAAGAACCTGTTTCAGGCACTTGAGAAAGCAACCAGCATTGGACAAGATAACAGTTGTAGAAAGCACCTAGAGGATGATTGGTGTACAGCAAGGTTTGTGTAAAAAGTTGGATAAGAGAAAAGTCCTAGAACCTGATCAATAAATGCCAATGCTAAAGCAACACCATGAGCAAGTGCCAACCCGAGAGGCCCAGGAGTATGCTGATGACCAGTATATTATCCTAGATCATCAAGTCAAACGGAACTTTTGAAAAGACGAATGAAATCACAACAGAGATGCTCAAGAAAGGTAGCCAAAATCAAACTGTGCTATGAAACATGTTAACTGATTCTGATGCAGAAAAGCTAGTTCATGCATTCATGACCTCTAGACTGGACTATTTAAATGCAATGCTAGGTGGTTGTCCCGCATCTTCAATAAACAAACTGTAGGTAGTCCAAAATGCAGGGGCTAAAGTCCTTCGCAGGTCTAGAAAATATTATTTACAGTCTCTGCACTCAGCTACCTATTAAGTTCCGTATCAGTTACAGAATATTATTACTTACGTATAATGCCCTTAATGTGTTGACTCCTGTGTACCTAACTAGTCTTCTTCCATGCTACAATCCATCACGCTCCCTAAGGTTGCAAAACTCTGGACTTTTGGTAGTAAAGGTGCATCTAAAAAAAAAATTTATATCAAGGAAAAGTTATTTATTTTTTGTAATAAAAAAACAAACTTTCTTATATTCTAGATTCATTGCACACAAACTGATATATTTCTGAGAGGTTGAGAGGTTTTTTTCTATTCTGATGTTTATAATTTACAGCTTTGGAAATTAAAAATCAGTATTAGATTAGAATTAGAATATTTTCTCAAAGGTCAATAAAAAAAAAGATTTACAAACAGAAATGTTCAAGATCTCTAAAGCAGGTTTAATTATGCACTCAATACTTGGTTGGGGTTTCTTTTGCATGAATTACAGCTTTGTGCGGAGTGGGATGGAGGCGATCAGCCTGTGGCAATGCTGAGGCATTATTGAAGCCCAGGTTACTTTGATAGTGGGCTTCATCTCCTCTATATTGTTTGTCAGATGTTACTTATCTTCCTCTTCACAATATCCCATCGATTATCTGTAGGGTTCAGGTCAGGTGAGTTGGCTGGCCAATCAAGCACAGCAGTGGCGGCTCCTGCCAGTTCGAGGAGCGTCTCGCTGCAGCTTGCGGTGGACATCCAACCCCGCCCACATCCAAGTGTGACGTCAGACGCCACGCCTATGCCATACGTAAAAGTACGTCATCGGGTGATGCCAGGTGAACACCCATGTGTTGTGCGCATGTGCAAAAATGGCGGAAGTATGTTTTTTTTTTTTTTTTTTTTTTTTTTTTAAATTAACATTTTGTCAAAGTACAATTTTAAGACGTAAACAAAATTGAATCAATTCGGCGGAAGTATATTGTTTCGGGGATCAAATTAAATAATGTTATCTTCTGTTTTACTAATAGGCCTACAGGTTAAATAACTTGTATTAAATAAATTTAAATAGTACAAATTAAACCTAGGCCACATCTCTAATGTATGGAAGTAAATTCATCCAAACAGCCGGTAAAACGCCTGCATTGGTTGATTATACTTAGACAAATTAATAAAATATTTATACCTTCCACTGTTCGATTATGTAATGACAAATTCACATATTTTATGATCGATTGTAACATACCTTAGACAATATCAAAGTTAAGTAGACAATTTTGTTTAAGGCATTTTTATTTATCTAATTCTCTAAAAATATGTTTCACTTATAAGGTGGGAATGTTAGTGATCATATCACTATTTTAAGGATAAATATGGGTGTTATGCAATAACTGGAATCCTCCCCTCTTTTTTTTTTTTAAATGTTTATTTTTCATATTTCTTTCATTTTAAATAAAAGAAATGTTCCTGAATTTAGCAAATTTATATACTTCATTTGGTTTTAAGTATTTTTATTTTCCTTTTAATTGTATACAAGAACAATTATGAATATCTACACACTAATATTTTTAATGTGCATGAAAAAAAAATCACCTCGCAAAAAAGAGCAACTACATTTGCATGATAGGATTGATGGTTCTCTATATAGACTAAGCTACACATACATAGGCTTAAGTCATTTGTTGCTTTGATAGATTATGAAAGTAACATGGCATTGACTTTTGGGCCTTTTTCCATCAACACAAATATATATAAAAATGTGTCCAAGTCCTACGGATGCATAAAGATCAATAACAAGACATCCCTTGTTTCACTGGGTATTGTTATTTATTTCACAAAACAATATTCGACAATGTAGAGTAAATAAATTATTATAAATTAAATTTCTCCCAGAAACATGGCATTGACTTTCAGCCCCTGTTCATAAACCCATTTTAATAAGAATGTTTCCATATCCTCGCGATTGTCAAAGACAAACACACAGGCATCCCTTGCTTTCTCAGTCTCTCTTTTCAGGTAGTATTTGATTATATTAGACTGTTTTTCTTCGTCCATCTGAAGAAATTCAGGCTCTGTCACCTCTCCATGGAACAGCTCACAGTGGCTCTGAACCCAGCACCATGCTACACCAATGTCCCTTATGTTCCTCTTCGAACTTCCTCTTCAGTTCCTCTTCGATCTTCTGTTGAAAGTACAAAATAAACTGTTTGTGGGGTAAATCTAAAATTACTATAATTATTTTCACAAAAAAAAAAAAAAAAAAAAAAAAAAAAAATTTTACCTCATCACTGTCATCTTGACCCATCACAGTTCCCGTACTAGCTGGCTGTTTGGTGCTGGTGGACTCTGACACCTAAAGACAGACTCAAAGGTTAGGTAAATGGACCATTTGTAGAGCATCTTTTTAGTATTTCCAACCACTCAAAGCATTCAACACATTTCTAAACATTCAACATTGTGGCCTCTCCAAAGTTTTGCTACTGCTTAACATTCTAGGAGGAAACATTTAGTGTGTCTGGGTAGTTTGAATGCAGAAGAATCAATTTCATTTCATTAACCAGTTGTGTGTACCTTGGATGTGACCTGTTTTGCAAGAGCAAACTACACCACCACCTTCGGAGCTGAGGGATGTTATCCTAACAGATAAAACACAAAATAAAAAACTGAGAATGCATTTGAAAAAACTTCTGGAAAAAATAAATAAAAAAGGAAAACCTTCCAAAATAAAATTTGAAGTCATCACCTGTCCAGTCCAGGGCCATATAGAGTGCATACTGAAACAGACAACAAATACCATTGAGAAAATTCAAATATTGAAATTAACTGACACCAATTTACTGTACCGTACAGATAACACTAGAACATAATCATCTAAATACTGCATGTAAACTAAACTAAAGTTTTGCCATCACCATAACTGCTCAGAATCTGTAATTCACAGCTTACCATCAGCATGAACAGACCACAATCCAGTCCCTCTCTCTGGGTTGGAATATTCTATCAAATATTTAAATGTATAATTAAAAATTTTTTAAAAACCTGACGATTGCATTCTTGTACCTTGGTTTTAATGATCTTCCATGGGCCATTCATTTTAAGATGAAGTAACCTGTAGGATTTTAGAAAAAAAAATTAACAAAACTGTAGAGTGTACACAGGAAGTTACAAAACACACAGATAAATAACAACAATATTCTCATCACTTTAGTGGTTCCCAAGAAACTACAGTTCATCTTGTTGTTCTGTGAGATTCACATACATATTTAGATTATACAACATACATATACATGCATATATGATTTAAAAACACAAAAACCAATCATTATCTAAAGACATGCTCTCACCATACCTCCATGCTCCACTGCATGACTTATGTGGTTCTCTAGGTGAAGTGTAAAAGAGAACTTCTCTTCAGTGGTGAAACTGCAGCAGGGACATTCAAACCCCCCATCACGGCAGAACTGTTCTGGATCACGTTTGGACTGCAGAGGTGTAGGATACTGTAAAACATGATAAATATTATGTGTATATAGAAGGATACATAGTAAGACACAGTGAACTGTGTGGTTGCTCAAACAAGTTATTGTGCAAGAGTTGTCAGTGTATATCATTAAATATATTCCATGTGTTTTGCGTGGGGCCAGGGGAGTACATGTATGTGAGAGAGGTGAAGTGTGAGTGTGTGAGAGAGAAAGAGAGATCACTATTATGTGTCAGGGATATAAAAAAAAACATGAAGGATGAATCAATGCACATACACTTTATCAGGATACAGTTAGGAGCATTATAGACATTATGAAAGTAAACACCAGTGTTGGTAGCCTTATAACGTGCCTGTGTGAAGTCAGCATCGTGTCTTTGTAACTTTACTAAAGCTCATAACAAAACAGTTATCGTTGTGCTATCGTTTCACTTCATGTCTAACAAAATATTCATTGATAATTTAATGTGTACATTTTACCATTTTAACTATTAACGTTAAGCAGAGACATACAGTGAGTCTGACAAACACTTTTGGGCTAAGAACCGAATTTTTCATTACTTACAGCCATGGCAGATAACTTCTTCCTCTTCTGGGCAACTGGCAAATACAGATAACAACAACTTATTCTTCTTTCTGGCGATCGCAAAACAATATTTCCTTCTTTTACCGATTAAAAACAACACAAACTTCTTCACTTCAGTCTTCTCGACGCTTCTTCCTGTTTGAAATTTAATGAGAACGTGACGTAGACGGATATAGGCGCGGTTTATGATGGCACATCCGGGTGGGCAGGGTTGGATATGTGACGTCTTTGGATGTGGGTGTGGTTTCTGACGTCATGCTTGGATGTGGGCGGGGTTGGATGTCCACCGCAGGCTGCAGCGAGCCCTACTTGGCCAGTTCTCTCAGGGGGGGCACATGTTTGCTCGATTAATGAGGATAGTTCACCCATTCAATTGATAAATTAACAGCTAGTTAAAGATGTAAAGGGAACTGAACTACTATAGTATTAATTAAAAATAAACTGACATTAGGAATCAATCTCTTGCTCTCCTTATGTTTTTATATGCATGTTAACAGCAGCAGCAAATAAAGACTGACGCCAGGATGTGGTTTTCCAAAAAAAACTTTTTACTTCGATTTCAGTTTAAAGTGTAACTAAACCCCTGGTCAGAGCCTGACTCCACCCACTGACAATATTTGAAAAATGCTGAAAAGTGGGGCAGATCACAGCGGAGATAGAGGGGACGAACCGAGGGCGGGGCTGAGCGAGAGCGGCGTGAACATGAAACCCGCAGTGACGGATTGATTGACAGCTGCTGTCAGAGACGCTAAAATGGAGAGTGACTGTAATGACGCAAGTAGCTTTGCAACAGAGCGATCATTTGAAGTAGAGGACTTTTCTCACCTACCTTCACCTGAAGTGGAGGATGTCGAGGTGTCTGTTCATATCAATTCGAGCAACTGGCTCAAACTGCGGTCTTAACTCCCGCATCACGCCGCTTTTCAGCGCGAGCTGTGTGGAGAAGCCCATCTCCACCTCCATTGCGTTGGAGAAGCAACCCCGTGTAAAATGCAGTTTGCACACTCCAGCTCTAGGCGGGAGCTCACAGTCTTCCAGGCCAAGTGCATGCAACCACTGGCGCCTAATTTTAAAGTCTGCTGGAAAACTATGCAGTCCAGCAGTGCTGTCACAACCAGCAACACACCTACGTACCATCCTGACCACTGTACTAAATACAGATAAATCTACGCTAACTTGAAGATCTAAATAACTATATAATTGATATGCTAAATAGATGCTATAATAGTCTATCCTGATCGTTTCAATACTCGCAATTCCAACTCCTGACTCACTACAGTGATTTTCTTCTTCTTCTTCATTGGATTTTTATGGCAGTTGGCATCAAAAGCGTTGCATTACTGCCATCTGTTGTCTCACTCTAGCTTACTCAATTTTATTTAAACTCGTCTTTCCAGTCCAGTTCTCCTTAGAAAATTAAACAAATATCTCTGTCCTTGATCATTATTTCCTACAGTGATTTTGACGGAACAAGATGGTTTTATACTGCCAAGGGCGTGGTAGCTCGCACCAGGGGGCGTGGTGAGCTGGAAACTGCTTACGTCGCCTGCCACCGCTTACGTCACTTGCCACCGCAACATCCAATAGGAAAAATCAACTGCAGTAGCCACCGTTCAACCTGAAGAGGGCAGCACTCAGACGTTTTTACAACATATATTATAGAATTAAAACACTTTATACTCAAATGCCAAAAAAGTTACCTGAAACAATAAACAGCACTAATAAAGCCCCATTCTTATAGATCATTAACTAAAAAAAGTTGGTTTAGGGTTTAGTTACTCTTTAATAAGAAATAATGGAAGTCACATAAATCACTGTTTACACAACTCGCTTATATTACTGCTCATTTATATCACATTCCTCACTTACATTACACTGCTTACTTAAATTACTCACTTATATTACACTGCTCCCTACTATACATATGCATCTTTGCTCTTTCATGTTTTTTCACCTTCTCCGAGAGATGATGCATTTCGGTGACACCTGTAGTTGTCCATGCAATGTCCGTCATGCTCTCGCGATGTAACAAAATGCAGCTGTAAATTAGCAGAATAAAGCATCAGCTACTTCGCAGCCTATTATTAGCCTTTTTCTCTGTTCATACCACTTCCTCGAAAATACTTGTTTATACGACTTCCTGCCCTTTGTAGATACTTGTTTGATGTTTAAATTTGGTCTTGGTTGTCCTAATTCTTTAATTGTCAATTTATCCTTATTGCTACAATGAATGAATGGTA
This sequence comes from Carassius carassius, assembly GCF_963082965.1. Taxonomy (NCBI): domain Eukaryota; kingdom Metazoa; phylum Chordata; class Actinopteri; order Cypriniformes; family Cyprinidae; genus Carassius; species Carassius carassius. The sequence continues at coordinate 13,871,763 of NC_081765.1, forward strand.
TTTCTTTCAGTGACACGATAGAATTAATCTATCGTGTAACGTTCGCCGTGATGTTTATCAAGTTCAACTGACAACTGAATTTGCATAGCTGTCCCCGTCTCTCTGTTTTTTTGTTTTTTTTTTCACATTTGATAAAAATATTAAAGTAGTTTTTAATTTTTTCCTTGTTGTTAAAATTAAAAATAGTTTTTAAATATTATCGGATGTCACTGTTCCCACCAGTAGTTGCACAAGTTAAGGTTACGCACGATGACGAAAGCACGTTAGGGCGAGCCCTCCCGGAACTCATTGAGATTGCATGGCAGTGGCTGCAGTTCAAAAAAAAAGATCTTTGAATGGAAGTCTAAAGCCCTATTCGGACGGGATTAGTTTAACGGGGGTAGATGGAGTAATGTAACTTTACCACAGGACGTCTGTAATATTGATGTCCTATTCGGACTGGATTAGAAAGTCTCAGTAAAACAGTCAGAAGTGGGAGGGGTAACACGAGTACGCAGCGCACTCACCTCCCTCGTCGTCACGTGGACATTACGTTGCTTCCTGATTTCACGTGCAAACACGCAACATGGCGCCGTCCAAAAAACGCGAAACTGTTTTCTTTAAAGGTCTGTGTCGTCGTATGCAGGATAAACTTGAGGTTTGCCATTGATTTGTTCCACCGCCTAGAAAGCAAGTGAATGCTTCTTCAAGCGCTTCCATATTTAAAAAAACACGCAAAATTACAGGAAATGACGAAATACTACCGTGTATATTTTCAGATGGTCTATTCGCACGGGACTAGTATTACCTGAGGTAATTTCTCCGGACCTTTTTACAGAAGGTAAAAGTCGCCGTAATCTTTACTGACATTGTCCGTAATGATTACTGACATGGAGCATTCGGACGGGACTAAAATCACAGAGAAGCTCTGATAAAAATTGCCCTATGTTAAACTAATCCCGTCCGAATAGGGCTTATGAGAGCACTCTGGGCGATTCACAGTTTGACAGAAATCGCCCAAAAAGGGGCGGTACTACACAGAACGCGACTCCACGCTGATTTGACTATGTAGAGGCAGCAAAAACAGTCTAGCGTAACACTGTGGTTGAATGTAAAAGAAAAAAAATCCCTCCCTTTCCTTTGGTGGTGCATCGCCCAATCGCCCTAATGGAGAAACCGCCACTGAAGCACAGTAATTTGATGGTCATCAAACCACTTGGAAGTGGTTTTGGCACTGTTGGCAAGTGCTAAAGTCCTGCTGCAAAATTAAATCAGTTAAATCTCCATAAAGCCTGTCAGCAGATGGGAGCATAAAGTTCTCCAAAATCTCCTGGTTACTTATATTTCACTGATGATCATATGCTCTCCATATAACCATGTATGTGACAAATAAAAATCGTCAATCTTGAATCTTGAATCCTGCATTGACTTTGGACTTGATGAAACACAATGGACCAACACTAGCAGACGTCACTGCACCCAAAATTATCACTGACTTCAGAAACTTCCCACTGGACTTTGGATTCTGCACCTCTCCAGTCTCCAGACCTTGATTTCCAAATAAAATGCTAAATTTACTTTCATCTGAAAAAAGGGACTGTCGACCACTGAGCAACAGTCCAGTTCTTTTTCTCCTTACCCTAGGTGAAATGCTTCTGACGTTTTTTCTGGTTCAGTAGTTGCTTGACTCTAGGAATGTGACAGCTGTAGTCCTATTCTTGAAGACGTCTGAGTGTGGTGACTCTTGATGTGCTGACTCCGACTTCAGTTCACTCCTTGTGAAGCTCTCCCTAGATCTTTAATCGGCTTTTCCTGACAATCTTCCCAAGGCTGTGGTCATCCCTGTTGCTTGTGCACCTTTTCCTACCACACGTTAGGAAAGCCAGCACTTTCAGCAATGACCTTCTGTGGCTTACCCTCCTTGTGAAGAATGTTGATGATTGTCTTCTGGACAACTGTCAATTCAGTAGTCTCTCCCATTATTGTGGTTGCATGTTCTAAACTAGCCCAAGAAGTACCCAGTATTTATGCGCAAAATTAATCAAACTAATCAACCTCAAAATAGAATATTCAAAATTTTTGAGATACAACATTTTTTTATTTTCCTAAGCTGTAAGTCATAACTATCCGAGAAAAAAAAAAAAAAAACCTCTTGCAATATTTCAGCTTGTGTGCATTTAATCTAGAATATTAAAAAAAATTGCTTTTCGTAATTAAATTACACAAAAATAAAGACCTTTTCCATGACATTCACATTTTTTGAGATGAACCTGAACCTAGGATAGCAAAGTCCACTAAAGAAGGAAAAGTTTTTTGCACTTGGCTCCCAAACTCTGGAATAGCCTTCCTGATAACGTTCAGACATTTCAGACACGCTTTCTTTGTTTAAATCTAGATTAAAGACACATCTCTTTGGCCAAATATTCAAATAATGCATCTCAAAATATGGTACTGCAGTTATATCTGATCAAATGCACATTATTATGCGCATTATTATTCTTTAGCTTGGGTTAAACAAATCAATTTTGCTTGGTTGGAACAGCAGCTACGCTAATTAGGTCTCTATTTGTTACTTTGTTTTTGCAACTAGGATTTACACAAGCTTCAAGAGATGATGCCAACCCCTCAGAGGATCTCAGTTGATGCCAGTCTTGAGACAACATACAGAACTACCAAATTTAGCTATAAGATTGATTCCAACATATAATAATTTCTGTTAATAGTGTCCATTGTCTGTTTGATTACATCTTTAATTGATTTTTCTGTCAATTTCTGCTATATTCATTAACTAACAGTCACCACTGATAAGCTACTACTAAATATATTGTAGATACTTAATTTTCGGTAAAGTTGCTTTGCAACAATTTGTATTGTGAAAAGCGGTATACAAATGAACTTAAAATTGAACTGAATTAATTACAGAGCTGACCGATATCAACAATTGCTGGACAATGCGTAGCCAAAGACTGGATGAGAGGAATGATCATCCACCTTCCAAATTAAGGCAATCTTGCCGACTGTAATAACTTGCAGGGCATCACATTCCTATCAGTCCTCGGAAAAGTCTTTTGCACAGTACTATTCAATCAGTCGTGGTCAACGAGAGGCTATGCGAAGAGCAAGCTGGCTTCCAGAGTTTATGATTGCGTATCAAACAGATCTTCATCCTCCAGATGATTATCGAAGAAAGTCTTGAATACCAACAATGGCTCCCGAATCAGCTTCATTGATTTTGTTAAGGCCTTTGATAAGACCTTTTGCACATTGGGAGACATTATAGAACATTGCACAAGCTTCTGGAATTCCTAGTCAATATTCCAATATATTCCGCTTCCTTTATCAAGACTCAAGCTGCTGTTTTTGGACCGATTACGGTATCTCTGAGGCATTTTGCATTATCATAGGCAGAGGTGTGTCCTCTCCCCCTTCCTGTTCCTGCTGGTGGTCGATTTTGTTATGTGACGGACTGTCGGCCAGGGTGAGGGGTAAGGGATCCCCTGGGTGAATGATTGCCATTTTGCCAATCTTGACAGATGACATTGCTCTACTTGCTCAAACACAGAGAAGTCTATAGGACCTAATGCATCATCTGGACAGTGAGGCTCGACAGGTAGGACTTAGTGCACCCAACACGAAGGTCATGCGCATCGGACACTACCGATCAAATGTACCAAAATCCATCGGCCAACAACGCATCGGGGAAGTTGAACAATTTACATATTTGGGCAGTACAATCACAAGCAATGGAGACATTTAATATGACGTCACTTGCCGGATCACTAAACTCTCTCGGTCTACATGCCATCGTCATCCCGAAGGCAACACACACCTCAGAGACGTGGAAACTGACAGCGAGCATTGAATGACGACTGAATGTTTTCCACAAATGCTGCCTGCAACAAATTCTGCAAATATCATCCAGAAATCATATAACCAACAAAGAAGTTTACTGTCACACCTCAAGTCGACCCCTAGTAGACTTGGTCGCTAAGGGACATTTCTCAGAGATGGGAATAGGATGCAAAAATGGAAGCCTGGCTGGCAGAAGAACACTAGGTGCAACACATTCATCAAAGACCTAAACACTGAGGGAGTATCATGGGATGAATCTGAAGTCATTGCACTAGACTGAGTATGCTGGAGATCATTCGTTGCCCAATGTGCCGCTCTGTGCAGGAGTCTAAATAAGTACCCTCGTAGAACAGGCATGGGCTTGGCTAACCACTCCAAATGCAATGGGGCTGACATTGAGGATTCTATGACTAACGATATGGGGTGGGGGGCACCTTAATGTTGCCCATGTTAAGCAGCATCATTGTTTTAATTATTAATCATAAGAATTTATTTATTTTTATTTAATTTATTTTTTTGAGTACCAATTCACCATATTAGAATGATTTCTTAAGCATCATGTGAAACTGAAGACTGGAGTAATGGGGGCACAATATTGGTGTTTTAATCATCAAATAAATTAAGAGACTTTTTTCAAAACCATAAAAAATAAAAAATAAAAATAAAATCTTGTGACCCCAAACTTTTGAACAGTATATAAAATAGGAGAAATTGCAAATATTTATGTTTTTTTTTTTTGTCATTTTTCAACGACCACAACAAGGCAAGTAAGTGATGTGTTTATTGCCAAAATCAGAGACCCTTTAATTACAAGCAGCCACAGGAGATGTATTTGAGCCCCATGTTAATAACAAGTATAAACAGCCATGCATCTCAGCTGATAACTAATGATTAGATCAAGACAGACACTAATACTAGGTGTAAACAGGGCCTAAAATATCTATCAGTTTGTGTCAGAAAGCACTCAATGATATAAAGCCAAAAATGCAGAATATAAACAAAGAAAAAATGCTGAGTCCTAATGGAACAAACTAATAGTTTCCCCAAAAGCCATAGGTACAATGAAAAACATAAACTCAAAGTGAAGAGACAGTCTAGCCTAGCCGTTTAATGCAAATGACTGTTTTAATGTTATGCATGAGGATATTTGCAAAACAATTCCAATATAATTGTGTATTTAACTAAATCTGTGATAAGGTATGCTGTCTGTCAGTGTCTACAAGAATACAGCCATCAACATTTGATCCTCATCTAAAAATAATAACAGAGGGAAGAAAAAATCTAACACGGATTCAAAGAGAGGCAATAAAACAAGCAGAATGACATTTCAGAGACCTATTATGCCACTTTTCACAAGATGTAAAATAAGTCTTTGATGTCCCCAGAATGTGTATGTGAAGTTTTAACTCAAAATTTTTATAGCTTGTTAAAATTGCCACTTTTAGTGTATGAGCCAAAACACACTATTTTCGTGTCTTTCCCTTTAAATGCAAATGAGCTAGTGCTCTGGGGAAAAGGGCAGAGCTCCAAGAGCTCAAGCTCCAGCAATACTGGTGCTTGCCTTTGCAAATAAACAATCCACTATTAGTACAAGCCTGTTATCTTTACAGAAAACACGCTTGGTTTAAAAGTCAGTCATCTGATTGTACTATGCATAAAAAAAATGCACTTTATGAATTACACAGACATGAGCACGGCGCGATAAAAAATAACTCATGGTGCCATCGCATGCTATTACAAACTTTATAAGCCCCACTTATAAAGAACTGGACTAATTCCAGTGGTAGACTTCACATTGCTTTCATATGCAATTTTAACTCCTACTTTCCTATTTACGATATTCTGGCAGCATCAGTTAAAACAGACATACAATGGTAGCTTTAGCGATATTAGCCTTTCAGAGTGCCAAGAAGCTTTTTCAGAAAGGCAATTTGGAAAACCAACGCATAATACTTCTTCTAGAGGTGTAGCTGGATCACGAACAGTTAGCACTGCTCCATCCTAGGTTTGTGCAAAACCTGCTTTATACTGACCCTCATTCACAAAACAGTCCGATGTAAAATTATTAGTGGAGACATAAACAAATTTCGGTAGAGTTGAGGCAGCATTTTTTTATTCATTTAATCCACCTCGTCTTCAGAGGCTCAGATTTCGGGAGTAAATGGAGAGAACTATGTGGATTCATACATCCAGCTACAGAACACCTAAAGCACTTGGCAGACATTCCAACCCAATTTCAAGGCAATTCATACATATTTTATGAGGTGGCTTATTCATACGAATTCGTATTACCACACTTGTACAAATTCATACTATTTTTGCCAAATCTTACGTATTTTACGAATTGCACAATTAGTTTGAATTTGTACGAATGACCTACACCTAACCGCACCCCTAAACCTAACCGTCCTGGGGTTTAGACAAATCATATAAAATCGTACGAGTGAGGTCGTACAAATTCGTACGAATAAGCCACTTCGTAAAATACGTACAAATTGGTCGTGAGATAGCATTGGACATTCTTGTCAGTGCAGCAATGGCGGACTATGTACAACTTGCTGTGAACTTGCTCAGGGCAGTTCTATGCAGAACAGCAGTGTCTGTCAACTTTCATGGGCGGGGCCTCTGGCTACTGTGAAATCACATTAGCAGCAATGCTGAAAACAGGTTGTTGGGAGACAATGCTTATTATTTGTGGGGATTAAAAAAAGGATGGGTGGATTTTTATCATTATAGGGTGGTTGTGTACAAACACTGCCAACACACAAACAACATATGAAAGTGAATTTTGCATAACAGGTCTCTTTCTTTAACAAGAAATTGTGCTGGCAATGTGTGGACCTACATGGGACAGGGGAAAGGTACCTGTATGTAGAAAAAAAAAACACATCTCCAAAGTCCTGAACACATGCACAAAATAAATGGACACAAATAAATAGCCTGGACCTCTGAGCATGCTGACCATGAACTGCCCATTCAATTATCTGTTCTTCAGTGATGGAGATACGAGAGGAAGTCATGTTTTATAATGGAAGTTCAGTTTAATTCTACCTAATGTATCTTACAACCACACAGCAAAACACAAACAAACGACATTCCCCTGAGCATAAAATCAAGAAAAGCCAAACGAACAAAAAAGTGGTTAGATAAAATAAGCACCCATTTCACAGAGCCTCAGCAATAACAAACAACAAACAAGCATAATGAAGTTTACTCAGTTTGAAGCACTCTGGCTATTCGAAACAAGGCAGGAAAATTTGCCAGTCCATCTGTTTGGCTGAGAGGGCTGAGGGGAGTCTGAGCTCCTGCGGTTTCCGTGGGAGTCTGAAACAACCTCTGACTACAGAACGCTCAAACAGATCCACATTCACACCAAATGAGAGTCGGTATCTCTCAGGGCTAGATGATGCTTCAGACCGGTTTGAGATCCATATCTCCCACATCAAGCATCTAAGCCACGAAGATCAGTGGAGGCCTGGATCAGTGCCTGGAAAAACTGGCACATACAAGGAAAACAAATTTGTTTTGGTGGAGATGAGATTAGATGTGGCAAGTCAGAGCAAAGAGTGAACACAGATGAGCGGGAAGTGTGATATTTTTAGTTGTTAACTTGTAAGATTAAATCGCTGATATTTGCATGCTTAAGTTACACTGGATGTTTAAGTTACACTTCCACAATAACAGATGAGGACACGTGGTCATGGGCATGCTGACAAGGAATAATTGAATAAAATAAGTAATAATCATAATCAGTGTTTCTCCATGTGATATGTGGATCACACCACAATGCTATTTTACAATGCCTTCCTTGATCCTTTGATGGATTTAGGAATGGGTATATGCAATGGCAACTGATCTGCGTATCCTGCATTAGCCAAATCAGGACAGTCCAGCACCAGTGTTGCCAACTCTCACAAGATAAATAAGCAACCACAGATTCAAAAACAAGTAGTTTTGGAGGTGGAAAAGGAGACATAGCTGAATAAAAATAAACATTTTGACTGATGAAACGTGAACACAGTAAACACGATTGCAACAATAGATGTTTCATGCATGATAATAGTGTTGCAAACAATCTCTTTGTACTGCATGTGTCGTGTGAGATGCAGATACCTTCCTATATAAACCGGTTCCAATAGTGCATAGATGGAAAATGGTCAACTTGACATTTGAAACTCTTATCAGCTCTGTAAAAATGTATTTTTAAATTAATATTCAAGTACTGCAAGTGTTCAGACTATTAAGTCTTAAAATGTTTTTTTTTTTTTTTGATTACCCCATGGTAATTTCTGGCAAATTACGATAATTACAACATCTATACTATTATTAATCCTCAATTAAATAATAGGGTATCATCTACAAGCTGTCTAAGAAGCTTTCAGAAGCTTTTCCAGTAACAATTATGTTTAATACCAACTTACCATAGATTTGTTGTAGTAACAATGAATGTAACAACTATTGTATTTTTTTAACAGAAATGATGGTTACTATAGTATGCAGAGTTCAAAGCATAAGTGATATTTTATTTTTTTCAGTTCGTTAAATTAAAACAAATATAAATATAAAAAAAAAACTAATAGAATTACATAAATGCATAAAAAATGAAAACTTAAACTAATGAATAAATAATGTTAAAATAACATAGCATCATTGATAAACATGTTCAATAAATTGTATATATATATTTTTTTTTTTCCATGGGAAATAACGTGAAGCCAGCACCAGTTTCACCCATTACTGTCAATTAATAACCTGTAAGAATAGGGTAGCAATGCCATTTACTTATATATCTGGCACTGCACAATTTCTTCAGATGAGGACTATCTACAGTATGTAATTTAACCGCTTTTGTCACATTAAAGCGTCTGTTTAGGGTCATCCACTGATGGCCCAAATTCATTGGACATGACGTTTACCTACAGTCTTCCTCCCTCCTCTTTGACCTCTCTGATGGGCCTCTTGTCCACAAGTCATCGATTCTTCCACTTGCCTTGCAGTCAGTCCAACACAACAAACTAAATGCGTGCACACACACACACTTTTTTTTTAATAACCAAAAACCTGGGCTGTGCTTAATATAGCTTTACAACTAGTATGGTATTTAATTTTATATTTGTTTTCCTGTATGTAGATTATGGCGAGGGGAAAGTTCTGAAAATCTTCGATATAGAGCAGCACTCGTGATGATTTAATCCTCCGGTATGATGCCACACTTCTGTTTCTACAACATAACAAACCGATGACAGCGGCTCACAGGCAACCACCACCACATCAGCACTGTGACCTGACAAGGGAAGAGCAGGTGTTATTCAGCAGAGACTACAGGCCTCTTTGTGTATTTAAGGGTCATGGTTCAGGTGCACTGACACGGGTCATGTGCACACCAGTCTGTTGCTCTGGGAATAACAACTCAAGCGTGAAGCCTGATGTTGCAGCCACCCTCAGCAAAGCTGATCTCTGAGCTGCACAAATATTCCATATACCTACAGACCTATCTCAAACACACATAATACATGAAAGACAAGAGCTTTCTCAAAATTACAAGCTACAGTCTGACTGGCTGCCTTTGGCCATTTATGAGAGTCAAAAGTGTTGAAGAATGAAGATGCACATAAAATACATAATTTTGAACTAACAATTAAATAGATATATTTAAAACTATTTTATTATTAATGTTGAAAATTTATAAGTTTAGTTACATAATAAATGGAATAAACTGCATGAATTATAAAAGTATATATATATTTGTAATTTTTATTGTATATAAAACACTTATATATGTTTAGTATACCATATAAATGTAATTATACTTTACATAGTAAAAACTATTTATATAAACTAAAGTATAAACTAAAGTATTTTTATTAAAACAATTCTATTATTTAAATTATTATAAATATTTGTTTTTGAACATAATTAAAGGGATAGCTCACCCACAAATGTTGTTAATTCACAGGCCATTCAAGATGTAGGTGAACTATCCCTTTAAATAGCTTTAAATATTTAAATACTTTTAAGTTATATATTAAATAGAATTATTACAATAGACTGATTGATTTTTAATTGGTTTTCTAAATGCAACTAAATGCAATACACTCTGAGTGTATATGTGCATATTCCATTTCTCTTGGGATTATGTCCAAATTCATTTTTACCTGCCACTAAACACCACCTAATAATCAATTGGTCAATTTATATGACAGACAGCCCCTTTCCTGATTAAATGACCAATACTTGGCAAAACAGACCAGACTTTATGCAGAATATCAAACATCTGGCTATGCCTTACCAAGCTGTACAAAATTAACTACTGCTTATCCATAAACATAAGCCCTCCGATTGACTTTATGAAAAAACAACAAAAAAACACTAATTTCTTGTATCACTCTGACCCTTTCACCCTCTCTCCCCACAGTGCTGCTCTGGACACTGATTTTTTGCTTGCATGCAAAGAAGGCAGAATCCCCAGCACCCTGTTTGCATGCTATGAGCTCAGTGATAGGAGCGTTCCAGGTTGTATTGTAGCCAGCATGGGCTGCATAATTCAGTGTAGCTGTTGCATCTGGGTGGGAGCTGGGCCGCAGTGCATCTCTGTAACAGCGTTAATGATGACAGCTAGGCCGATAATGGTACGGGCTGCCACACAGGATCCATACAGATAACCCAGGCACGACACTGATGGAGTCTCTCAGCGTCATTACGGTCCATCAGGTGGAATTACAGGGCAAAAAACCAGCAGCAATATATGTCATTAGCAGAGTCACGGTTCAACACACAGCCCTGCTAAAACAAGGGTTGAGACCAGAGCCATCAAACACAGCCTCAGTATCCCACCCCACACACACACACACAAGCTGCTTTTATGATATGTTTGATTCATCTACAGAATACGTGTTCACTCTCTTTATGTTGATATCATCCTATCACATTACCTTACATCTCATGCATTTGGTTTAATGTTCATACAATTCATTAACATGCAAGCGTCTGAATTTTTCATGATTTATTATTATTTTAAATGCAAGAAAGACCATACGCAAGCAGATTGTAGACAATTAAGATAATTGTGAAAGCATGAAATATTAATTCCTTAAGTGGACCTGGAGGAAAAGCATACACACTCACCCACACACACTTTCAAAGCTATATTAGTCCAAACGTCTTATACACACATTAGTTTTCATAAAAGAAAAAAATGTTATCGTTATTTTTCTGATTCAAAAGCATTCCGGATCCCTTCAAAAGACAGATTCTAACAAGCTGGTTTGATACAGCTTCCCTCATGACAAATTCATTACAGTCTTATAATCACGATAAAAATAAATAAATTCTTCTGCTCTATCTTTACTACTTGAATTTACTCTTGTAACTCTGCACTACAAATGTGTCTACAACAACTGATCCATAGTTCTTGTTTGGAAAGAGCATTTATATTCATTTATATGCAACGGAAACTGCATAGTACAGTATAAACATGTTCCATCTGCACACTAAAACTAAAGTTCTTTTTTTTTTGGCATCTATAGTTCCATGAAGAACCGTTAACATCCATGGAACCTTTCCATTGTACAAAAGTTCCTTTGTGGAAAAAGGTTCTTTAGACCATTAAAATATTCTTCACACAACTTATTTTACTTTTATTATTTATTTTTATAAAACATTCAACTTGCCACTCATAAGGTGCAGGGAGAGGTCAGGGAAATGAAAATGATGCTTTGGGAGATCACACAGGCCTTACAGAGATCCTTCCTCAAATTTACACTAGGGTACTGAAACAGTCTATATGAACATTATCTGCTTCACAACAGGCTCATTAATCAAGGGAGAAAGAGCAAGCGAGAGAAAACGAGGAAGAGCAAGAGAAACAGCCCCTCTTCCTCAGGGTTTATCATTATGAGCATAACGGTGGGATGAAAAGGTTTTCAAAGGTTTGTTTAAGGTAGTTCTGTGGTGGACAGGTGATGACAGACTTTGAGGCAAAAAAGCCAAGCTTCTATTAAAGGCAGGGTAGGTAATAAATGTATAAACAACTTTCTTCCAAATTTGTTTAAACTTTCTATATATATCAATGCATAATTAAAATGTAAGTACTTTGATAAAAAGAGTATAAAAATCGAGTGACTCTAGACCGTTTAATCTGTATTAAACACAGCTCATTATTTCCATTTCGGGACGAAACATAGGATTGGCATAGGCGACTGTCACTCTCTCGCAACCATGGCAACCACCCTTTTGCCACACATGACCTGCCCACGTTTGATTTGAGGAATTCAACAGGCACGGATCCTAGGAATACCAAAACAATGGCAGAGAAACAGCAAGCAAAATTCACAGTACCAGCCTATGCAGTTAGCGAAAGCAAACCAGGCAAAAAAAGGAAGGCAGTAACAGTACAAGAAAAGGCAATGAACAAAAAGTCTTTGGATAAACAAAGAAATAAAACACGAGTTAATATCGGCGTGGCTTTCCAGCGATGGCGAGAACTGAGGGAACTCAAGGGGCTGAAAAGGGACTCCTTGATGGCTTTATTTCTGCTGGACAGGTAAATCTTTCTTTTTGTATTTTGATCATAAATATTTTTTTCATGAAGCATGTGTCATTAGCAAAACATAGCTGCGTAATATAGCTAACATAACATTACTTAGCGAGCCGTAGTAGAGGCTTTGGAAGGAGCCCAGAAGGGAGGGGGTGGAGTGAATGGAAATAATGAGCTGTCTTTAAAACAGTCGTGAGAGGTCTACAGACACTCGATTTTTATACTTTCTTTTTCAGAGTACTTACATTTTAATTATGTATTGATATATAAATAAAGTTTAAACAAATTTGGAAAAAAAGTTTATACATTTTTTTACCTACCCTGCCTTTAATAGAAGCATGTGTGCGTTATCTTCAGGAGCGAAATGATGCTTCAGCAAACCTAATAGATGTCTTCCAAATCAAATTCGAACAGATATAAATGAAACAGACTGCGAGACAGATGATAAGTCTTCCATTGCAGAGGCGCCTTTCTAGTGTGTTTACTCTGTGCTGGAGTCAGTGTATTTAAACCACACTGATGATAATATGATATTAATTCATTAAACAGACGATGCATCACGGTCCAGCTAATTAATTTCCATGCATACTGTGCTGATCATTTTTTAACCATATTCATTTAGTATGTTTTTTTTTCTTTCCTGTGCTTTCAGATGCTTGTTATAAAGAGCTAATTTAGAACCTCCTTAAATGAATATTATTAGAATATTTTATGTTCATTCTATACAACAAACTAAAATTCAAACTTTTTTCATATTTTTGTAACAGCTTTTGGGTAAACACACACACACACATAAAAGTCATACCTACAGTAATGGTTAAAGTCAACCATATAATGAAGGCAGATTTCATTATCAGATTAAGCATGTGTAAGCATGTGAAAGGGACAGATTATTCTCCTGTAACACACAGGAGAGAAACGAGGAGACAAGTGTCACGTTCAAGCTCTCTGGAGTAATTTATTCACAATATGTGCATTAAACAAATCTCTGTTTCTTAGTCACATTATGCTTCACATATCACATTTTCAATGTCTTCTTAACATTATAATGACTTTCAGTGTTTATGTCAATTCACAATCTGCAATAAAATAAACTTCTCAATTTCACATTCATGTTCACTGACTCTGTATTTTTATATTTCACACTATTCATCAAAAAAGAAATACAAAAACCATAGTAATATACCTCAATTACTTCTCTTAAATGATTAATACATTTCTATTCACAATATTTTACCAGTATCACATTAATACGATGCTGCAAATCACTCTCAGAATTATTAATATACTTCAAATATACTTTAAACCTTATTTAACACATTAACTATTATCACTTGACATTCAACACACATATATAGTACATTAAACCATACTTATTAACCTTTAAAGCTTATAGAATACCTTCTTGTGCATTTGTATAGGGAAAAATATATTTTTTAACTGACGCTATCCCCAACGTTACATGTGCGTTTTCAGTAGGCCGCTAATCGGTCGAGCTTTTCTCTCTCGCTTAAATCAAACTCAAAAGCACCCTCTGACGAACATCACTTCTCTAAAACAATTCACTTATATTATAACCACATTTCAGCATGGTTAAATTCAACTTTAAAGTGTTTTTATACATTTACCCACCTGTAACACACAGGAGAGAAACGAGGAGACAAGTGTCACGTTCAAGCTCTCTGGAGTAATGAAAAACTCACGACTCGCACAGCTTAACACCCATCTCTCGACTCTGCCCCTAACGGTCAGGAGTAGCATTGCACACTTCTCTCTTTTCTTTTTTTTTTTTTTTTTTACAAGGAATCACATTAAAATAAAAACCCTTCTGAATGTTTCTTTTTCCAAAATAACACAATAACATATTCAAAACGAAACCAATAATTTTGAATATACCTTAAGTACAATTACAATACTAATGTGATCGTCACACACTTCCCAACAGAAAGAAATGGGTCCCACCATTTTCTTCTCTACTTATCTAACCCAAAACCTCTTTTAACAAGCAACCGGAACTGGCAATATATATGGTGTTGCTGGTACCGTATAAGGCATGTATGTAAATAACGGGTAAAGGGTAGAATAAGAGTTAAGTGGACATGTTGGGGTTGAATAAGGCATAAATGGGTGCGAAGGTTGAGTAGTCTGAGGTACAGGGTAAACAGGTGATTGTAAGTGTGTGTTTGTCACATTAACTGTAGCCTGTGTTGTCTGTGTAGGCTGACCAAAGTTCTCATATGTGAAAATCTGTTTAGGTCGTCGCTCCCGACTTGACCTTCTGACCTGGGTCTGGTTATCTGGCACTACACTGACTGGAATTTGTTCCTCTTGACTGAACTCTGGATCCTCATCATATCCATCTCGTTCCTCAGGTCCCGCAACAACAAACTGATCTTTATCTTCTCCGGGTTCATCTATCTCTACGTTTCTCTCAGGTAACAAATCTGTTTCAGGTAAGTGGTGCATCCTAAGTTCCTCCTCTTCTTCAGCAGGTATTGGAGTTGTCTGGCTCAGAGAGGTTACTGGTCGTTGTGGTGGGGCTACCACGGGTCTCTCCTTTTTCTTTTCTACTGGTACCCTCAACCAATAACGAGGACCATCTGAGTCATCTCCAGAATCTGAGTCTGAACCTGATACTTCCTGTAGACTTGCACGTTCTGAGACATTGGGGCGTCGAGTCTGGTGTTTCCTTTTCTGTGCTCTCTTTTCAGGAGCATCTTGGCATGGAAGAGCTTCAACCGGAAGGTCATTTGCTAATAACAATAGATAACGGTGTAATGTCCTTGTCTTTCTCTTGTCTCCAAACTCAGGGTAGACTACGTATACCGGGTTATCCGCGAACTGCTCTTTCACAACGTAGATCGATTTCTCCCAATATGACCGTAGTTTTCCTGGTCCACCATGCTCACTGAGGTTCCTGACCAAGACTCTATCACCAGACTGTAGTACCGCTCCCCTTGCTTTCTTATCGTAAAGCACTTTGCCCTTAGCACTGGCCTGTTTACTACTCTCGTTCGCAATTCGATAAGCCTCCGACATCTGCTTTGCCCACTTCTTCGCATATCCCTCTGGCGAGTCAGGCTCTGTTTCTCCAACCAACCCAAACAGTAAGTCAACGGGAAGGCGAGGATGACGACCATAAAGAAGGAAGAAAGGTGAGTAGCCTGTCGACTCGTGCCGAGTACAGTTGTACACATGAATGACTTGTGGAATTTGATCTTTCCATCGTTCCTTTTCTTTCACTGACAACGTTCTTAGCATCTGGAGTATCATCCGATTAAACCTTTCCGCCGGGTTCCCCTGGGGATGGTATGGTGATGTTCTCGAATGACGAATACCTGACAACTGTTGCAACGTACGAAAGAGCTCGTTCTCAAATTCACGGCCTTGGTCGTGGTGCAACTTTGATGGATATCCGAAGCGGAGGACGAAATCATTAAAGATGCGCTCAGCTGCCGTTTTCCCACTCTTGTTCTTTGTCGGATACGCTTGGGCGAATCTTGTAAAATGATCGACGACCACAAGGATATATTCGTAACCCCCACGGCTGGTCTCTAGGTGTAGATAGTCGATACACACCAACTCCAGTGGCGAGCTTGATGTGATACTACCCATTGGGGCGCGAACATGAGTAACTGGCTTCTTCGATTTTATGCATGGACATCTCCTCGTGATATGTTCTTCGATCTCTCTAGCCATGAAGGGCCAATAAAATCTCTCTCTGGCAAGATTGAGGACTCTTTCCGTGCCGACATGGGCCATTTCATTATGGAGTTTCTTCAAGACAATGTCTTTGTATTTAGCAGGGAGCACCAACTGCCTTCTTTCATTAGCACGCCTGTACAAGAGACCATTCTCCAAAACTAACTTTCCCCATTCATGAAATAGTCTTCTAGTGGCTCCACTAGCCGCTTTCCGTATCTCATCAGTTAAAGGTGTACCCGCCTCTTTTAACTTGATCATTTCACCGATGGCTTCATCTGCATGTTGTGCCTCCACAAGCTCATCGTGGCTGATTGCAGTCAAGTGATCAAATGAGGGGGATGAGTCGGCTTGGGAAGAGATGTTGAGAGCCGCCACCCACGGTATATCTTTCAGTTTGGCTACTTTACTTCCATCCCATATCGCACGAACCACGTCTTCGGTACACTCTTTGGTACAGGACTCAGCATAGGCCTCAATGTTTAAAGGAAGACGCGACAGCGTATCGGCATCGATGTTAGCCTTTCCTGGTCTGTACTTTATGTCAAATCTGAAATCAGAGAGTTCTCCTACCCACCGATGGCCTACTGCATTTAGCTTGGCTGTAGACATAACGTAGGTAAGGGGATTGTTGTCAGTGAATATTGTGAAATGGGGTGCGTAGAATAAGTAAACCCTAAACTTTTCACACACGGCCCATTTCAAGGCTAGGAACTCTAACTTTCCACTATGCAGGTGGTAGTTTCTCTCAGCTGCAGTCAAAGTCCTAGACCCATACCCAATGACTCTTAACTTGCCATTCTGATTTTGATAAAGAATCGCGCCAAGCCCCTGGTCTGAAGCATCGGTATGTAATACAAAGGGTGAGTCGAAGTTGGGGTATGCTAGCACAGGAGGGCTTACAAGGAGAGATACAAGTCGGTCGAGGGCTTCCTGATGCTCGGTGGCCCACTCCACAGGTCTTGTGGATGGTAGTTGTGGACCTTTACTTTTTCCACGTGCTACAGCTGCTTGTCCTTGCTTGACTTGTAGTAGCCCATAGATGGGCTTTGCTATCCTTGAGAAGTCCTGAATGTAGGAACGGTAATAGCCAAGGAACCCGGTGAGCTTCCTTACATCTCCCACTATCTGTGGTGTCCTGCTGGCTAATGACCGCACTGCATCCAGGTCTTTGGGATCAATTCTCACTCCCTGAGCTGACACAAGACGACCCACATATCTTACTTCTCGTCGGAATAACTCACATTTTTCAGGTCTCAATTTCACTCCATGTCGCTGAAGCGCTTGGAGTACTTTACGGACCCCTTCCACGTGCTCATCAAAGGTTTTTGCGTAGCAGAGCATGTCATCAAGGTACGGAAGACAGCAATCATCTCTCAAGGAACTCAACATCTCTTCCATACTCCTCTGGAAAGCTGCTGGGGCGTTGGAGAGGCCAAAAGGGATACGCACCCATTCATATAGCCCCCAGGGGGTAATGAAAGCAGTGAGGTGCTGGGAGTCCTTGGCGATAAAGCCCTGATGATAAGCCATTCCTTGGTCGAGGATGCTGAACCAGGAATAACCACCGAGGCTAACAGTCAGGTCTTGTATCCTAGGTAGGGGATGTCTATCAGGGATGGTCTTCTGATTCAAGAGACGATAATCGATACAGAGGCGGAGTGTACCGTCTTTCTTTCGGACGCAGACCACTGGAGCAGCATAAGAGGACTTTGACTTCACAATCCAACCTTTCATGAGCAGATCTTGTACATACTCCTTCACCTCTTTGAACAGTGGTTTGGGCACCGAAGAGTAAGCTCTCTGCACTGGAATCTCGTCTTTGAGTGAGATAGACATCTGTAGACTAGGAATACATCCAATATCATGACCGTCTTGTGCAAAAGCAGCCGATTCTTCCCACAGCATTTTCTCGACTTTCTCTTGTTCCTCATCACTAAGGTGGCTGAGGTCCACACGGGGCTGCCATAATTCTGGAACACTCTGTTTAACTGGGGCTGTTGCTGCTTTAACGACTGTTACTCTGGGCCTTGGGCTCTCTGATGGATTGTTCTCAATCACTCTAGCCACCGTTTGGACGTTACCAAGGGCTGTCTTCCTTGATACTGTAACAGGATGCTTCGTGTTATTTCTCACTGGTATTATGACATAAGGTCTCTTTGCGGTCTGTAGTTCTAGTAAGCCCTCCTCAATCTCAAGCTCGGTGAGATGGCCACTGTTCTCGTTGGGTTCAAACAAGAGAAGGGGGTCTGACTGGTCTACAGCGGATAGGACCTGACACTTCACCCAGGCTACTTGTCCGGCTGGGACTGTAGTCTCATAATTACCAGTTCTTATCAATCTCTGATACATGGAGGGTTTGTCAGTCTGAATGAAGTTCATCAGCAGCTCAACTTTCTCAGCAGGAACTGATATTGCATCAGATAGAAGCGTGGTAAGTGCTGGAACAAGTTCTTTTGTTCGATTCTGAATCACTTCCTCTAGGACATTAAATCCAAGTAGTGGCTGTGCAAGCGGAATGCTGCAGATGAGAAAAGGCACCATGATCAACTGGCTAAGAGCACCATTTCCACTGAAACTGACTGCAATAAGGACCCAGCCATCAAAAGGGAGGATTTCTCCATTCACCGCGTGCACTTCCAGCTCTTCTCTCTCATCAAAGATTTCACTAAGCGGCCTAATGGGTGTGTTTGGTAGATACTTCTCTTTCCAGCTTTTATCTATCATGCTCACCTGGGCTCCAGTGTCCAGTAAAGCATTGACTGTCAACCCATTGAGGTCACATCGTGCAAGGGCTTTGGCTCCTATGAATTTGGCCAGACGTCTACTGGTTTGAGTGGGTAAAGAGAGAGAAAGTTGGTTATTGACTTGTTCATTGTTTTCTTTTGGTCTCTGATTAACTGAACTTGTCTCTGTCCGACTCTCAGAGCTCCGTACGCTACCCTCAACACTGTGGGACTGAACGTGAAGCCCGGTCACTGCTTGTCCCGTGGCAGAAACCGGCTCCAGTTTTCCGGACGCTTGGGTTTTTTTAAACAGCCTACTGCTCTGTGACCGTCCTCACCACAGTAGAAACAATGAGTGCAACCTGGGCGGTTCTGTTCGAGGCAGTTAGCACAGCTATTTGGTCTGGTTTTCCTTTGATCCACTTTAACTTGACAATGATGGCAACATTCTGGGTTTTGAATCTGCTGGGGTCTTTGCAGTAGTTCAACTTTATTCATTAACTCCTCTACTTTTTCAGTTAACTGCTGGAGTACATCAGTCTTTGACTGTTTGTCTGGAACATCTTTCTTTGTACTGCCTTGTACTACTGCCGCTTTAAGCTCTGTGCTATTCACACTTATTTGTTTCTGCTTCACAACCGACCCCAGACGTCTCTGTCTCTCATTTTCAATGTTTGTTATCTTCATCATTTGCTTTAAGATCGTCTCGTCAGACACGCTGCTATCTGAGAGAAATGGTTTCAGATCTCGACGTATGTCGTTATGCTTCTGGCTGAGACCCTGATACACGGCGTGAAGGAAAACGTCTTGAACTGTGTTTGCATTATACTTCACTTCTGTGTCAGCGTATTTTGAAGCGAACAGGATCTTTTGTTTGAGGCCTATCACTCGATACAAGAATTGTTGTGGAGTCTCGCCGTCATTTTGTTTTGTGCACATGAGCTCTTGGAAAAGTTCTGTGTTGCTTCGCCCACCTAAATGCAGTTGCAGAAAGCCTTTCAGCTCGTCTATCGTCAAATCGTCTTTGTGTATTAGCATGTCTTTAAAGTTTCCCGGTTTAATGGCTCTGAGAACGCCTCTCAATATTTAAGTCTCGCTGAATCGCTCTTTAACACCCTCGTCGATTTGTCTGCATATGCTATTGTAGCTTAAATCTGAGCCCTGGTCGCCGATCTGTCCACCTTGGATCTTGAACTCGCGACGAAGCAGTGAGAGGTCTCGAAGGGGAATTATTCTGTCGTGTCTTCCATGTGGCTGCTGTTCTGGTGTGGGAGTGTTGTCATATTGTTGCGTAGGTTGTAATAGCGGAGGTGTGGGTGTGAGTGAGGATGTGGGGCTGTTTATGTATTGCATGACTTTATTGCTAAGCTCAGCGTAACTAGAAAGCACTGTCTGTAACTCTGTGTCAGCGTTCTGTGTGCTTTTGACTTCAGTAGGTGTGAGTGGGGGGTTGTTCATGCTACTTGCAGCTGTGTGAGTAATATTCGAACCACTGGCTGTCACGTTAATGGTTGTCAAGTTATCAGTATCTGTCGCTAGTTGACCTACTGTCCTGTTCTCACTCAGTACTGGAATTGACATTATCTCATTCACATTCTCCCCAACACCTAATTTAGGTTGAGCATAACGAATCTAAATGACATTATTCACAGTATCATTAAGCTCTAACAGCACTGCCATACCTGAATCCTCAGATTCCACCAACATGTCACTGTTCATAAAAGTTAGAATGTACTCAAAGCAACTCTCTTCTTCACCAACCTGAAGTTTGGATGAGTCCTTCCCTGGCACCGGACCAACTCTCTGGGCTAGTTGGAAAAGTTCATCGGGCGTCAGCATGAGTAGACTTTTCTTGATGCTCCACACCAAGCCTTTTCTCTCACCATCCGCCATGACTGCTTTTCTCTCTTCCCCACCGTCGGTTGCTCGCCTTGGTCACGCTTTCACTCGCCTGGTTCCACGTGTGCAGAACAATCGTCACCTCACCGGTACTCGTTCCGGTGAAAGCAGGATCCATGCATCACCCAATCTTCCTCTCACTTCAAGCCTGATGAGACGTCAGCTACTGGAACATGTCAACTGCTGATTCTGGTCGTGCTTGTAGCCTGCGCATCTACTGTCATTCCCCGTACGGGCCACCAAAAATCTGTAACGGGTACCGTGGCGACGGCACCCGAAAGGGACAGATTATTCTCCTGTAACACACAGGAGAGAAACGAGGAGACAAGTGTCACGTTCAAGCTCTCTGGAGTAATGAAAAACTCACGACTCGCACAGCTTAACACCCATCGCTCGACTCTGCCACTAACGGTCAGGAGTAGCATTGCACACTTCTCTCTTTTCTTTTTTTTTTTACAAGGAATCACATTAAAATAAAAACCCTTCCGAATGTTTCTTTTTCCAAAATAACACAATAACATATTCAAAACGAAACCAATAATTTTGAATATACCTTAAGTACAATTACAATACTAATATATTAACATGATAGCATCACGCTGTTGCTGCAGATTTGTCAGCTGCACTTCCATGATGCGAATCTCCCGTTCCCCCACATCCCAAAGCTGCTCTATTGGGTTGAGATCTGGTGACTGTGAAGGCCATTTGAGTAAAGTGAACTCATTGTCATGTTCAAGAAAGCAGTCTGAGATGATTTTAGCTTTGTGACATGGTACATTATCCTGCTGGAAGTAGCCATCAGAAGATGGGTATATTGTAATCATAAAGGGGAGGAGATGGTCAGAAACAATGTTCAGGTAGGCGGTGGCATTTAAATGATGCTCAATTGGTACTAAGGGGCCTAAAGTGTACCAAGAAAATATACCCCACACCATTACACTGTTACAGATTGAGGTAGTGCTCAAGGTAAAACAAAGTGCAAGAGGAGGATCTGGAATAAATGAGGAGTTTACTTAGAAAACGAAGGAGGTACAGACTATATTAACAATACATTCAGTATACATTCAACATACGATATTCAACAATCACGGACAAGGGAGAACTAAACAGACAAGGTATTTAAACACACAGGTGATGAGGGAACTGGGGACAGGTGAGGATCAATCAATTAACTAAAACAAGAAAAGGAAGACCAAAAAAAGGAAACAGAAAGTTCATAAACGTGACAGTTCGCTCCCTCCCGGAACGGTGCGTCCTCGCACCGCAAGAGGAATACCAGCGGAGGGAGGGTGGGGATTCTGGAGGCGGGCGAGGAGCAGGCAAGGAGCAGGTGACGGGGGAGCATGGAGGTAGGGACCAGGGCGGAGTGGATGGAGGGAGGAGCCAGGGAGGAGCCCGGAGCAGGAGGAGCCAGATGGTCCACTAGAGACCAGCCAGGACGGAGATCCATGGTGGAGTCGATGGCGGGAGGAGCCAGGATTGAGATGGAACCAGAGGGAAGGAGGAGCCTGACAGAGCTGGAGGGATGGAGTGACGAGGTGGAACCAGAGGAGTGGAGTAGCGAGGCAGCGGATGGTCAATGACTGACCAAGGTGGAGCCGGAGGGAAGAGGGAGCCCGGTGGAGCAGGTGGGATGACAGGCCACGGTGGAGACGAGGGAGCTAAGAGCCAAGGCGGAGACGCTGGGTCGAAGGACCGAGGAGGAGTCCAGGGCTCGGAGGCTGGAGGCGGAGACAGGGCCTCAACGCGCCAAGACGGAGCTGGAGACTGGCAGTCCAGTGGCGAACCATCGCACCCAGATGGCGCGGACTGAGGGTGTGCTGCGGGACTGACTGGCACCAGCAGGGATGACGAGGAACTGGCTGGTCTAGGATGAGGAGAGAGAGGAAGGATGGGAGGAAACACAGGAGGATCAGGGCTGGACGGAACCAGCGGAAGTGGAGCAGAGGGACCGGCAGGTCCAGGAGGAGGTGGGAGAGGGAGGGAACACAGGAGACACAGAAGATTCAGAGCTGGGCGGAACCAGCGGAGACACAGAAGATTCAGAGCTGGGCAGAACCAGCGGAGACACAGAAGATTCAGAGCCCGGCGGAACCAGTGGAGACACAGAAGATTCAGAGCTGGGCGGAACCAGCGGAGACACAGAAGATTCAGAGCTGGGCGGAACCAGCGGAGACACAGGAAACTCAGGGCTGGGCGGAACCAGCGGAGACACAGGAAACTCAGGGCTGGGCGGAACCAGCGGAGAAACAGAAAATTCATAGCTGGACGGAACCAGCGGAGAAACAGAAAATTCAGGGCTGGGCGGAACCAGCGGAGAAACAGAAAATTCAGGGCTGGG
This sequence comes from Carassius carassius, assembly GCF_963082965.1. Taxonomy (NCBI): domain Eukaryota; kingdom Metazoa; phylum Chordata; class Actinopteri; order Cypriniformes; family Cyprinidae; genus Carassius; species Carassius carassius. The sequence continues at coordinate 13,894,798 of NC_081765.1, forward strand.
TGGAACCATCGGAGAAACATAAAATTCAGGGCTGGGCGGAACCAGCGGAGAAACAGGAAAATTAGGGATTACCTCCATTGACCAGTCCATAAGGTCCATACGTTGCTCCATGTTTTTTCCCGAGATCGCATACAGCTCACCCTCAGTCGCAGGAGTGTGGGCAGGGCTTTCCTCCACGCCCTCGATCTCCACGAGGACTCCCACGATGCACGGTGTTGCCGGCTCGCACACCTGGTCAGTCGCGCTCTCGAGATCCTGCTTCCTGTCAGTGGATGGCTCGGGCTCTGCGGTTGTGGTGGGCTCTGGCTCCGTGTGTCGGGATGGTGGCTACTGGTCTCTGGGTCAGGAGTGGGGCTGGAGATATCCTCTTCGGCGGTGCTGATGGTAAATGAAGATCCATTTTTCTCCAGCACCCACTCCACAAAAGCGGCGAAATCCTCTCGGGGACCGTTCGCTGGTAGGCGTGCCTTACACCGCTCGCTCAGGCCGGTGTAGAAGAAGTTAGAGAGCGAGCCGTCGGGGAAGTGAGTAAGGCACGCCAGATCTAAAAAGTCCCTGGTGGGGTCCTCCAGTGAACGGTCCAGTTGCTCCAGGCATAGGAGACGGACTGCTGGGATGGCTATTCCGGGAGAGGAGAAAAAATAAAAATAAAATAAATGAAAGAAAGAAAAAATTAAATTAACTACACTGTTGTGGGTCCGTGATTCTGTTACTGATTGAGGTAGTGCTCAACGTAAAACAAAGTGCAAGAGGAGGATCTGGAATAAATGAGGAGTTTACTTAGAAAACGAAGGAGGTACAGACTATATTAACAATACATTCAGTATACATTCAACATAAGATATTCAAAAATCACGGACAAGGGAGAACTAAACAGACCAGGTATTTAAACACACAGGTGATGAGGGAACTGGGGACAGGTGAGGATCAATCAATTAACTAAAACAAGAAAAGGAAGACCAAAAAAAGGAAACAGAAAGTTCATAAACGTGACATACACAACCACCAGCAGCATGAACCGTTGAGACAAGGCAGGACATGTTCTTTACGCCAAATTCTGACCCTACCATCTGAATGTCTCAGCAGAAATCAAGACTCATCAGACCAGGCAACATTTTTCCAATCTTCTATTGTCCAACTTTTTTGAGCCTGTGTGAATTGTAGCCTCTGTTTCCTTTTCTTAGCTGACAAGAGAGGCACCCGATGTGGTCTTCTGCTGCTGTAGCCCATCTGCTTCAGAGTTCAATGTATTGTGCATTCAGAGATGGTATTCTGCATACCTTGATTGTAAGAGTGGTTATTTGAGTTACTGTTCTATCATCTCTAACCAGTCTGCCCATTCTCCTATGACCTCTGACATCAACAAGGCATATTCGTCCACATAACTGCCGCTCATTGGATATTTTCTCTTTTTCAGACCATTCTCTGTAAATCCTAGGGATGGTTATGCATGAAACTCCCAGAAGATCAGCAGTTTTTGAAATGCTCAGACCAGCCCGTCGGGCACCAACATCCATTCCACCTTTAAAGTCACTTAAATCCCTTTTCTTCCCCATTCTGATGCTTGTTTTGAACTTCAGCAAGTTGTTTGCACCACATCTAGATGCATAAATGCATTGAGTTCAAGTATCAATTTATGTTACCAAGCAATTGACCAGATGTACCTAACAAAGTGGCCAGTTAGTGTATGGCCAAAACAGTGGTTTGATATGTTGTGTGTATTTTTGTATTGTTTACATATTGTTCCATTGATCTTGTGCTTCATAACTCTTACATTCAAATTCCGATTCAAGATCCAGTGGGCTTTTAATAGCAAAGTCCAATTTAACTTACCCCTGGACAACATGCACTGATATTTTAGGGTGTACTCACACCAGGAAAGTGCACTTGTTCACTTGCTTTGGTCCAGACCAAATACATTGTCGATAGTTTTTTTTTTTTTTTGGTGTGGTTCGCTTTCACACTGCCCCTTTTGCAAGTGAACCGGAAATTGTAAACAAAACCACATGTGAGCTAAGGTCATCCATTTATTGGACAGATATTCTCAAGTGTACCAAAGTTAGTTTGGAATTGGACCAAGACCACCTCTTCAGGTAGGTCTCGGTGCAGTTGTTTGGTCCGGACTCAAGTGCGATTGCCACTGCTTGTTTATGATTAATCCAGAAAAAGGAACAAATGTAATTTATAATGACATCCATATAACCTATGAATTAAATGACAAAAAATCTGAAACTCAACAATCCAAAAACAGGAAGAAAAATGACTCATTGTGTCACTAAGACACAGTGTCACGTTCATATGAAAAATCCTAAATATTAATGCGACCCAACCTCTGTGATCCCTTCAGAAGCTTGTCGAGCTCATTGTGCAGTACTTAGATGCCATTTTCTGGTCCAGTGACACCACAGTGACTCTCATATTGAACATACCCAGTGGCTCGGGTTCATGTTTGGCATTTCAAACATGCATTAAAAGCTTTACCTTTAGGACATAGATGTTAAGTTTGTGATATGAGGCAAGTCCCACTTTTCCATCAGAGATGAGCTTGAAGAGCATTCTGGGAGCTCTGTAAGTCAGCCTCTATTAAAAATGACAAGATCAGACACAAACACATACACACACACACCGCACATACACATGCTCTCTCCGATTGTGGATGGGTGGTGTTGCATCACCTCTCTCCTTAGACAAGTTCCGGAATACATCATCATGCCAAAACACAGCTCATTAAACACTATTAGCCAGTAATTTCAGCAAATTAAATCCCCTCTCGACTCCTCTTCCTGAACAAACAGCTCTGGGGTCAAAACCAAAGAGGGGGAGACTCAGGCAAATGAAAGCAGGCCTCTCATAATAATAGCACATCTGGGACAAACAAACATAATGTAATGTTGCTGTTAATGATCAGAGGTCGGGATATGATTTTAATTACTTAAAGAGGCTCCTAATAGTGAAAAAGTGCTTGCAATCAGTTTAGAGCGCTTGTGAAAATATGTCTTAAACAATTATCATCCCAGAGACATTACTGATGAAGAAAATCACTCTGCATACTTGCTCTCCCGTCTCACACAGACAGTCATCTTGTGTATCAATTATTGATCTTAAGAAAAAAACAAATGTTACATCCATAGAGACGTCTGTGTATTTTAATTGCTGTTGTAAAATGTAGTGCCTGTCTTGGTATGTTTTCTGTTGTGTTTCTCTGAACCGTTTCTTCTTACTGGAAGCTTTAAGAAATATAAAATACAGCACAATTCAAAAGTTTGGGGTCGGTGAGATTTTTTAAGTTTTTAAAAGAAGTCTCACTAATGCTGCATTTAATTGATCAAAAATGGTAAAAACAGTAATACTGTGAAATGTTATTACAACACATTGAATTCAAGCAGTACACTAAGGTTTAGTAAAACTAGCCACAATTCAGCAAATAATGATAATAATAGCAAATAATCCGAATAATGAAAATTGCATGTAAACAGGAGAAAAGAGGTTTGCTTGTGTCATGTAAACATCTCACAGTGATTAAGTCCTTAGTCTGATTTAATCACATTATTAGTGCACAGTCATTGTTGAATAATAGCATTAATTTCATTTTAAAAAATTAAATTTTTTAAGTGGTCATGTAATAAGCAAGATAAATGTACAGTCAGCCTGACATTATTGTAAAAAAAACCCCATTCAGATCACTCAATCAAGAGGTTATATTGCAATAATGACCCGCTGATGGTACACTATTTTACATATCAAACACCTTAATGGCGTTTTCATTAACAAAGGTCTTGGGAATTAAGATCAATGTACAATTGTTCCTTTGCAATTGTCTAATCAATGTTGTAATTTAAATAAAACAGCAGTCACAGAGGGGGATCTTTTTGAGTGGCGTAAAGGCCAGCGAATATCTGAGAGTAGGGAGAAAATGAAAAGAGAGAGGGAGAGAGAGAGAGAGGGTGAAAGGAAGAGAAGGAGAGAATGTCATGTGCACAGAAAGAAGTAATTGCACATCAGAAGCTGACAAAATGGTGTTTTGATACAGCAAAACTGGCAGCTGAAACTTTCTCTGCATACAGCTTGCACATACAGATAATCTGAGGATTCAGAGCTTTAGTGGTGCCTATAGTTCCAGCACTGGCAGTTAGAGGAAATGCTTTATAAAGTGACTGCCAATATCACTGACATCTAAAGTCAGGAAGGAGCACAGAAGGCTGACCCAGCTGTTTCACCAGTCAGGGAACAGACATTTTCCACAATTAATCCTCAGCACAAATACAATGTCATGTGCATTTGCAAAGCTTTCCAAATCAGTCTGCAAAACAGAATGCGTATTGCATAGATTTATTACTAAATGATATGTTTAAAGATTACTGGTATTTGGGAAAACACATGGGAAAAATACATCTACCGTGTGGTCCAAATGAGTCCACATTAAAAAAACGTAGTCCTGGAAAAAAATAAAACAATAAAACTAAGAAACATTATGATGTTAAATTAGCAATTCTGAAGAATATGAAAAGTGCTGCATTATTTACAACTAATCGTGACATTAAGCATGTGAACTTTGTATAAAAGGTCAGATTGTCTTGCTTTCATTCAAGCACAAGATGCTCTATGGAACCGTCAGGACAAAAATAGAAATGTATTCATGCATTATTGATATTCATACAAATATAGAAAAAAATGTCAATATATTCTAAGGGAATACTTGTAACTGTATTGGTCATGGCTCTTGCTTGTGTTGCTGAGTTTAGCTTGAAATCTTAACTAAATACACCTGAACAAATTAAATAAGGTGTTTGGAATAACTTGCCTATAGTACAGATGGATGGGTTAAACTGGGATTAATACTGAAGTCTGCTGATCTGGCCTTCAAAGAGAGGAACATTACAAGATATACGAATAGGAACAAATGAGTGATTAGCAACATGATATTGCAAACGTGTTTTGGGAAACTGGTAATAAAAAATATTAGGTTTTCAATTTATGGTAACTTTCCAAATTAAACTGTTATGTTAATGATGTAATTTTGTAGGGGAGTTTTTAATAGCGGTCTCAGGATTTTGAACCTTGTCTATAATACAGGACTATTCACCATTTTTAATTCGCCCTCAGTTATGAAGAATTAATGCCGCGTTTCCACGGCAGGAACTTTACCCAGGAACTAGGGACTTTGGCCTGGTACTCGGTGTGTTTCCACCGCAGGAACTAAATAAAGTTCCGGGTAAAAAAATGCCCCTCAGAAAGTCCCTGCTGGCGAGGTGGTACTTTTTCAAAGTTCCGGAACTTTCGGGGGCGGGACTTGTGCGCTAAACATGCTGATTGGTTGAGTTCACACAGCATTGGTTGAGTTCAACCACCATTTATTCGGATCAACATTTTCAAAATATAACTGTTATTGTGTCATGAAATGTAATTTTACAATTATTTCAGGCGAGAATGTAGTTGTTTAAAACTCAAATCTGTGGTTTATTTATAAAGACAGCGCCTATTTAAAAATGTGTTTCGCCGATCTCAGAGACGGTCAGCTCCACGCGATCAGCGGGAGCTCAGTCAGGCATCTATCTGCCGAGAAGCAGCCTCTACTCGGCTAGACCTTGTGATATGTGCCGCTGGCTCTGATGTCTCTTTAGTGGTTAAACATAAAATATAATTCAGCTGCGAGCCAAATCTAACAGGTTTTCTTTGGTATGTATTTAATTTATCTATATGTTAAAATGAAAATAAAAAGGCAAATCTATATAATAGCCTATTTCGTTTCATTGTAATGGCTGTATATGCACATATCCCTGAACTAAGTAAATTACATTTCTGCAGCTGTTATTATGTTTAAATGAAAACGAAAGGAGGCAGTGGTATTTGATATCCTATTTCGTTTTATTGTAAATATACAGAGAGGAAAATTGCAGTAGCCAAAGCGAGCTGAGTTCACGCAGCATTGTTTGGATTCAACCACCATTTATTCGCATCATTTTCAAAATATAACTTTTATTGTGTCATGAAATGTAATTTTAAAAGTATTTCTTAAAACTCAAATCTGTGGTTTATTTATGAAGACAGCGCCTATTTAAAAATGTGTTTCGCCGATCTCAGAGACGGTCATCTCCACGCGATCAGCGAGAGCTCAGTGATCATCTATCCACCGAGAAGCAGCCTCTACTCGGCTAGACCTTCTGATGTGTGCCGCTGGCTCTGATGTCTCTTTAGTGGTTAAACATGAAATATAAATGAGCTGCGGGGTAAATCTAACAGGTTTTCTTTGGTCTGTATTCAATTTATCTATATGTTAAAATGAAAATAAAAAAGGCAAATTTATATAATATTTCGTTTCATTGTAATGGCTGTGTGTGTGTGTGTGTGTGTATATATATATATATATATATATATATATATATATATATATATATATATATATCCCTGAACTAAGTACATTTCTGCAGCTATTATGTATGCTTAAATGAAAACAAAAGGAGGCAGTGGTATTTGATATCCTATTTCATTTTATTGTAAATATACAGAGAGGAAAATTGCAGTAATAAAGGCGAGCTGACTGAAGTTATCAAGTACCCTGCAGATTTACCGGGTTTGCGTCGTCGCGGACATCACATTCCCGAGTCGAATGCACAAAGTCTGAACTACCGAGGATGCACGTCCAAAATCAGCGTACTTGAGAAACGCGCGCAGACCTATGTCACCAGTCTATTTGCCTAATCTTCCCGGTACTTTACACCGCGGTGGAAACGCAGAAAGCAACAGGTCTGGGGGGAAAAAAGTTCCTGGGAAAAATAGTTCCTGTTACAAATGTTCCGGGTAATTTCGGTGGAAACGCGGCATAATTATTGATGAACATTTTAATATTTATATACTGAAACGTGTTCATTTCTTTCTTTCTTTTTTCTGTTTGTCAAAAATGATTGTCAAACCTCAGTGAAAATTGTATGGCTTACCATAGCTGGAACGGCTAATTAAATTAATTATCATGTACTCACCCCCATATCGTTCCAAACCCGTATGACTTTTCACTCTCCACGAACCACAAGCAGTACATTTCTGAAGATTATCCTAGCCACTCTTTTTAAAATAATGAAAGTGAATTAGGACTGTGGCTGTAAAGCAAGTACCATAAAAACTGTTTAATCTTTTTGAAGCTTGAGGGCTCCAGTTCCCATATATTGTGATTGCATGGAAGCAATCACATTATCAAAACATCTTTTGTGTTTCTCTGAAGAATCAGAAACAATTTTTGCAACATGTGGGAATTCCTTTAAAGGTCCCCTTCTTCGTGATCCCATGTTTTAAACTTTAGTTAGTGTGTAATGTTGTTGTTAGAGTATAAATAATATCTGTAAAATTCTAAAGCTCAAAGTTCAATGCCAAGCAAGATTTTATTTAACAGAATTCGCCTACAAAAAACGACCCGTTTGGACTACATCCCTCCAGTTCCTGCAGTAATGACATCACTAAAACAGTTTTTTGACTAACCTCCGCCCACATGAATTCACAAAAAGGGGGCGTGGTCTTGTTGCGCTCCGACGGAGAAGAGGAAGAGCTGTGTTTGTGTTTGTCGCCATGTCGTCGAAACGCTGTTATTTTCATCTCAGAGTCCAATCATCTTTGTTTGGCCTTCCCAGGGAGATTAATGGTTACAATTTATGTTTAACTCGGTTCCCGAAAATTATAATCCACATATAAAACTATGTGCAGCACAATTTGCTTAGGACAACTTCCTCAATCAGTTTAATGCCGGACTCGCACAAAGATTATTCTTGAAAGATGGAGCAGTTCCCTCCTTGTCTAGAGAAGACGTTGTTTATGGACCACAACCGGTAAGTGTATTTTATTATTTAAGTTGGTGCGTTTAACAGTTTCTGTAACTTATTACACAGAGGGCAACGCTGTTTAGCTTTGCTAACTAGATGGTAGGGCTGTGCAAAAACAACGAATGCAATTTTCATGCGCATTTGTCAGTAAAAAACTTGCTTCTCAAAACTAGCCCAATCGCCCGTTTCCAGGAGGGCAGCATTGTCAGCTGCTGTCGAATCACAACACAGGAACCGCTGGCACAATCACAACTCGTTACGTATTTCTGAAGGAGGGACTTTATAGAACAAGGAAGTCATCAGCCCATTTTTATGACAGAGAAAACAGCAGTATACAGATAGGTGAATTATGTGAAAAATACAGTTTTTTTTTACACGCGAAACATGGACACATGTTATATTGCACACTGTAAACACAATCAAAGCTTCAAAAAAGCGCGAAAAACGGGACCTTTAAATGAATGGTCAACCCAAAAATAATTTATTTATTTACTTACTTCAAATCATTGCTTTTGGCTAAAATACGAGTCCTCTTTCTATAATATTGCTTATCCAAGTGAAAAAGACAACTTTTCTGAATCTTCTTTAGACTTTCACTGGAGGAAGCATGATTGTGGACTGTGTTTTGTCCAGAAGTGATAGGTAAAAGTTAAAATGCTTCAATTATGGATTTGTTTCTTAAAAACTTACAGCTTTTCACTTAACAAGACATTAATTGATGGACTGGAGTCATGTGGATTACTTGTAGATTATTGTGATGTTTTTATTAGCTGTTTGGACTCTTATTATGACAGCATTCACTGCAGAGGATCCACTGGTGAGCATATGAAGCAATGCTAAATTTCTACAAATATAATGAAGAAATAAACACATCTAAGTCTTGGATGGCCTGAGGAAGAGTACGTTTTCAGGTAATTGTCAATTTTATGGGTGAACTATGGCTTTAAATCCTGAACTGCAGGGAAAAAAAGCACAAAACAACAGAACGCGAGTAACACAAACAAGACACAGATTACGGAAAGACAGATCAAGCCCAGCTCAATCTCTTTGATAAAGCGCATCTCAGTGGTTTAATTTCCAATGACAGAGAATTATTTTTAGCTTGACACAAAGAAAAACAAATGTCCTGAAAATAAAACAAAAAGGGCGCCAGGTCAGGGGATTCTAAAGTGATCTCACATCAATAGCTCAGGAATTGTCACAGAGGGGCATTTGTTCTGGGACTGGGAGGATGACACCTCCATAAATCAGAATGACTTTGCAGAGTCACACTAATGGAGACAAAACAGAAGATGAATACGTCTCAAGGTTTTGATAAAGGTTAATTTGGTAAAAGTATGCATCCGTTTGAAGCAATTACCAGCCACGAATGGTCGGTACCTGCAGAATTAGGGTTGCCATGGATACCTGCGGAGCAAGTAATAGGAATGTTTCCCTGCATGACAACATCTCAAATTTATTCATCTTTCTTTTATTTACCAGTTTGAAATACACAAAAAAACATTGAGGCTTTTAAAGCGAGATAGCAGACCTGGCCTGTGTTACCCTGATGAATGCATTATCAGTTATCTCTTCAACATTCTAAATAGCTGTGACCATGTAACCTCTATATATCTCTCCGCTATACATCAAGGAGACACAAAAACATTATGACAGGATGTGATGTCGCACTGAAATTGATATTGCAACTGAGCTGCACATTGAAAAGTGATCCACTTCTGATTTCTGCATGGATATGTTTGCATACATAACATAACAGCTCAGGTCAGGCAATTAACTGCACTCTTAAATCACTTTTAAAAAAAGGTTGTTCAAGGAAAAAACTATTTTGCTCTGCTGGACAAATTTTTTTATAATAAATTTATATAAAAAAAACCCCATCTCAAATCAAGTAATTTTAGATTAGTAATGGTGGTCTGTTACTGGCTTGGATAGTGTTGCTGGTAAACCAATGTAAACATATTGGTGAATAAATAATGAAACAATTTACTAGAAATGTATCATTTTTATATGAATATTCTGACCACCTTAGCATTCTTTCATTAAGAAATAGATCTTTTGAGTCAGATAATCGAATCAGAAACTGCATGACTGATCATGAGTTTCGCATAAAGAAGGAAAAGTTCACCATGCAGATTTTGTCTTTTTAAACTGGTCACACAAATTGGCTGCAATGGGCTTTTTTGCCCACAAATGTTGCTAATGTGACCATTTTAACAGCCCATTATAGTGGTTAAGAGTTTATGCATGTAATGAATTAAATTCATTACATTTATCACACAGAGGTACCTCACAGTTTCAGAGGACTTGAAATGTGGACCACTTTAGGATACATTTAAGATGTCGTCACATCACATGAGTGAAAGTTTGGAGAAAAAAAGGTCCATTGTCAATAGCAATGCATTAAGCACTACCCACACAGAATTCACTTTCATACCAAGCAGCCAAGCAAATAACACAGCGAATTCGTATGACTGACTTATCTTTTTAGTTCTCACGCAAATCTCCCAAGCGTGCCGATTCCTACTGAAATGAGTGGATTTCACCCACAAAATGTAGCCAATTAACAGTAAAAGTGACTGCACCTTTGTAGTACTGTTGTGTCTTATTCCAGTAACTAGTAAAAAGTTTCAAAAATATAAAACCAAACAGATGCAAGTAATATATTTAATATCTACATACTTTTTTGGTGCTTGGTACATAAATTAGTTGCAAAGACCCAGAGATTACCTTTGCCTTTGCAGAGATCTTGAGTTTACAGCTGTGTCCAGAAAATGAAGTATTAATGAAAGTTGTTTGAATAATGTTTAATATACTATTTGAACATATCTCCACACACACACACAAAAGCCTCATGTGCCAAACAGACTTGCCAGATGTAGTGCAGCATGACAATTAATCTAGAGACTAATTAATTGTGTATGAGGCCATGGGTCAGACAAAGCAAATGTATCCCCACAGGACAAAGAACATAAGACGTATCCAAATCAACATGTTTTGCCTCATCTGTTCCTCCTGGGCAAAACACAAACAACTCCAAGAGGATACGAAATAAGTGGTTTGTTCACAGCTGATGTTCAGTGAATGGGAGTACTTGAAACTACACTACAGAGAGAAGACAAATTTACACACAAACATTTACTACTACATTTTTGAAACTTTAACACTTTTGAGATGTGTAGATCAGTACTTTTTTATTTGTGTATTTATTTATTTATTTTTTCAGTAGGAACAGGAATTTGAACCTTACAAACAAGAAATTGCTTTTCAAAGGCTGGTCTTATGTATTGTTTGCTACCAGCTTGCTACGAAATGAAAAGAAATTCTATAGGCTTTAAAACAAACTGGTTATTCAAATATGAAAACTTTTCATCTATTAATTTATCTAAACTATTAAAGGAGCTTAATTAGTAGAAATATGCTGCTGACATATTGAGATTTTTTCAGTTTTTCAGTTCTAGGAAATGGAGCACTCTGAATTCACCACAATTAAATGCACAGTCCAAACACATCAACAAGTGACTAACCCAAGATGTGATGTTAAAGCTAGAAGAATTGAAAAAAAAAATGAATTTTTTTTTAACCTTTTGGCATCATTAATAAAACACACTTCTCTGGAAGTGCAGTCCATTATTTGTTACTTTGCTTTAACTGAACCTTCAAAACCACTTAAAGTACACACTGCGTAAAGACCCCAACAGTGGTCTGAGGTTAAGTGCCTTGTTCAAAAGATAAAGACATCAAGAAGATCTTGTAAACTTTCTGCTGACAAGTTACCACCATCTAGGTCTGAAATGATGGGCTTTGACTTGATCGTGAACCACTGTCTCACCACCATGATGGATTTGATTTTAGCCATATGATTCAATTCTGTGTTTTTAAATGTATGCTCTATTCACCAACTTACATTTCATCAGACTACTCTCGAAGCTGCTCGTTTATTTCCAATTCCCCCCATAAATGGATAAAAATAAAATCTCACGCAACAGTTACACAGTTCAGCAAAATGTCAAGGTGGTTTTTAATTTACTTTATATTCTTTACATGGAAGTCTGTCCTCTAAAATGGAATGAAATGTTCCTGTATAATACTATAAATGTATGAGAGGTTGTTACAGGTTGTAAAAAATGCTCATCACTTTAACTGCACTATATAGAGAGAGGCCATTTCACTAAACTTTCACAATGTTTTGTATTATTCCAGCATTTAAAAAAGAAAAATGACAAGAGATGTCTGTGTACTTTTTATATTGATCAATAGTAGCAATTATTCTTCGTAGGATAATGAAATAATCAAACCAAATCATCCATACATACTCATAATTCCTTTAGGAAATCACACAAGCTAAATGGCATTATCACTCTCAGCGAGTTCCCCTTGTGTGTTTAATGTCATTTATCCCAGTGATTGAGAAGTTAGCATGTTATATTTTTATTTAGTCTGTGCAGCTTTCCTTGACTTAACCTCTCTCATGGGAATGTCCTGATGTTTGCGTCCTTTTAATAACAAGTCTATTTTAAAACATATTTATATGGATTGCTCCCAATCTGTTTCACTTTGTTCTTCTGTTGGGTTTGATCCATTTTTTCAACATCTCTATTTGCACAGTAGTACAACACTCTTTGTGTAATGTCTGTCTATAATTGCATAATACCATTTTCTCCAGTAGATCATATGATGTCAATTAGATATCAGAGATCTCATTGTAATAAACATTTTTTATTTTTTTTAATGAGCTAGACTGCTACTTTTGGCTAATGAACAGGAATGATCTGACTGTTTGGTCTTCAAGAGTTCCCTTAAATTTATTTAACAGAATATCAATGTGTGACTGGATCAACACAATTCTACAATTAAAAAGTCTATTAAAAAAAAAAAACATTGACAGACGCTTTACTCATCTCAAATTTCAGGCATTGTTCTCTGGTTTTTCAACTCCCCGTTTTACTAGTCTAAAAGACAGGTGGTCCAAAATCTTTAGTGCACCTAAAAAGAACTTCAAACAGAATCTGTTTCAAGCTTTGAAGTCTGGTTAGTTATAGAGCATAGAGCAAAAAAGACAAGATGTTCTAGTAGTGGTTATATTCTTATTTCATATTACTTGTGCAGAGGCCTTGGAAGATGTCAGAGGAACTACCTACCAACAAAAAAAAAAAAAAAAAAAACTCACCTAAATCTATACTCGTCATAATCTATTTTACTAAGTTTGATTCTTCAGTGGAGGGAAATTTATATGCATATAAGGAGGTTCCTAGACACCTCTCGCAGACAACACCGGCCCGCGGCTACAGGGAGCTGAATGGATTAAAGTTCAAAGGCAAGAGCCTGGGATTACTCACAGATTCAAAGTCTTCAAGGGTGCAGTGCAGCCCCTGAAAACGACAGGATTTCACTATGTGCCAGAGGCGGTGAGCGGCTTGAACATGCAACTCCTGCCAGTCAAACTTGCACAGGTTGTGCTGTATGATGTTGAGTTGTGGCACATGCACATCACCCGTATGGCTGGTGCATTTAGTGAGGACTCTGTCCATGGGGAGGCCCAAAATCTTTCCAATGTGCTGCACATCAGTCTGTGAGAGCAGACAGTCGGACCGGGTTCATGTTACACAGCTGGAAAATTTATCTCACTTCTCTCTTCATCTAGTTGTGTGACTAGATGGTGGTACTGGAAATAAAAAGTAATAGAGCTTAAGAAATAGTGTAGGAGGACGCTCAGTGATCCCAAGATGGCCAGCAGCCAGAGAGAGTATTTGATGGAGCCCATGTTTGGCTGGAGGAGGTTTTGGATTCTGTGAAGAAATGTTTGCTCCTCTAGCACTCTCAGATATGAAGTGTGAGGTCTGCCAGCTTTTGTGAGTGTGATTGTTGGAGAGCTTCGTCTCACCACCTGTATGACACAGCTACCATTGTAAAAACATCTCTGTTGGAAATCTAGAAAATTAAGAAGAAGTGGTCATGAGCCTTCCATAGATCTCAGAGGTGGACTTAATAGCCTAATCTACAAATATAATCCAGTTTGGAAACTTTTATGTGAGGCAATCATCTACAACTTCATCGGTACTCTAGCTTTCATACCTGAGATAAATCAAAAATCCTGTAAAAAAAAATGTTAACAGTAAAAACCTGGTTTAAATTGGTTACTTCACAATATACAGTAAAATAATTTTATTTAAATAGTTTTGTTACTTATTACTTTTGTTATCATTAATGGACATTTGGGTATTTTGTGTTACATTTTCAGTTATTTTGCTTAAGTATTGTTTTCTGGATGGGCCACTTACAATTAACTCTAATTCATCTTGTACCCTTTCGATTTTACCACCTGTGTTATAATGGTGGTTACCAGAATGAGGTAGAAAACAGCTTTTGGTAGCTCCAAGCAGATTGGTATATTAACATTACATCAAGTTGTACAATATACATGCACCAATATGCAATACCACATATGCACACACACACACACACACACACACACACACACACACACATTCAGTCAAGTTAAACTTTTGGGAAGAAAAAAAAAGCTATCAATTAAAATAATCTAACCACAGTGGTGTGTATGCATACAAAAGTTTAACTTGACTGTTTAACTTTTTTAATAAAAAAAAGTATTTAATTTATACAAAGTATCAAAATACAGTTTCAAAGTAGGTTACCCAAAACTGCAAAGTGTCTAGCCTAATGCCTCTTTGTTTGCACAGATAAAGATAACCAGGACAGAGGCTTACTGATTGATGTTTCCAAAAAGCCTGTCAATCACATTGAGTTAATTTAATGAGAGAACTACATTGTTTGTATGCAGGATTTTTTGAACAGCACTTTTGCCAAGATGTAAGATGCGTAGGTTTCGATAAGAGCGGGCATTTGAGTCAGTTTAAATTCATACTTTTATACATGCACCAATATCTTCAGAGCTTTCACCCTCTGGCACCATCATGCTCAGATGACAATGATTCTTCTTGAAGTCTGAAACTGGGTGCCCTCCGGCCAACTCCCAAACAGGAAGATGGAGAGTATGATGTCATTTCTACTGGCACAGATTTAAGGACAGCCAGAGTATTCCAAGTCTCTCTCTACCTGACAATTCAGCACACACACATACAATGGGGTCCAAAAGTTTGAGACCACTTGAAAAAAATCACCTGCATCACCTGAGGTTTATTTCAATGTAGGTAAGTCACCAAATAAACGGCAAAGGCAAATATTAAGAAGGCTTTTAATCAGTCATCAGCCTGAGAGAGAAATGTTTCTTTCTAATGTGACTGTGGAGAGATTTACAATTAAATGCTCTTCCAAGACAAAAAAGTGCATAGAGCATTTATGTCAAATACCAAAGCATCTACTTAAAGATAACATTAGCACCAAGGCCGAACAAGTGGCAAAAAACTGTGAAAACAACATCAGGTTAAGAAAGGTTATTGCATTTTAATGGTTATAAAAAATATGTGCAAATAAAACAAACATGTTAGAATAAGATGTGCTGGGGTACTGTGCACAAGGCCAGAAAAGATATTTTTATATATATATATATATATATATATATATATATATATATATATATATATATATATATATATATATATATATATATATATGTGTGTGTGTGTATGGTGACTTACCTCCATTAAAATAAACCTCAGGTGATGCATGTATGTACTGAGGAACAAAATCCTAATCACTAAAACAAACCTAAAATATCTTAATAACCGATTTGTTTATTACAAATATGCCGTTTTTCACTTCACAAGAGATTAATTGAGTTGTGTGGATTACTTGTGTATTATTTTCATGTTTTTTCAGCTGTTTGGACTCACAAAAAACACATCTTTAGGTGCATCCGTCCTAAAGATTGGTTTGCATCGATCGACCTTAAGGATATGTACTTTCATATGTCGATCCTTCCACACCACAGATCATTGCTGTGGTTCACATTCGAAGGACGAGCATATCAGTACAAGGTCCTGCCCTCCGGGCGGTTCCTGTATCCCCGTGTCTTCAAGAAAGTTGGGGAGGCAGCCCTTGTTCCCCTGAGAGGAGCAGGTCCTGCTTGTGGGGATGTATTGATGTATACAGCCCCTCCCTGGAAGATTCCTCTGAGGAAGGATCAACTGACTCAGAGATGGGACACACTCTGGCACCTGCCTCCAGACCTCTGAAAACTTCATGTCTGGTCCCTTGATGGGACACAGAGGTTCTAGGTGACCTACCCCAGGAGATATTTGACACCATCACTTCGGTGAGAGTACTGTCTACAAGAAATGCTTACGCCTTGAAGTGGAACTTGTTGGTCAAGTGGTATTCTTCTTGCCAAAAGGGACCCCCAGAGATGCCCGATCAGGGTCATGCTTTCCATTTTGTAGCAAGAGTTAAAAGTTAAAAACCTTAAAGTCTATGTTGCTGCGATTGCTGCTAACCATGACCCTGTGGAAGGGAAGTCGGTAGGGAAGCATGACCTGGTCATTAAGTTTTGGTTCCCTCTATACCCTATAACCAACGCATGCTCCTCTGAGTTAATGCTAATTAATAATCTATTTGTAGGGAGGGTCATAAGCATCAACATATGTTTTAAACCAGTGAGAAAAATAAAAAACAGCAGTATAAGCACCTTTTGTGAACTTTATATAAACACCAAAATAGACTCATAACAATTAAACAACATTCAAACCGTATTGCAAAAACACACTGCACACAAAGATATATATATATAGAGAGAGAGTTCTGTATATGGGTTGAGGTAAGATGCAAGTCTTGATTGTCTTCAAGGAATTCAAGGCTGTGGAGATTTGATTTGATGGTAAACGAAACCCAATAATTGTAGATGACAGTCATCAAACATATATACTTCCCGTCAAAGGCAGTCCAGCAACAATCAAATCATGAAACTCATAGAAGTATTCAATGTGGCATAATCCCAACCAAGACCACAGAGTTGCTACAATTTAGCAGATACAAAAAAGTCCTTCTACAAAACACAAAAAGCCCCCTGTTATTTATCTGCATCAAATCCCCTATACTCAATAAGCACAAAGATAATATTTTACCAGTAAATACAACTTAAGCATTAACATGAACATTTTACAGTTGAGCATGAAACATGGGGTGCTTCTCAATTCTTATTTGTGCATCCTCGTTTCCTTTCCTCGTTTCCTTTCCTTGTCTTAGCTCCACCTCTTCAGGATGCGGAGGGAAGGACGCAAGGAAAAGACGTGAGGATGGAGGACTTGAATCAAGTGAAATAACTTATCCTCACTCCCTTCAGCGTTACTTCAAAGTGTCATCAGCTGTGATTAAAGGGATCTGCCCTTATGTTGTTAAAGTTTGTTAATTAAGACATTCATGATAAATATTAATAAAGCAAGAGGCCCTGTTTGAAATATATGACATCCATGGTTTATTTGAAGTGAAAAGGTAAAATAAAAATAAAAATTATTACAACAGATGTGAAGGGGGAGGATAATTTATACGTGCGTCACGTTAAGTCGATAAAAGACTTCTGCATAGGATACACCTGTGTATCCTCGCTCATCGCTCCTCATGAAGCCTCCTCCCTCCTCGATCCTCGCCTCCTCGTGGTGCAATTAGAGAATTGAGATGTCCTTCAAGATGGCTGTGCTCGATTGGTTTCTGGGTCATAGGACGGAGGAGCGAGGAGACGAGGAGAGATATTGAGAAGCACCCAGGTGTCTGTTACAACCCCCTTGGGACCTGTGTCTAGTGCTCAAAGCACTACAGCAAGGCCAATTTGAGCCTTTTTGCTGTCAATTGAGTTTCTATCAATGAAAACTCTACTCCTGCTTCAAGAGGGTAGGGGACTTGCATGCATTTTCAGTCGCATATTTGTGCCTACACCTGGTTTAGTGTCGGTTAAAAAACGCTCTAGAGAGTACTGTAGACCCAGCCCTCACTCAATGAATCCGCGAGAACCGGTAGAGAGCTGGGTTCCATATGTAGAGAACTAAGTGGATCACATATGTGTAAAGTCCATGGTATAGCCTCAGAGCCAGTGTTTCCCCGGCAGACTTCCGCCATTTCCAAGAGGGTTATAATCACCTCTAATGTTCCATATGCACCTAAACATTTATTCATATGTGTAAGTGCTTCCATAACCTCCTTCAGGAGGAATGGGTGGAATGGGTACGTTTTCCCAATGTTATTCAATCTTACGGAGTGGGTAGTGCTATGACAACGGTGACTGGTCTTCTTGTTGTGAGCCCCAACCTACACCGCAGGGGCGCAGGAGGTTCACACAGTAGGTAGGGAAGGTAGGACACTGGAAGGTAGGGATCCATAGTGACCAACTGAAAGGAAACATCTGGGTTACATTTGTTTCCTATAGAAGGGATCTGAGACGTCACGTCGTACTGTCCTTTTTAATTGTTATCTGGGTGATTTCCGATGACATCGCTGCTCAATGCATTTGTATTCTGCATCTTACAAGGTGTTGATGAAAGTTAAAATAACTTCCCTGTTTCTCAATATCAAATATTATAAAATACTACCTTAATTTATATAAAATATTCTTTATTGAATAATAATATTCAATAAACAGCAGTCATCACGAGTTAGGGTTAGGGTGACAAAGGCAATGCTGCATTAAAGTTATTTAAAATATAACATTATGAGATTTTGCCCTCAGCCAAAACGATTTGCTCTGGAACAAATAATAGATTTAGACCAAAGATTGCTCATTAATTTTACACAAAACAAACTATATCTCATGTTTAACCACTATAGATACATCAGAGTCAGCTGCAAATTCCAGAAGAACTGGCTGAGGTGAGGCTGCTCTCAGCGGGTTCATAAATGCTGAAAGACTGCCGACTCCCTGGAGCTCACATCTACGAAAACATCAAAGCTAATTTTCAAACAGAAGTTATCTTTATAAGAAAAAACACACACATTGTTGAAGTCTAAACAACTACATTATCACCTAAAAACTCATTACATTCCGTGACCGTGACAAAAACAGTATTAACCCTCTGGAGTCTAAGGGTATTTTTGGGGCCTGGAGAAGTTTTGTCATGCCCTGACATTAGTGCTTTTTTCAGTTTCTTATAAATATCTAAATGGGTAAAGTCTAATCTCACTGTAATCAGCAAAAACTGGGCTATAATAATATGTGAAATGCATGCATGTACATGATTGTGTTTTTGAGAAAAAAATGGTATGCGTGGTTAGTGAAAAACTAAAAATGTTAAATCACATGAATAAGGCAATAAAACACATAAAGAACAAAGGTTCCCGGGATTTTTGAGAACTGGAGCTTGTAGTTTAGAATTTTTCTTTACTCACTTACAGAAAACAATATGTTGATTTAAATTTTCTAAGACACTTTTTGTTGGTAAAAGTCATATGCGAGTAGGCGTCAACTATCATGCATATCATTGTGATTTACACCTGAGAAGACAAAGGCCTGCATAATGAGCTGCATAATGAGCCTCTCAGTCAGCTGTGCCACTGAGAGGGAGGTGTTACAAGAAAGAATGTGAGAACAAAATAAATGTATATAATTTTATGTTTGTAGTTTATTTAGAATATATTTAATTATCCCACAACATAATTTAATATCCACTTGGGGGAGCAGTTAAACAGTTTATCAGGAACAATCAAAGCTGACTTTCAAACTAATTTTGCATCATTACTCCAGTCACACAATCCTTCAGAAATCCTTTTAACAATCTTATTTTCTACAAAAAAACATTAATTGTTGTTATTATTATCATTATTATTAATGTTGAAAAGAGCTGAGAATATTTTTCAGCTTTTTAGGGGGGATAAATTGAAAGAACAGCATTGTTTTACATTTGTTACAGTTATCTATTTGTTACATTTATATTATTTACATCAAGCTTTTGAATGGTATAGTATTGTATATTGTTATTGAAACTTCATAATGTTTCACCTGATTATACATTTAGTCAGGAATTATAGTTTGGAAAAAGTCTTTGGAAAAAGTCTAACTAGTAAAATGTTTACACTTTATGTGAAAACTAGTACAAGTATATAAATAAATAAAAATAGACTTATGTTTATGATCTCTGCTGAATAAAGTGCTTCATTCTTTTTTTCTGAGGAAATCCATTTCTCAAATCCTCAACCACATCACACCTTTTTGGGGTGATTTATGTCTTATTCCTCTCATCGCGAAGCAAACAGTAAAATAAAAAGAACTTGAAGAACAGTCTCGCTGTGTTTGCATCTGTTATGGGCGTATTCAAGCCGCGCGCTTCAGTTTGAATCTGAATAGAGCGTTCAGCGCGGGGGCGTGGTCACTTTAGATATAATGAAAGGAGACGTGAAAAACGGACATCGGGTTGTTTTTATATGGATTACTTTACACAGAATATCTTTCTATAGCTTTCTATAGATATCTCTCTCATGTCTCTTCGTTGAGTATTCACTGAGTTACAGTTAATTTTAATGACGTGTTTGTAAATGAAGATCAGAGCAGACAAAGGCTGCAGACAGCACACCTTGTTTGTTATCTTTATTTTATAAGTGCACAAAGTTTTGTTGTTATTATGTCTGTATCCCAAAAAAAAAGACCCTTTACAGATTCAATTGATGTATTGCTCTTATCTGTACGATTAAAACTGAAAGTGTAATTTAAGTTCTTTTCGGGTTATCAGGAGAAAATGACTCATAACGCGTTAATCGACTCCAGAGGGTTTTAATAAAATTATATAGGTGTAGTGGTATGGACTCAAGTAGTCATGTTTGTATTGTTTTCATTAATATTATTACTTATCATTTGTTAAATAGGGTTCTTACTTTAAATGTATATTAAAATATAATTGTATATAATACTGTATAATTATGTCAACTTGAACATCACTTAGACCTGTAGACGCTGGCGGGTGATGCTAGAGGGTGATCATGAGCCGCAGGACATAGAGTTTCATTTATATATGAAGAAACCACTCTGGCAGACACTGATACACAATTGAAAGATTACTACTTTCTCTCTCTGTTTATGTGTTTCTGCAGGTAAGATAAGTGATGTGGCATCGCAGTTTTGAGTCGACAAAGTGTTTATACTTTAGTTATTTGTGTTAGTTTGATGACTTTGTATATATACTCGATAAATCTAGCGGTTGATGTGTGGCAGGCTGCACCCGCGCGATGGATTGCGCAATCGCGGCTGACGCCGCTGCGTTGGTGGAGGCCGCGTGATGCATTGACATGGGTGCCTAGCGCCTCAGAAATATAATTGTAATCACTCGTTATTATGAGAGTTTATATTTGTTTATTGTAACATTTGTGTTTTGTACATCTGTCATGTTTTAGAAACAAAAAAATTGCTGATAAAGATCGTTTACAACAGAGCACAAAGAGAGAAATAGCTACTAAAAAGGAAACAAAGTGCTTATACACCGTTTGTGTATGCTTATTGAGTATTATTTTCTGATGTCATGAAAATGTTAATGTGTTACAGACAGTATAGCAATATATTCTAATTTTCTTTCAATGTATTGTGATATGATGGTTTAAAGCGAGTTTATGGACATAGAGCTTCATTTATATATGAAGAAGCCACTCTGGCAGACATTGATACACAATTGAAAGATTACTACTGTCTCTCTCTGTTTATGTGTTTCTGCAGACAGTATACAGCAATAAACAATATATGTGCCACCAGAAGTCTCCGCCTCTTCTGTGTGTGCAACATAGGCTTAGTGGATTTTAGCGTCAGCCGTGACACTCCCTGTGAAAAAATATGCATGTGGGCGGGGTGATACAAATTGTGAAACGTTGAAGTGGTATATGGCACTTCAGCTAATTAGCTAATCAGATTCGAGAACCAGAAAGAACGTCTCGGGTTACTTTACTGTAACCCTGTTCCCTGAAAAAGCGGGAACGAGATGCTGCGCTCAATAGCGCTAATGAGAACATTCTTTGTTCGACCGGTTGTGAAGCATGTGTGTCAAACACGCCAAGAATTGGCTTAAATAACCTCGGCAGGTGACGTCACTGATAACGTGCACCTGCAGGTTATAAATAGACGTGAAACGGAAACATCCTCAGGTTACCCCTTAGTCTGAAGAGACGTCCGGACACGTCGACAGTGCGGCATTGAGGCACAGCATCTTGTTCCCGCTTTTTCAGGGAGCAGGGTTACAGTCAAGTAACCCGAGACGTTCCCTATCAAAAGCTACTCTCGATGCTGCGCTCAATAGCGCTAATGGGAACGAGAATACCAATGCCGCCGCACTGTAAGTGTCTGGACCCCCAAGGTTGTGTAGTGTGTGCGCACAAACATCGAAGAGGTCTCAGACACGACTCCGCGCCTCGTAGGCTAGGGAAATAGCAACCCTCACCCAATGTGAAACTGTTTGCCTGGTGGCAGCCGCACCCCTGACTGTGGCCCCCACAGCATATGAAAAGCTGCTCTGACTTGCACCACTGGCTAGTGCGGTGGAAGTAAATCTGAAGAGCACATACTGGACACAGTAAGTGAAGTCTTTCCTGCTCCGGTGTTGTAAATGGCGGAGGACAGAAGTCTTTGGAAATGAGTAGGATGGACATCCGAACTATGGAACCTGACAAATGTGTGCAGAGAGCACCAACCTTCCGCATCACACACTTGAGCAGGAGAATCCCTCACCCAATGTAAAACTGTTTGCCTGGAGGCAGCCGCCCCCCCCCCCCGGTTGCGGCCCCCATGGCATATGAAAAGTTGCTCTGACTTATGCCACTGGCTAGTGCGGTGGAGGTAAGTCTGAAAAGCACGTACTGGATACAGTAAGGAACATTCGGAAGATAATTAGGGTGAGGATGCAAAATAGCTTTGACTCGCCTAGGGGCAAAATCGGAACAGGATGGTAGGACTGACAAAGCATGTAAATCCCGAATTCTCCTTAGAGAGGTAATGGCCATAAGAAAAACCATCTTTAGAGTCAGAAGCCTGGCAGGCGCTGATTCTAATGGTTCGAAAGGGGTGCCAGCCAGCCCATCGAGCACTACGGCTAAATCCCCTGAAGGGGCCGTAGTTCTAGTGGGTGCCTCAACCTCTGAGCACCATGAATGAAGCGGATGACCAGAGGGTGCTTCCCCACAGAAACCCAGTCAATCAAAACATGGCAAGCCAAACTAGCGGCCATGTTAGTTCTGAGAGTACTAGGGCATGTGCCTGAGGACAATTCCTCTTGCAGGAACTCCAGTACTGAAACAATTTGGCAGTGAGCTGGGTCTGCATGGTGTGTCATGCACCAGCCCTCAAAAACACTCCATATGAGGGCTTAAGTTATTTTAGTGGAGGGAGCCCTAGCACTTAGAATAGTTTCGATTACATTTGCTGAAAGGCCAGCATCTCTTAGTTGGTCCCTCTCAGGGGCCAGACGTGAAGGTTCCAGAGCTCGGGCCGGGGATGAAATACTGTCCCCTGCACCTGAGAGAGAAGATCTCTCCTGATCGGAATCGCCCATGGCGAGCCGTCGAGGAGGGATATTAGATCTTAGAACCAGACTCTGGTCGGCCAACGGGCGCTAACCCCCGAGGCGAGACCCCTGTTGACGGACCTTGGCCAGGACTCCCGGGAGCAGAGCAATCGGAGGAAAGGTGTAAAGAGCAGTCTGGGCCACGCATGGGCCATCGCGTCCAGACCCAGGGGAGCTGGATGAGTCAGAGAGAAGTAGAGGGGACATTGTGCTGTCTCCTGTGTAGCAAAGAGGTCCACCTCTGCTTCGTAAAATCTTTCCCAGATTTGACTCACTACTTTGGGGTGGAGTTTCCATTCCCCGTGTGTCACAGCTTGTCTGGACAGCAAATCTGCTCCCACATTCATATGCCCAGGAATGCACAACTCGCCACACTCTCTCTTTGAACCTCCTACCCCAGAGGAGCTGGATCGGGGCGGGACTGTTTATTTATTTATTTATTTTTTGACAGCCCCGACACTTGAGCACAGTGAGTGAGAAACATATTAGGCACTCAGATTTTTCAGATCAGCCTGATACGCCTGCAGAACCCATGGTGTGCAGGGCAGCACTAGTCTGACCCACAGCATGAAATGCGTTCCATCCAAGTGTAGATGTTGCTACAGTACGTTTGGCAGGGAACAATTGCTGTCTTTTCGTATATATATTTTATTTTATGTAAAGACGCAGTCTGGGCCACGCATAAGCCATCGCGTCCAGACCCAGGGGAGCAGGATGAGTCAGAGAGAAGTAAAGGGGACATTGTGCTGTCTCCTGTGTAGCAAAAAGGTCCACCTCTGCTTCGTAAAATCTTTCCCAGATTTGACTCACTACTTCGGGGTGGAGTTTCCATTCCCCGTGTGTCACAGCTTGTCTGGACAGCAAATCTGCTCCCACATTCATATGCCCAGGAATGTAAATCGCCTTGAGGGACAGGAACTTGTCCTGTGCCCAAAGCAGGACCTGCTGCGCCAACTTGTTCAAGCGGCGCGAACGCAGTCCACCCTGGTGATTTATGTAAGAGACTACAGATGTGTTGTCCACCCGCACTAGGACATGGTAGCCTCTCAACTGCTGGAGGTAGTATTTCAGGGCCAGAAATACAGCCTTCATTTCGAGGCAATTGATGTGCCATTCGAGAAGATGACCTCTCCAGATCCCTTGGGCTGGACGGCCATTTAAGACCGCTCCCCAGCCCGTGAGGGAAGCGTCTGTCGTTAGCAACTTGCGACGACAACACGGACCTAGAGTGGGAACCAAAGTAAGTTACGCCTGGCACGTAACCCTTATTTGCCTCTGGGGATTGGCCCTTGGATGAAATCCCCTGGCTCTGAGCCACAACTGAAATGATCTCATGTGCAGGAGGCCCAAAGGTATCACCGTGGATGCAGCTGCCATGAGACCTGAACAGTGACTTTCTGGCCTAGCTTGATGTTCTTAAGGGTATTTAGAATGGATTTGACGCATGCAGGAGACAGCTGTGCCTGCATTGTGATCGAATCCCATACCACACCCAAATACGTTGTCCTCTGAGCCAGAGAGAGAACGCTTTTCTTGGCGTTGAGTCGCAACCCCAGAAATTCGAGATGAGCTAGGACGACATGCTGATGTCGAAGTGCAAGCTCTTGAGACTGGGTCAGATTCAGCCAGTCGTTTATATACATTTTAAATGTGGATGCCCTGGAGTCGTAGAGGAGCCAGAGCTGCATCCATGGATTTTGTTTAAGTGCGGGATGACAAAGCTAGGCCGAATGGAAGAACCTGATACTGGTAAGCTTCGCCCCCGAAAGCGAACCTCAGGAACCTCCTGAGTTGTGGCAATATTTCAAAATGAAAATACACGTCCATTAGATCTATGATTGGACGCAGCCCCCCGTCTTTCTTGGGAATCAAGAAATACCGACTGTAATAGCCTGACTCTCTGTCTGGCAAGGGAACACATTCTATGGCCCCTTTAACCAGCAGAGTCTGTGATTCCTGTGTCAACAGATATGCACGTGCCGGTTTCACAGAGGTGGAGACCACGCCGTTGAAATGCAGAAGACGATGTGCAAACTGAATCCTGTAGCCCTTCACTACAGTTCTTTAGACTCATGGGGAGATATTTGGCAGTAGCGTCCACGCTGCCAGCTTCTCCAAAAGGGGCACTAATTGTGACACTTTGTTTGTTGTGGGGGGGGGTTAGATGTCTGGTGTCCTGAAGCGTGGCAGGAAGCAACAGAGCATGTATCATTTCACTGGAGACCACTGCCCCCCGAAACACCGGTGGTGGCGGAGGTTGTTCAGTGATCCCCTGAGGGTGCCAGGAAGGAGCCTTACACTTCTGATGGAATTTTCCAGGGCCCTCCCTGAGGGGACACACCCTTTGTCCTGGGTACAGCTTAAGGCCCTTGATTTGGTCGTGATGACCGTACTTTAGTCCAGCTCCATCTGCGGCTGCCAAGTGTTACAAGCTGCTCCCCAGTCTTATGGCGCACAACTCGCCACACTCTCTCTTTGAATCTCCTACCCCAGAGGAGCTGGATCGGGTCGGGACTGTTTATTTATTTATTTATATAAATAAATATATAATTTATAATGTACAAAATCTAATGTTAAGGCTTTAATCTGGTCACTGCACGAGTCACCACCTAGTAGCTCCTCATGTGCTTATAATCACGAGAGGAGCGCTAGGAGAGAGCACTCTCAATGTCCATTTCAACAGAAGCTAGAGCTACAGCAGCCTCTGCCCAATCCGAAGAAGTGCCTGGGCACGCTTCGGAGGTGGGCGCGAGAACCGTCCGATCTCCCAGATCGGAGCGCGATCTTAATGAGCAGGAAGAAGCTCGTTCCTCGTGAGAGCAAAGAGCCTAGCGCGGATAGGAAGTGAACCGCGGTGCTTACAACTGCCACTCTAGCACGCGAAAGCAGCCCTTTTTTTAAAAAAAAAACAATAAACATGCGATTTCTCTTGAGAGATCGGCCATGGAGAGCGAGGCACACATCTCTTATAGAATCAGCAAGAATAGTTAGAACTTTCTTTTTCCTTTTTTTTTTTAACTCTCAACATACTTCCTTTTAAACTAATACTTTCATCAACGTGACACACACACACAATGCGGTCTCTGAAGACAAAGAAACCTGAGGATGTTTCCGTTTCACGTCTATTTTTAACCTGCAGGTGCACGTTATCAGTGAAGTCACCTGCCGAGGTTATTTAAGCCAATATTAAGTATTAAAAAAAGTCTAAAAGGGGCCAACAAATGAACTTTAAGCACTAAAGCCAAATGCTAAAAAAAGTAAGAACAAAAAGATGATACAAAATATAAAAGCGTATGTTTACCCTAAAACTGCTTCACATTTGTTTGCTTCACAGTAACTGCATCAGTGGCATGAGTAGTAGATCATGGACCTTAGAAATGGTTTTGAGATATGACTGTGTAAAAGTGCCAGCTTTCATCATGTAGCCTGAAAGAAAATCAGAGCTGATTCTAATTGCTTCTCCACCAAACCACTTTCATTCTTAGACAAACTCTAGCTTCGTTGCAATGGATTCTGCAGTGTGGCCAATCCATTGAGATTAATTTCTACTTTCTACTTTGCATACAATCACATAAAATCCAAAAATATACATATAATGGAAAGAAAGGAATGAGGCCAGCATGGTACTAATATTTCACTGTAAAATCCAATAAGTAAACCTTACTTAAAAAAAGCATGCAAACCGATTGCCTTGAAAAAAACCAAGTAAGGTGAAATAGGAATATTATGTAGAACTAACAAGTGCCTGTCTAGTATTGTACACTTACAAGAGAGTTCCAGTAACTTAAAACAAATTTGTATAGTATACTTAATCATTTACTTTAGATGTACTTGTCTTAGTATAGACTACTCAGAATTACTATTTTTAACAACTAAATGATTTCAAGTAAAATTCACTTTGTGAGTATTCCTAACTTATTTATGCAAGTTGTGCTAATGTGATGTTTTATACAACTTGGAATTACCGAGTTTACTTTACTTCAAAGGCAATCCAGTTTACTTGTTAAAACCATGCAAACCGATTGCCTTAAAAAAACCAAGCAAGCGTTACTCAAATAACTTAAGTGCTAACAATCATCTATTATAAATCACAGAGAATAGGTTCACAATTTTTCAAAGATAATAAATAAATAAATTAATAAATAAAGGCAAATAAATTAAAGGCAATGATACAATTCAAAGGTAAATATATTTATTTTTCTTAACTGACACAAGGATGGTACACACAAGTTAGCACTGGGTTAAAAAAAATACAAATAGTCAGGTTTTTTAAATGTTTAAAACAAAAATATTTTACATTTACATTTTTACATTACATATTTTTCAGAGATTGTAGTTTTGGTGGCAGTTTGTTCTGTCCCAAACCAAGCATCACTTTCTGAATGAAGTTGAAAGTGTTGATCATGCCTTTTGGGTACTTCAAATTTAAAGCATAAGACAGACCAAACAAGATGCAAATTGCCTGAGGCAGATTCTGCAGATTATCCAGTACTATACCTCCCTCCACAATGACTGCAGTAGACACTGGGTCAAGGTACAGTTTATTTGGAATGAGAGGTTCTTCTTCATCAATAACAGTCAGCACCCCAACAGACACTTGTGGCCAGCCATCAACATCACATGCCTGAATAAAACCAAACAAGAAAAATATTACAACAGGGAAACGTGAAAATCCACAGTTTTACATCATATCTATCTATCTATCTATCTATCTATCTATCTATCTATCTATCTATCTATCTATCTATCTATCTATCTATCTGTCTGTCTCTATTTATCTATGTCTCTTTCTATCAATCTATCTTTATCTATCTATATGTCTCTATATCTATCAATCAATCTGTCTCTGTCTATCTATCCATCTATCTATCTATCTATCTATCTATCTATCTATCTATCTATCTATCTATCTGTCTGTCTGTCTGTCTGTCTGTCTGTCTGTCTGTCTGTCTATCTATCGCTGTCTGTCTGTCTATATTGTTATTTATTTAAGTTTATTATAAAGTTGATAATAATTACCTTGCATTTTCCTATAATTTGTCCTTTTGTCATCTTTTTTTTGATGATTTGTGCTGTAATGCTGCATATGAATTCTATTTTGTCCTTCTATTTAACACAGTCTTAAAACTAATTGCTGGAGGTTTGTCATTTTGTAAATGCTTTAACACCATAGACCAAGACCCACTGTGTTCTACTACTGGTCACAATTGTTACCAGACATATGATCAATTTTTTCATGGACTTTTCAATATTTTTTTTTTTACTTAATTGACGTTGATTGTTTAATATCCTTACAAATACAATACACATTTGGTAACACTTACAGGTTTATTAGTTAACATGAACTAAAAATTAATTGCACTTATAAAGATGCACTTTATCTTGTATGTTAATGTTAATTTCAACATTTACAAATACTTTATTAAAATCTTGTTAACATTAATTAATGCACTGTGAACTAACTTTTGTATTGTATAAATGCTATGAAAATAAAAGTAAAGTTTTCCTGATTTATTTTCTCTGATCACCCTTCTAGCTTACACTGAATTGCCACATTTTGGAGCCTTTGTCTTTTTACTGCACTCATAGGATGTAATCAAGATTAATCTTAAGTGTTGTCTCAATAAAAGGGCAGCAAATAAACTACCGGTCAAAAGTTCGGAAAAAGGTAGTTTATTCATTTTTTAAAGAAATGCTGTATTATTGTAATACTTTAAAAAATATATTTTTTTTTTGGTAACTGGTAAGAGTTTTTGGTAAAACAGCTTTTGGAGCACAGAATTCTTATTTTTTTTGGGAGAAGTAACCCTTTTAAATTTTTTTACAATGAGAACTTACATTGCAAGTGTTGTAGAAGTTACTGGCATCATCACAAAGCAGGATAGGTAAGCCCCGGAGCACAAGAGTGCGCATTGCTGTCACATCTGCTTCTTTCTAGAAGTAGATGGAAAAAAAAAAAGAGATCAAGTTCAAGATCATGAAATTTTAAAGCTTGGTAAAAATAAATTAGCTTACTTCACCCAAAGATTTAAATTCTGTCATTAATTCTGTCACAGAATAATAAACAAAATTAAGGATGCAGTAAACTCACCCCTGTATTCTTATGCTGCATAAGCTCATCCAATTTCTCTCCAACAGTCCCTTTCTTGGACTTGAAGATTGTGACAAAGCGTGGTGTGTAGCGATTCACAGCACCATAAAAGTTACTCTGCAGATTTGTGGTGACTATCCTGTTAAACTCTACACATACACTACACCTACACATGCAACAAAAAAAGAAAAAAAGACTGAGGGTTGGGACAGTGTGGACATTTGTTAATGTTTGGTCAGGGCTACAGGCCAATTCTAAAGACAAACCTAAACAGAATGCAGTTTCTCATGGTCGAAAAAGGAATATGAATAAGTACTTACTTGTCTCTCTGTAAAAAGTGCTGGCCACCGCTCCATCAATGTTTTCACTGGAGTTTCTGCATCGACAATCTCATGTCTTCGCATTGAGAAGGTCAGGTCCATCTTTGATGCAATGAAAGTAAACTTTCGTGTGATATTAAGATTTCTTAGTTTAACATCACTTAACATTACTAAGTTTCTTATCAGGTTAGAAGACGGCTCATTATATCAGCAGTGATATAAAACAGTTGAGTTTGAGTAAAGAAACATTTTACAGTGCTTGTATTATATTCTTAATTTACTGAACTTAAAAATAATAGTATAATGTTACTGTGAAATCACAAAACATGTCAAAAATAATCACAAACGTCATCTCAGCATAAGCGGCAAGTTACATTTAACAGTGAATGTTGCCATTTCAACAGATTTGTAGCGTTAATCATTTATAAACCAAAGCCAACAAATGGGAATGCATCAGGGGAAATGGTAAAATAGAAAACCATAATTGAATTTGGAACCATTAAAACTATTTTTTAGTCAATCCAGGAACCGTTGTGGTACCTGATAGTTTTATATGTAAAAAAAAAAAAAAAAAACACAGGCCAAACCATATTCATCAAGATCTGAATACAATCAAAATTATTTTGTAACTGTTACACATTAAGAACCTCAGCAACAATTAGCAACAGACAGTAACAATACATTCACTCAAATGTTGCATTGCTTGATTACTTAACTTCTTATTATTCTTTTTCTTTCAAAAAAGTAACGAAGCTCCGGATAAAAACGTAGGCGGCCTGTCAACGTCTTTCCACACCTGCAGAATTGGCGCCGAGATACCTACAGATTACGCATGCTCATGCAAGTGCAGCTTCTTTTTCTTCGTTTTTTTTCTGCACATTAGGCACGCTTTATTGCACTGCTGCCTCTCACTGGTGTAATAACGTCATTGCATCCTTTGTTGCTACTTGCTTGTTTTAAGTAAGCGTCACTCAAACAATTAAGTAAATTGTTATTTTCAACCTGCAATTGACTGTAACTCAACAAAACCTAGTAAGAAGTATGTATTTTATATTACTGAGTAAAGTTAACTAAGTATATGTGAGTCAGGAAAGCTATTACAATTTACAGTGAAAGATCGTAGCAAGAGCCATGAATAACAGTCCACAGAAAGAGGAGAAAGAATAACGTAGGCCGTATGTTTGAATCAGTGCAGGAATTCAAAGACATTAATTTGAGTTTTTACCCAGTAATGAGCCAGGATACGGAGTCATTTATACCTGGGTCAGATTCATGAGAAGCCCTTTCAGGTTGTTGACAGCCCATGACATTATGCCAGTTACGAATAAAAGCTGTCGTAAAAGAATGAATCTTAATTGCTAGCTATAATCTGCTGTCTCGGTTTATGCCAAAATGCTACATGGTTTATATAATAAATCAGGAGACCAGACTGCATGTTCATTGGAGAATGATAATGATATATATATATATATTTTTATTATTATTTATTTATTTATTTATTTTTAATCTGAGACAATTTGCCAATGCTACCTTTACACTATGCTGTAGTAATTACAATTACCCACAGCAGGGATAAGCAGAACTATCATCATATTTAACTCCTTATCTCTCCAGATAAGCTCACAAATCATCCTCCTGGGGTAATTAGCTGCCTGGATTAATGAAACTCCACTAATTAATAGGCCTTTGTCAGTCTTCAATGCCAAAATTATGTTTTACCTTTGACAGCACTACATTGCTGCCATCCCCAGTATGTGATAGGCGAGAACAATAAGGACGGTGGAAAATAATGCATTCAGTTAAGTACAGCACCGCGGCACTTCCAGACTAATAACCACAATGCTGGCAGAGCCAAACCCCAGTTTTTGTGTGTGCTTTATTATTTTTAGAAGTGAACATGGCATACAACCCGAATTCCGGAAAAGTTGGGACGTTTTTTAAATTTTAATAAAATGAAAACTAAAGGAATTTCAAATCACATGAGCCAATATTTTATTCACAATAGAACATAGATAACGTAGCAAATGTTTAAACTGAGAAATTTTACACTTTTATCCACTTAATTAGCTCATTTAAAATTTAATGCCTGCTACAGGTCTCAAAAAAGTTGGCACGGGGGCAACAAATGGCTAAAAAAGCAAGCAGTTTTGAAAAGATTCAGCTGGGAGAACATCTAGTGATTAATTAAGTTAATTGATATCAGGTCTGTAACATGATTAGCTATAAAAGCTTTGTCTTAGAGAAGCAGAGTCTCTCAGAAGTAAAGATGGGCAGAGGCTCTCCAATCTGTGAAAGACTGCGTAAAAAAATTGTGGAAAACTTTAAAAACAATGTTCCTCAACGTCAAATTGCAAAGGCTCTGCAAATCTCATCATCTACAGTGCATAACATCATCAAAAGATTCAGAGAAACTGGAGAAATCTCTGTGCGTAAGGGACAAGGCCGGAGACCTTTATTGGATGCCCGTGGTCTTCGGGCTCTCAGACGACACTGCATCACTCATCGGCATGATTGTGTCAATGACATTACTAAATGGGCCCAGGAATACTTTCAGAAACCACTGTCGGTAAACACAATCCGCCGTGCCATCAGCAGATGCCAACTAAAGCTCTATCATGCAAAAAGGAAGCCATATGTGAACATGGTCCAGAAGCGCCGTCGTGTCCTGTGGGCCAAGGCTCATTTAAAATGGACTATTTCAAAGTGGAATAGTGTTTTATGGTCAGACGAGTCCAAATTTGACATTCTTGTTGGAAATCACGGACGCCATGTCCTCCGGGCTAAAGAGGAGGGAGACCTTCCAGCATGTTATCAGCGTTCAGTTCAAAAGCCAGCATCTCTGATGGTATGGGGGTGCATAAGTGCATACGGTATGGGCAGCTTGCATGTTTTGGAAGGCTCTGTGAATGCTGAAAGGTATATAAAGGTTTTAGAGCAACATATGCTTCCCTCCAAACAACGTCTATTTCAGGGAAGGCCTTGTTTATTTCAGCAGGACAATGCAAAACCACATACTGCAGCTATAACAACAGCATGGCTTCGCCGTAGAAGAGTCCGGGTGCTAACCTGGCCTGCCTGCAGTCCAGATCTTTCACCTATAGAGAACATTTGGCGCATCATTAAACGAAAAATACGTCAAAGACGACCACGAACTCTTCAGCAGCTGGAAATCTATATAAGGCAAGAATGGGACCAAATTCCAACAGCAAAACTCCAGCAACTCATAGCCTCAATGCCCAGACGTCTTCAAACTGTTTTGAAAAGAAAAGGAGATGCTACACCATGGTAAACATGCCCCGTCCCAACTATTTTGAGACCTGTAGCAGAAATCAAAATTGAAATGAGCTCATTTTGTGCATAAAATTGTAAACTTTCTCAGTTTAAACATATGCTATGTTATCTATGTTCTATTGTGAATAAAATATTGGCTCATGTGATTTGAAAGTCTTTTAGTTTTCATTTTATTAAAATTTAAAAAACGTCCCAACTTTTCCGGAATTCGGGTTGTAGGTTTTAGGTACTATCAGCTACACATCCCAAGAATGCAAATCATTCTACAAAAACGACAACTGTTGGAATTTATTATGCTGTATTTTTGCTCATTATGCACGGTAATTTAACGAAACAAATTCTTGTTTTGTTAAACACTTTGTTAAAATATCTGCTCAGAAAACAAAACTGATTTATGTTAATATCTATTAGTGTGTAAAAATGCAATCTCCTTATTATATCCTCACTGCAAAACGAACGTTTGACATTTCACAACAAGGGGCACGAAACCCCCTGTTTCATCACTAGTTAGTTTTCACAACAATTTTAAAAAATGCTACAAAAGTGGGCGTGGTGCGCTGCAGAGTAGAGCGGGAAGAGGGGAGACGGGCATCACAAAGCACTGGTTTGTTTCAGACAGTTTCATTTTGCCCCCATTGAGTTAAAAACACGAATAAATGCACACCTCTGTTGAAATCTCAGAAAAAGTAGTTTCATGACCCTTTAACTTCAGAATTTGTGTACTTCACTTAGACATGCACAGACATAAATAAATGTAAATTACGGTATTCTGTGTGTTATATGTGTGTGTGTATAAGTTAGATTTATAGTTTGTCACGCCATAGCGGAATTACCATGATTGCCAGATACCAGCATGTAAAAAGCATTCAAGTCCTCATAGAACTCGTAATTACAACTTGTGAACTGAGAGTTTTCTGAGAGCTACAACTTGTACTACTACCACCTGACCACCTCAGATTCATTAGGCACTATGTTTAGGCATTGATAGTGCAATAGTTCCAAGCCCAATGGTGTGAACAGCTCCATGTAGAACATCATGTGATGTCATCTCAAAATTACAGTAATTACAATTGTGAATGCAGCATTAATTAGTTCATTCATCCACGCTCCATGCTTGTTTGTTACCAAGGCTTCAGAATGATTTGAGTATTCTATTCAGGTGTGTCTTTTTATTTAGCTTCTTTGTCTTCTGTGTATAAGTCCTCAGTTTCAGTTTGCTCCTTGTCCCGTATTAGTCTTAAGATAAACTGTATACAGTCTTGTATAAGTTGTTTCGCTGTGTTGTTTTCTCCTGCACTTCCCATCTTCTGTTTGTGAATTGAAATAAAACTTCAGTAAATTTGAAGTGCTTCAGCAAATGTTTCTATGCAGCATAAGTGGCTATTAATGAGAAAAAAAAAATTTCAGAAGAAAATGGATACAACTGTTCAGACTACTGGATTTGATGTTGAAAACAATTGTGCTACTTAATATTTTTTGTGGAAACTGTGCTACTTTTTTCAGCATTCTTTGATGAACACAAAGTTCAAAAGAACTGAATTTATTTGAAATACAAATCTTTTGCAACATTATAAATGTCTTGACTGTCACTTTTAATCAAATCAATATATTATTGAAAAAAAAAATACATTTAAAAAAAAATCCACAACCATTTGAACAGAATTGTAAACATCTTCTCTAGTATTTATCTAGTTGCTGACGTTAATCAAATTAACGTCTTCTGGATCAAATGCCACTGTGTATATTATATGATTTATATTATACATCAGCCTTTTCTGTCATCATTTCAGCCCTATGAAGATACTGCACAAACTGTTGATAGTACAGTATTCTGTATTAAATGTACCAAAATGTCTTTTTTCAGTCAAAACTATGGAACAATAGACTATTTTTTTAAGTGGTGCGAATTCTATAACAGCAACAACAACAACAACAATAATAATGCAAAGAATTTGTCTAATAAAATCTCTACTGAGATTAATGTTATGCTTGAAAGTCATTTGACAGTCTAAGTGAACGGGGCAAAGGATGGCTGTGTTCAAGTGGCAAAACATAGGGAACCATATCATTGTCATATAACTCAAAACATGCAGTGCTCTGCCAAAAATGCTATTATACAAAACAGATCCAGGATTAAAACTTTACCTTTAGGATACATTAGAGTGATTGTTAGTAATGGAATAGCTTTGCTTGAAAATCATTCATGTCTCTCTTGTCTCCTTTCATCTGCAGTAAAGCCCACACCTGCATATACAATTAGATAAGCTTAACTTCAAATGCTGGTCTTTTCATAATCCATATTAAATTAAGAAATGGCAAATAAAGAAATTGTTCTAATGATTAGTGAGACATTGGCTTGACTTAAGCAGAAACACTTAATATTTGTATTTTAAAATACCTTCATTTCTACTTTAGAACTTAATTAGATGATCAAAAATTTATAGTTAGTTAAAAGCTAAGAATATATTATTAATACAATAAAACATATTTGTAATTATTACAAACACATAAGTCAACTAAATAATTATTACTATTTCTGACAAAAATAATTAAATGTTTAAAGTAAAATAAGCCTTATTTTAATAGGCTTCACAACGGTGCCCCTTTGTCAACACACAACATACTCAGTCATATATTTATAAAAGCATTTATATATTCATATTATAATCAAAGCCTGCCTTCATATTTCATCAGCTATGAGTTCAACAAAATCATACCTGTTTATATATATATATATATATATATATATATATATATATATATATATACAGTATATACTTTGGTATTTATTGATATTTTGAATTAGCTTTACTTTACAGCGACCTGTCTCTTCAAAGTAAAGCTAGCAGTGCTTCTGCCTCTTTGAATGCAACTAGTTGCTATGATATTATCTGAAACCAGAATGTCACATGAAAGGTCATCCAGTGACATTTGTAATTTCTTAAACAACCAACACAATAAAACAAATGTAAATGTGCAAGAAATGGAACACAGTCTGAACCCAATATACTGTTAAATGTTGACATTTCTCCTCCGTACACTTTCAAAGTGCACTGGTTTTATCCTCTCTAAGCCCTGCTAAGACTAATGAGTCAGAGAGACATTATCTCATAAACTGATAAGTGATCACAAATGGTCAAGTGCACTTGGAAATCCAATATTTACTTAGTTCTGCTTATGTGCATCAAACGGCACCCAACTTTCCAATCAGAAGATATGGAGATAAAGCATGATTTGCTCTATTGAATAAAGCACTTACCAAAACAAACCCAATTAAGGAGGATGGTCGACACTTTGACCTTTTCTACAGTGTGGGTTGGATACCATAGCCTGTTCCTGCCTTATCGAAGTGCAGGGCAAACATACACAGACGGTGAGGGCTTTCCACCGCAAACACAGGTTTAATCTAATTCCCCCACCTAGTTATCGGCTTCTCTGAGTTCGGCTTTTAAGCTTGCACTTGTAAAATCACACATTCTCTTTCCCCTAGAGAGAAGCCAGTGTGTTTGTTGCACATTTAAAAGCCATCTGATTAATTATTCAAGGGTATTATTTTCAGCATTCAATCTATTTCCTGCATCAGTGGTGCTGATAATAGGTCCCGGTGGAGTTGGGGAAGTCATGCATGCATATTCCTTGTTTATTACATGCTCAGCTCATAAGAACTTCACAGATGCACTGTACCTGGCACAGAAATCAATGCTCACATGGGTATTAGAATGCATTCAGGGAACAATTTCACAAACAGATGATTATGAGAATACAGCTACTTCAGCTATGTGTATTAGTTTGAGGCTTTTTGGTTTGACAGTTTCAGTAACAGCTTTGGATGAGGCGTACTTACTTATTTATTTATTTATACATATCTGCGTCCCCAGAGGTTGTTATTTTTCTTTCCCTAGGAGCATAATTTCAGGTTCTGTCAGCAGCTAAGTGCAAACTATCACAATGGAAGTATATTTGGTCTTTTAAGTACCAGAAAATGGGTGACTTCATAATTTACAATTTGTTCATTTCAACGCAATAGGTGTAAACTAAACCATAAAAGTAATTAATATACACATACATATACCAACATTACATCAATTAATTGGATATATATTTATATGTTTCTGTCTTGTTACAGTTTGCTGCTGCTGCTACTACTACTGCTCCTAATAATAATAATAATAATACGAATAAATAAGCAGATCAGATATGACCCAGCACGCTCATGGGAGGTATACAATGTCTCAACAGCTTTTATGTGACAGTCTGTGAAGCACCACACATCCTTCATCTTCACTTTTATATTCACAGAATGCAGATCTCACATAAAAAGGATGAACAGATCGTGACTTGATCTCAGAATGAACGCTTGTCTGGGTTTTGGGTAAATACTTAAAGAGATAAATGGCTCATTCAGTAAAACCTTGTTGACTAAATAGGGACTAGTATCAAACACATTCATCTCTGGTTCTCAGATTAGCATCTCATCTGCTGAGCTGTGTATATACTCAGCCAAAGGCAATACGTTTCCTAATGAGCCAATGCACTGTAAAGCAAACATTAATATTAAGCAACAGACAATAAATTGCTTTTTTAATGTTTATGTACAGAGCTCCTGAAATCTATTTGTTATATGCTGTAGAGTCCCAGTCGAATAAACATAACTTAAATATTTCAGAAAAAAGAAAAGTGTATAAGGAAAGGGTGTATTTAAAAGATTTTGGGTTATTAATTAAACTCGGGTGATTAATTCATGACGAATCGTTAATTAAAAACTAATCTGTAATAAAATATTCACAAAAATAAATAAATAAATAAACGAATGAATTAAACTACACATTCAGGATATCTTGTATTTTATACAATGATGTCAGATTAATATATTAATCAGAAAACAACTGCATGCCCATGTCTATTTGTGACACAAATTAGGTTATTTTATAAATGTATGTTTTCCCAAGATTAACGCAATACTCGCTTGCTAAAGCAAATGTGCATTTGCCATCAGAAACTGATTATTTTGTAAGTTTTAAACGATGCAAATATCCCAGCGCCCTCAGAGAAAAACAGCTTTTGCATTCCACACAGCACACATGATCACAATTACATTTTTATCAATGTCACCGTAAGAAGGGGCTTTAATTTAGGGTGAAAAACTCCATTTCTAAACTCACTGCAAACAGTAGGTTACATAGACAAAGAGTGCATACATGACTATATTCCAGAATAAGGCGCCTTTGCCCCTATTAGTAGAAATTGAAAAAATATATGGTGTTGTGATTTAAATATTACCCTTTATTTTATGTAATGCCTTAAAATTAACCCTAAATTTAATGTAGTAAAAAAAAAAAAAAATTGGTAGTCAAAACAAAAACAGCTCATGAAAAATGAATAACCAAAACTGTAACAGTATTGGTGTAAGTACGATTAGAACCACAGGAATATAATACATTATGTATATTTCTAGTCTTACAAAATAAATATTAGATAAGAAGAACAATGAAGCAGATCAAATCTAGTCCCAAATGTTTACCATCAGGAGTGGACAGAGCAGCACCGTTGCATCTAATTGCTATGCATAGGACGACATTTGAAACAAATGACAGCACTAAAGATAGCTCTAAAATTTAAATGCAATATTCCACATACAGTGACCAAGGTCTTGGAAGCCAGTTAAGCTTTCAACAATGAGAAAGACCTGGCATTGCAAGTCTTTTATTTCCTACAAAATTGAATTCAGTCTCTCCAAACACCACGGCTCTTGATCTCCTATGCTCAAAGCAGCCATGTTAAAAATGACTGTAATAAGATTTTTGGGTGCTAAATTAAAGTGACTCCAGTAGCAGCGGAACCCATTATTTGTGTAATGGAGCATTTGCAGTGGAGACTCAGAGCATGATATCACAGAAAAGCTTATTTTCTTGTGAACAGCGTAGAGTCAAGCAAACACAACAGAGCTTTACTCAAACACCACTGGCAAACTCACACAGCCCCATATGGTGAAGGTACAACAATCCTTGATGATCAACTCAAAATGCCTCGACTGCCCTCTACTGGCTACAACGGATCAGGTGCGAACAGACAGTTCCTACTTTTGGAAAGTTTGAGGTCTGTAAGATTTCTCTTATGCTGACCAAGGCTGAATTTATCTAATCAAAAATCTATAAAAAAAATATAATATTGTGAAATATTAACAGTTGTAGAACAAATGGTTTCTATCTTAATAATTTGTTTTAAAAAATGTCATGTTATTGTGACCTCACAGCTAAATTTTCAGCGTCAATACTCCAGTCTTTAGTGTCATGATCCTTCAGAAATCATTCTAAAATGCTGATTTGGTGGTCAAGAAACAATAATTTCTTATTATTTTCAATGTTTAAAACAGTTTTACTGCATTATATGTTTGTGGAAATCATGACACATGTTTTAGGATTATTTGATTAAATGGAAAGCTCAAAAGAACAGCATATATTTGAAATATAAATATTTTGTAACATTATAAATGTCTGTCACTTTTCATCAATCTAATATGTCAGTGCTGAATAAAATTAAAGAATGGTGTAGTTTATAGTTTACATACACACTGTAAAAGTTTTGCGGATGTTAAATTAATCTCCAGCTTGACTTAAACCTAAACAACATCACTATTCTGGATAGCAATCACCCATCTGAAAACTGTATGCCCACAGATGCTTGAACTTTAAATATTATGTCTGAATGGGGTGGATGTCCAAAATCACTGAAGGTAAAATAGAGTAATTTGAAATGACTTTATTTTCATATGGATGTCGAAAAGAAGGGAAGTCAAATCAATTTAAGGTGTAACATGAGTGATAATTTAGGCATTTGAAAAATGTAGAGTGCATTGTTTCAGCAGAGCTTTTGAAAGCCAAGAATACATTGTTACATTTTACTTCTGAGGAAAAAAGGGAAAGTTGTTATTTGTTAAAAATATTACCCACTTTTTATTGTTAAACTTTCTGTAACAGATTCATAACTTTGTGCTTGATTTATAAAAAAATAAAAAAAATTAAATACTTCTTTTAGAAAGCATGTTTTGTCTTGATAGTCGTTCTTTGATCTGCATAAATATATATATTTTGCAATACCGAAATCTCACCAGTTGACTGTTGTCTACAAGAGTTCATTGAGGTGGTGAGGACCTTTGAAGCTGCGTGGAAGAAATGGCTTCATGCAGAGCTGGAGCTGAAACATAAATAAAAATAATAATACAGAAGGAAGTCCTGGTAAAGTCTTGATGTGGCTCGAGCTGCTCTGGAGGTCAAACTCAAACATGCTCGAAACCAGCTGGACGTGGAGATCAAGAAACGCTACAAAGCTGAGGTGGACTACCAGTGCCTGGTGAGTTAAGAAATGAAACAGTAGTTCTTATAACTTGTGCAATAATGTAAATAAGCTAAATTTGTGTTTTTACCACTTATTTTGAATTATTAATTCAGTTTTTGTTATGTAGTGTTTTTTTAACATAGTGGTGGTGTATATATATATATATAGTGCTGTCAATCGATTAAAAAAATTAATCAAGTTAATCACAATCATAGCCTGTGATTAATCATGATTAATCGCAAAATGACTTGTAAACATGCAGTGTTGAAATATGCATGGCAATCTGGTTTAAGGAAACAGATTCTTTATTTTTATCAAACATTCACATTTACAGAACAAATGTTCAATAAAATTTGTTGAAGCATCCATGGCAATCTGGTTTAAGGAAACCGATTCTTCAGTTTTGGTTTTATCAAAAATTAACATTTATAGAACAAATGTTTATAGAACAAATGTTTAATAACAATTTGTTGAAGCATCCATATGAACTACAGACATATTTAGCAGGCAACTGTTACAATGTCATGTCTACACGTAGTGACAAATTGCTTTATTGTAAAATGTCTGGATGGTAACATCATTGTCCATTAAGGATACTAATGGTATCTTTATCACTCATTAATTCATTTGACAGGAGTGGCAGATGCAGTTGATATGTGAGGTTCTAGACAGCATGTCAAGTGTTTGTGTCTCAATGATAAGCAGAGGTCAATGCTGACCAGATTTAGTCACAAAGGAGCCAGTGTCCAAAAGTACAGAGGAAAACAGTACCTTAACAATCAGCAAGCTCTTCGTTGTTCTCAGTTCGCTGGAGTTTTCCCCCATTCACAATGCTATTTTCAATATTGTTTCTTTATATCAGGTTATCAGTGATTGATGAGTCCTCCATTTTATAACACATTGACATTAGTTATGACAGAAGGGATTATGATTTGGTGGAGTTTCACATTTAGCATCATTTTTATTCATGATTTAAGATTATTGTCAAACACAAGCAAAATAGACATGCATAAAAATCACTGAAAAGATCGAAACAGTTGTTTCTGAAAATTATTTCACTGGTATGAATTATAGGACTTGGACAACACAGCCTTTGTTAAGCCTCTCAAGTCAAGAGCTCGTGAGAGAAGAGTAAGTGCTTCTAGTTTCTAGATTGTAGTATGTGGAATACATTAAAAGGCTGGGATTCAAAATCTAGTCTACAGTAGCAAAAAGTTAAAACTTATAACATAAAATAAATGAAATATTTAAGGTATTACTGTTTAAATAACTATTTATACTGTTTAACATATATATATTAGGGGTGTAACGGTTCACAAAATTCACGGTTCGGTTCGATACAATACACTGGTGTCACGGTTCGGACGTTTTATATACAGCAAAAAGAAAAAATTGGCAGATAAATTTCCTTGATTTTTAAAAAATGTTTTATTTATTAAAACTAACAAAGTATGTGTTTTTTTTTCTTTACATTGAACAATGATGGAGCTATTCTTTACCCATCTTCTATGGTGTTTTCTTAGCAGCATACTGTATAAAACAAAAACAGCTCCTTATAAAAAAAAAATGAAAATGTTATATTAGTTATGAACAAATACAAAGATGTAACTTTTTATATGGAACTCTATAACTCATTATATTGAGTGTGTTTTTACTCAATTGGTTCTCTATAGGGCTTATGTTTTTTGGAACAAAGCAGGAATTACGGTCTGTCTGAAATGGGCTCGTGAAGGAATATTGTAACGGGGCTCAATTACATTAAGCATGTTCTTAAAACCTACGTTTTCCACTACAGAGTAAGGCGCTCGCTCACTCAGTACGCGCTGAAGGCTCGTTGCAAAATGGCTAATGCGTTTTACAGACCAGAAATAGAAGATCCTCCAATAGTTTGTTGCGTGTATGTTTTTTTCGTCTTTTCCCAGACACTGACACACTAAAGTGATGTCGGCGTAAATGAGTTGACATGTTTCAAATATTCCCGCTGGTGTTTTTTTTTTTTTTTGTATTCCCGCTGTTGTACCCTAGATGCAACATATCGTTGTTGTTTTTATCCACCACTCTCTTGCCATCACCATTATAGCTTACAGGGAATCCAAAGTGCACTCAAACACCAGACCTGTTGGTAATTGGAGGATCTTCTATTTCTGGTCTGTTAAACGCATTGGCCATTTTGCAACGCGCCTTCAGTGTGTATTACTGAGTGAGCGAGCGCCTGACTGAGTAGCCTAACATAAACATATAAGTTGGTGTTTTTTTCTTCTTCGGGGGGTGTCAGGGGCGTTGCCTGTTACGTCGTTTGGGTTATTGGGCTACCTTGTTGAACGCATATCATTATATTTCACAATTTGTTTTATTTTCCAAATATAATTATTTAGTCCAACGAACCGTTCGGTCCATAATGCGTACCGCGTACCGAACCGAAAGCCGCG
Source organism: Carassius carassius (assembly GCF_963082965.1). Classification (NCBI taxonomy): domain Eukaryota; kingdom Metazoa; phylum Chordata; class Actinopteri; order Cypriniformes; family Cyprinidae; genus Carassius; species Carassius carassius. The sequence goes on from NC_081765.1 coordinate 13,937,509, forward strand.
TACCGAACGGTTCAATACGAATACGCGTATCGTTACACCCCTAATATATATATATCCTCTCCCTTTGCCTCTCAACCTCCACAGGCCTAGTGAACATCCTGAGAGTCTATGCTCCTACACTCAGCTCCCCAGCCGAGGCCAAGGAAGAATTCTACGAGGAATTTGTGACCATCATTAAAGGAATTTCCCCCAACGAACAACTGTACGTGCTTGGGGACTTCAACGCCCAGGTGGGAAATGACTGTGACTCCTGGCCCCGCAGTATTGGTCATTTCGGCATTGGCAGGATGAATGAAAACGGACAGAGACTGCTTGAGCTATGCTCCTACCACGATCTCTGCATAACTAACACATTCTTCTCCACCAAGCCCAACCATAGAGTATCCTGGCGACACCCAAGATCCCATCACTGGCATCAGCTGGACCTCATTATCACCAGAAGAGACTCACTGAACTGTGTTCTCATTACATGCCGCTATCACAGCGCTGACTGTGACACCGATCATTCACTGGTTTGCAGCAAGGTGCGCCTTCAACCGAAGCGGATCCACCGATCAAAGCAGAAAGGACGCCCACGCATAAATACAGCAAGGACGACAATCCCTGTTCTGTGTGAGCGATTCGCCGCCTCCATCACAGAGGCCCTCAGAAATTGCCCAACGGGCAGCGCAGAAGAAAGATTGAATCATATCCGCAACGCTATCTTAAATTCTGCCATGGACACCTTTGGTAAGAAAGAGAGGCAGAACCCAGATTGGGTTGAAGCAGGAATCCTGGAACTTGAGCCAGTCATCACAGCTAAGAGAGCAGCTCTGATTAGCCACAAAAGGGAGCCATCAGAGAGGACGCTCACAGCTCTGTGGAAAGCCAGAAATGATGCCAAAAGGATTGCTCGATGCTGTGCCAACAACTACTGGTTGAATCTTTGTCAGTGCATCCAACTCTCAGCTGACTGTGGTAACATCCGCGCCATGTATGATGGCATGAAGAAGGCCTTCGGCCCGAGCGTTACCAAGGTCACACCCCTAAAGTCCTCCTCGGGAGACATTATAACAGATCAGGGTAAACAAATGGAGAGATGGGTGGAACATTACCAGGAACTCTATGCAAGAGAAAACATCATCACTACCTCAGGAGTCGAGAACACCAACCCCCTGCCCGTCATGGATGAATTAGATGCTCCCCCTTCTATGGAAGAACTTCGTAAGGCCATCGATTCTCTAGCCTGCATCAAAGCACCAGGCAGTGATGGTATTCCTCCAGAGGTCATTAAGGCTGGGAAGAAGACCATTCTTCTTCACCATTTGCATGAGCTCTTGTTGCAGTGCTGGGAAGAAGGAACAGTGCCCCAGGACATGCGTGACGACACCATCATCACTCTCTATAAAAAACAAAGGAGACCGTAGTGACTGTAACAACTACCGTGGAAAATCACTTCTCAGTATAGTTGGGAAAGCCTTTGCCCGGGTAATACTAGTCAGGTTACAGGCACTAGCAGAGCGTGTATATCTTGAAGCTTAGTGTGGATTCAGAGCAGGGAGGTCAACAGTTGACATGATCTTCTCACTGAGGCAGCTACAAGAGAAATGTCGCAAGCAGAGGCAACCATTGTTCATCGCCTTTATCGACTTGACTAAGGCGTTCGATCTGGTCAGCCGTAAAGGCCTCTTCACTCTACTGCAAAAGATAGGATGCCCCCACAAGCTTTTGAGGATTATCATCTCTTTTCATGATGATATGCAAGGCATTGTTCAGTACGATGGCTCTTCCTCAGACCCATTCCCTATCAGAGGTGGAGTGAAGCAGGGCTGCGTACTCGCTCCAGCGCTCTTCGGCATCTTCTTTTCAGGAAAATCCTGGGCATCACTTGGCAAGACCGTGTTCCAAACAAGGATGTTCTGGCCAGGGCGGGAATACCAAGCATGTTTGCATTACTCTCTCAGAAACGCCTGCGCTGGCTAGGCCATGTCAGTCGCATGCAGGATGGTCGTATACCCAAAGATCTATTCTACACCGAGCTTGCTACAGGCTCCAGACCAGCAGGAAGGCCTGTTCTTCGCTACAAAGACATTTGTAAATGAGACTTGAAGGCAGGCAATATCAATCCAGCAGTCTGGGAAGCAGCAGCTGCAGATCGCTGCAGATGGAGGCAGGTTGTTGAAGCAGGCATCAAAGTGTTGGAGAAGAAAAAAGAGGATGAGTGGGAAGAGCGGAGAAAGCGCAGACAGAGGGTTGTATCTGCAGATATAGCACCGATAGATCCAGACCCAGGCACATATTACACCTGCAGCAACTGCAATAGAGCCTGCCGCTCCAAAATTGGACTCTACAGTCACAGCAGGCGCTGCATACTAACCAAAGAGACTCTTTGACGCATATTCCATTGTCTCCAGAGACAGGCGGATGCCAACAACAATATATGGGGTATAGATATGGGGGTCAGCAGGGGCGGACTGGCCATCGGGAGCACCGGAACATTTCCAACAATATCTACTTTTCCCTCCGTCATACTTCAGCAGAGTGTGTCAATCCCACAAGGACAATGATAACACCATGCAGACAAAACAATCACTACTGATAGCCACTATCCCGGTTGAGCCCTGCCCACAGAGCTCCTCACAGACAGACTGTGATATATCAAAACAGCTACAAGATTCAGCATCCAAGGACGACTTTCTGGAAAACAGCCAGGGAAGCCAGTACAACATATCACAGCCACCGGAAACACCAGAGACACAGCCCATCTCACCAGACACATTATCCCTTTCTCCAGCATCTCCACTTCTGTGCTTTTCACTGAAAATGGAGGAATTGGTGTATGCTGGGACTAAACTCTCTCACTCATTTGCTGCAAGCCCGCAGATATCAACAAAAAAACGGCAGGCCCCAAAACCACCCAAGCCTGTGGTCCCTGCTCATGCGAGAGCTCTTCGACCACTGCCACAACGCCAGGGCCCAAACCCTCTATCTGCTGAAGGTGAACCAAAAACAACTGATAGCAGCTCTCAGTGATATGTGTCGGGTCCCCGCAATAATAACAGCAACATTCACAAATGCCTACTGAACCCAGTGTGTCTGTAGCTTTCTCTATTTCAGTTTTATCACGTGAAAGAAAGTCTAAGGCCATCTCAAGCCGAAGGGCAAACTCATCTAATCTGTGGCCTATTATGCATCAAACTAAAATTGATGTAAAGACACAAAGCACAGCCATCAAGTTAGCATCTTTAAACATTCGCTCACTAAAAAATAAATCATTTCTAATCAATGACTTTATAACCACAAACAATCTGGATTTTATGTTTCTAAATGAAACATGGCTTGAAGACAGCTGCAATGCAACAGTCCTTAATGAAGCAGCCCCTCCTAACTTCACTTACATGAGTGTCTGCAGGACTGTTAGGAGAGGTGGGGGTGTAGCTGCTCTATTTAAAGATGTCTATTAATGCAAGCAAGTGTCATTTGGTCAGTACTTGTCTTTTGAATATCTAGGGATTGTGCTGAAAGGTGCTCCACGCATTCTGTTTATTATTATTTACAGGCCTCCAAAATACTCTCCAGCTTTTGTTGAAGAGGTCACAGAAATGTTATCAATGATTTCCTCAGAGTTTGACTGTTTTGCTACTGCAGGGGATTTTAATATTCACATAGATAATGCAGAAAACAAAACTACAAAAGAAATGATAATGGTTCTAAACACTTTTGACTTGACTCAGCATGTGCATGGACCCACACACAAAGGTAGACACACTCTAGACTTAATCATCAGTAGGGGTCTAAACAGTTCATCCATTTTTATTAAGGACATAGCACTATCTGATCACTTCTGTATTTTCTTTGTTATTTTGATGTCTGCTACAACTGAATCTAGATCGGTCTCTGTCAGAAGGAGATGCATTAACGAGAACACAAGTGTACTATTTATGGACAGTGTTGGGAAGGTTACTTTGAAAATGTAATAGGTTACAGATTACAAGTTACCCTGTTTAAAATGTAATAGTAGTGTAACTTTTTCAATTACTTTATTAAAGTAATGTAACTAATTACTTTTGAGTATTTTTTGATTACTTTTCTAAATTTGTGAAAATTAAAGAATAATAAATAAAAGCATATACATCAACTTAAATACAGTTATCTAATAAGCATGTGACGTATTCTGTGTACTAAACTCCTGAAACATTAGTGTTTTTTTTTAACTGCTGTCTCTTTGTATATGATTATAGTTTTCTCAAAATAAGTAAAATGCACATAAAGTGACACAGAGCAGTTCCAGAAATTATGTGTATGTGCTCGTGTACTCCTATATTGAGGCGGCAGAGGTTGAAAACACTGCGAGCTTCAGTAGGCCTATGTGTAGTAAATGAAACCATGTCTTTGCCATTAATTTACAGGAGGGGCGGACTGGGAAAAAAATTCAGACTGGAAAATTCAAACTCATACAAACAAATTCATGGACAAAACAAATGTTTGTATGGACCTGACATAAAAAAAGGTTTAAATCTTTAATATGGGGACATGCAAAATAATTAAAAGTTCTCTCCTGAACTGCACCTTCACTTCCATTTTTCTTTTCAGTCTCTTTATTTTGCCCTGTTATCCATCTCTCTGATTACTTTAATACTCAAGATTGAACAAAACTATACTTTACAATACAATACTCTACAATACTACAATATCTTTATAGAAAAATCCTAATACTGTACCCGATACATGTTTTCCCTTACAAAAATTAACCATGCTTTTATTAGCCTATATAAAAGTAAAATAACCTTGTTTTGTTTGTTTAGTTTTTTTGCAAATGGATTTGTATTTATTTTTAAATAAATACATTTGTAAAATAATTTTACATTTTTGGTTACCACAGTTAAACAATAGTAACTTAGTAATAGTAATAGTAACAATAGTAATATTTATAGTTAAATATTAAAATGTTTATGTCTGGAGCTATGTCTGGAGAGGCACAGTCCTAATGCTCATGGTTCAGCCCAGCTCAAAGAGGTATTCATCCTTCATAGTGCACAGTGCACATACACATCCTTATGTAAAGATGCCATGTTCAAGTTCTATTTATTTCCCTCTTATAAGAGACTTTAGAGAGCTTTGCCCCCTAAACACGTCCAAGGATTCCCTCTCTGATTGTTCAGTGTGTTCATGAAATTGAGAGAAGAGGACTTGAAGAGGTGTTTTTACTCAATAATACACCAACACCGGGATAGTCTCTCAATCTGAAAGTATAATTTCAGTGCTTGAAACCCAGAGCTGTATAATTAAGCTTAATTTGAATTTAAGAAACAAATCTTTTCTGTCATATTGCAGTACATTACAACATCCAGTTACAATGTATAGAGTTGATGTATGAAATTTCTCTGTATCTCATTAATGTTTTATGGCTGAGTGGGGTATGTAAGGGTTTTACAGAGAGCCTGGAGGAGAGCGGCTGGTGAAGGAACTGAGGGAGAAGTACGTGTCCAGGAAAGGCCCACCGATGCTCCACAAAACAGAAGAAGAAACTCAAGGAGCCTTTCATAACATTTAAGCTTCACAGAACATCTATGGAAGGTTCTGATAGGTTTTCTTAATAATACTATTAAGGAAAAGGATTTGTTTTTAATTTTAAATACACTAATGTTCAACTTTTTGTTTTTTTTTCTCTAAAGAAATCTCTTATACTCAACATGGCTGTGTCTATTTGATCAAAAATACAGCAAAAACAGTAATATTGTGAAATATTGTTACAAAGTAAAATAACCTCATTTTCTATTTTAATTTTAAATTGTAGTTTATTCCTGTTATGCAAAGCTGAATTGTCAGTATCATTTCTCCAGTATTCAGTGTCACATGAGCTTTCAGAAATTATTCTAATATGCTGATTTGTATAAATAGAAATAGTCTTGACTGTCTTCTGGACTGACTCAGCCTACTCAAGTCTTAACCTGGACTCAACCTCAAATGAGCTGGTCTTGACTACAGCACCAGGTGATAATGGGACAGAATCAGTGAATTGGTTTTTTGTATGCTGTATGTTCTGAATGTCTTGTCCTTACTCCTTAAAACTGCCCCCCCACCCACCCCCCATCATATCAAGTCAATCAAAAGACCCATCTTGTCCAGTTTGACTTCCAAAATGTGGTATTCTTTGAGGAGACTGACTAGATTATCCAAAATGGTGGCAATTTTGCAGAGGGTGGATTCTATAACAAGCATCTGGCACTTGTGTATGCCGGAGGCAGGAGGATGTATGCTACCCTCATTCATTTAGGGCGGATGGTTATTTCCCATTAATTGTGATATAGTTGACAAGTCCCTGATGACTCGGAAACAATCAATCTCGAACGTTATCTCCCAAACCACCCCTGGTCTTTTTCAGCATTTTAATTTCAGTCTCCGCTGCTGAATGGAGGGTAAGTGGCAGATTTAGGAGCAGTCAGGGTGCTTCTGCTATTATTGTGGAGTTTTATGTTATTATTATTATATCTTTTTTTTTCTAGCCCTCATATATTCAGGATGACTCCGGGGGTAAAGTACCTCCCTTTTAAATTATAAATTGGATTGGATGTCATGGGGAGAGCCATATTGTCTAATTTCCTTGGCCAAGAATGGCTGTAGCATGTAAATGAGAGAAAGTCCTTCATAAAGCATTGCTGTTACAGGTGTTATTGTACCTGCTCTGTGAAGGCAGAAAAGTTGATAAAGTGATTCATTCGCCTGATACAATGCTCTGGCATTGAAGAATAATTGAATCTGATACTGTGGCTGGCTTTGATAAAAGTAGTAATTTTTTCACTCACAGAGATGGCTGATGAAGACAAGAGCATAGAAACGTTAATAAAGACCATCAAGAGTTGCCACAGCTGAACAAAGATACCCTGGCCTTCCTGATGCTGTATTTGCAGAGGTAAATTGCTCTAATTTATAAATTTCTGCAGCGCTGCCTTTGTATACCTGTTTCTTAAAGCATACTTAGTCATTTTGCAACCACATTCATGTTGTTTCTTAGAGTAATGCAGAGTACAATGTGCCAGGTGGATCAGAATAACTTATCCAGAGTGTTTGGGCCCACTGTTATTGGTCATGGGATGCTAGATCCTTCTCCTATGACCATTATGAGAGACACAAACACCCAACCCAAGGTAAGTTGCAAGAAAATCTCATTGTGATGCATTCCCTGTGTATTTAGCCTTTATGTTTCAAGAAACAAACCTCTTCTAATTTCTTTGCAACAGGTATTAGCTCGGTTTCTGGCCTTCCCCTCGGATTTCTGGGAAGGTCTTCTTGCCAAGAATGATCAGCTCGTGCCTCCTGTTTTGGATTTCTAATGCCTCCAGTGTCTGTCCAAGCACTAGCAGAGGTACGTGGTATCCGCCATGTTTTAAGGCTCATTCACACCAAGAATGATAATTATATCCAACATAATATATACAACAATTATTATACGGCTTTGTGGAATACTTGATTCTGATTGAGATTCTGATTCCAAAAACCCGTAAACTATTATCTATCATTGTATTGGTCTTGAGCATGTTAGTATTGCATAATTTCATAACCATTCTTCTCCTTTATAGAAACAAACCAAGTAAATGACCAGGGAAAAATACATTCTTCACATCCCCTAAGTGATTTGTGTATGTGTATAAATGTGTATTTGTGTTGCACTTCAGCACTTTATATCCTACCTTGGAAAAATAACCTTTCCTGTGAATGTAAGTATGTCCAGAAAGAAGAAGAAGAAACTGAGATATGAGACTACGCTCTTTGTATTTTCTGTAGGAAATGTCCTGGAAATATCTAAAGAGGGTAAAAACACAGGGTAAAATGACATAAAGATTTGAAACAAACTAGATGACTTCATGTTCTGTATTTTTAATAAAAATAAGGGCAGTATCTGCACTAGTGCCCTCAAAAGTCAAGCAGCATTATATATATATATATATATATATATATATATATATATATATTTTATATATATATATATATATATATATATATGTATATATATATATATATATATATATATATGTATATTTATATTAAGCATTTTGTTGCCAAATGTGAAGTCTGCCATTGATTTTCTAACAGGACAGCAGTAAATTGCTTTATTACCTTTTGTGACTTAATCAAAATATAATTTATTGCAGGCATCTGACTCTTACACTGCACTCGGCTTTCATACAGGGAGCAGTCACAGAAACATCAATTATTCAAAACAATTACCAACACAACTGGTATCCAATTACAAGATTTTACCATTTGTCTTAGCATTTTTTGTTTTGTTTTACATGACATTTAAAATGCTGGAACGAAACAGGACAAATTTCACTGACAAGGAGCCAACAAGTTGTAAATTAAATGAATTTCAAGTCATTTTAGAAACAGTTTAACAGAGAAGAGATCTTTAGAAGAAGTATTTTTGCATTTGTTTTATCCAGTTTTGACGTGATAATACTGTACAATGGTAAATCCATATTTATCCATAACCACACTCAGAATCTTCAGATGATTCATCCATTTCCATTTCAAATACATGTTTATTTGTATGCAAATGCCATACTATAAGTACAAATGAAACTGCAACTACAATATGATCTGGTTTTTGAAGCTTCTGTTGAGGTCTTTGTGTGGCAGGACAATGGAGTTGAGTATGATGACCTCAGATGGGATATTTACATTACAGCCTGATTAGAGAGAAAGAGAAGCAAATAAATGTCACTACAGATGAAACACTCTCAAATACATAATATATTCATGATGATGTCCTATAAAATCACCTAGAATTGTAATAGAGGGTGTTAGTTTTCCATCTCTGAAGAGTGTCTCGCTGTCAATTTTGGCATATGGGTCATTAGGATTTGGGTCACTGGGGGTTCCTTCCACTCTGGCCCATTTGCCAATGGTGCTACCCCAGCCCACAATACTGTTCAACACGCAACTGTGATCCTACAGAACACACAGCCAGCATATATACTGTATTATATTGTTTTGAGTCATTGGTTGTAAATGCCAGACAATGCAATAGGGAAAGAAAGTGTGTAAGGGACATGAACTCACCTGTAATGTAGCACCATGGAGGATGATGGACTCCCTCACACGAACTCCTGCACCGATCGTTACACCTGTACCTATGGACACATTTGGACCTAACTAAAAAAAGAAAAGAAACACCAATATAGCATGAACTAAACTGAGGTGAAGTGTAAGTAAGTTGCAATGAAGTGAATAAAAAAAAAAGCATGCTACAATCTGTGCCACTGGTATCAACAGCTGGAATTGTACAAACATGTTTCCCTCTGTTGCCTCTCAAAATAGACCCTTTTAACTTTAGTAATAATGAACCATGTCCTATTATGTTCAGTTGCTCAGTGCATGTTATTATAAAGCAGAGATGCCCAAACCAAACCTGTAATGACTTTTGATTTGGTGGCATATCACAAGAGGATGGGTACAATAGTGGGAGAAATGGGTCCACTTTACATTAAGTGTTTTTAACTACTAAGTAATAACATTCAAATTAATACAGGGGTTAAAGCAAAAAATAAAATAAAAATCCTGAGCCTGAACTTTTTTCCGGGGGTGGGGCAGCACATGTAAAACATGCAATGACTGTGGCAACTTTTGAAAGGATACTATGGCAAAGTTATTGCATTCTTTATTCAAACTGGTTTTCTTTTTCATTAATATATTATTGACCTGAAGAATGAAAGCATGAATTTAATTACAAAAATGTAAACATCGCCATTGTATTTAGAAATATTTTAACTAATCTAGGGCTGTAACTAATGATTATTTTGGTAATCAAGTATTCTACTTATTATTTTCTGAGTATTCTCTTTTTTTTTTTAGTAACACAAACAGACCTAAGTGAAAACCAGGCTTTAGTATGACTATTTATATATAAACTAACAATGAGGCAATAATAACTGGCTTAACAATAATAACAATTAGTAGACTGGTGACTTTTTGTTTTACTTTGACATAACCAAGACTGCACAAGTTAAATAATGCTATGTTAATATCATAACCAAACATATTTCTGCTCAAATCAAATCCTGATGGCTGACATTCCCTAAATCTTCTGCTGAACATACTGTTACACGCAGAAGTGTCACATTGCAAATTATATCGAGAAACTCTAAGAATCTATTTACTGTAGAAGAGAAGCACTTACCACAGCAGTTGGATCAATGTTGGCAGTTGGATGTATATAAACATTTCCTAAAAAAAAAAAAAAACCTTATGAAGGATTGCATAAAGAGCTGTTTCGGACATACAAATTCACACTTTCACTAAGCTTTTACCTCTGGTCTTTGGCCCTCCTTCTTTATTAGTAGCTAACCTCTCTGGATGTGTCTTGTGATACTGGTTAAGATACAAACGGCTTGCATAGATTGCAGATCTGAAAGAAGAGGGGAGCATAACATTAACTATAATCACACACACACACACACTATCAAATATAGTTATAGAGAAAATGCAGCAACTCAAAAACAACTGTAATAAAACAGCATGTGTCAACAACTAACCCTGCAGATTTGATCTGGCTCCAGAAGCGGTCTGTTTTGTACACATATAATATGCCCTGGCCTGCCAGCGCCGTGAAGATGTCCTGCTCCAGACGGATCACCTCTGCCCGATGCCAGCCGTTGGACTGCTCCTCTCTACAGCACAAAACCACATAGTAGCAAATAAAGTCTTCATTTCACCCTCTAGTGATGTCAGGAGAATTTTCTACGACCCAGGACAGAGGATGGCATAAAATGAAACTATGATGGGCAAACACAAAATTAGATAAGATAACTTGAAAATGAAAGGTAAATGCTGAAGATGCAGGGGGTTAAAAACAACATGAAATGGCATTTGTAATGTATTTAACTTTCGAAACGTATTGTATCTATTAGTAAACCGGAATGCTTATTAAAATGCAACAGTCAGGTTCTGTGAAAAAATTTCATTCATATTCCCCATAGGGGAAAAAGTCTTTTTTTCAAACCATCAATGCACATAATTTCAACTTATATTTTATATAATCGTGTTTAACAGGAATTCCTACATTACCTATGATTCTTCAGAAATCACCATCAATCAGAGACTCAAAATAAACAAAGGGATTGTAGTTCTTTCCCTCATTAAAGCTGTTTAGGACACAGTCTTGTCTTTTTGAAAGACACTTTTTTTTGCTTCAGATCAAAGTTTGTGATACTGGGATTCACCTAATTTCTGGTTGGTTTGGTTCATGGCTTATATCTTTAACAAACACTTTTTAAAAATCCTATAGGAACAAATAATGGGGAAAAAAAATGTTTGGAACCAAGACATGACAAAAAAAAAATATTGTGGACAGGCACTGTTGCACTCTATAGGAAATAATGTAGGTTGGGACACTTTGGTTAGTAATTGATTGAGGCTAAAATATTATTAGTTATGAATCATTAATAGTATAACACGCGCTGAAGAGTTGTAAGTTATGCATAATAAGATTAGAAACACTAGGAAAGTAAATATTAATTCTGAATTTATGTAGTCTTTAACTGTAAGATGTTAATGAAACGGAATAACTGTGAGTTATAGCAATATTATCAGGCAGAGGTTAGGTTATATTAACTCCTGAGTGGCTTTCAAAGATCAAATTTAAAAAACAATTCATAATAGTCTCACAACATGTGTGGCGTGTTGTTATCGTCACACTATAACATGCTAGCACGAATCTAGCTGACAGATCACACAAGCAGGCAAGCTCACTACAAGATCTACATCAAACTTGCTCCTTCTCATTCTACATCCAAACCAAACCTTCAAACTTACCCCTCATCGTAATATCTGATGATGGAACAGGAAACAGAATGATGGCAGACGGGAAGGTGTTAGAGGGGAAAAGACAAAATGAAGAGACCCAAGGACAAGAAACGGATTAAGTATGCATGCACTTCCACTCAGGAACCCTACAGGATTTGTCCCACTCACAACATCATGTCCAGCTGGTTCTTCTGGAAAACTGCTCCGATGTGCTGGAATATCTCCGGAGTGAACAGGTATATCCCACAGTTGATTATGTCACTCACAAATGTACTGGGCTTCTCAACATAATGCAAGACCTGGAAGATATGATAGGGCAACTATGAATTTACTTTTTATTGGTATTTTTATTTATCTTCAGGTTTTTAAAATAAGAAGGAAAAAAGTCCTGATTACCTCATCAGTTTGTTCATTCTCAACAATGCAGCCGTAGTTCAGGGACTGTTTTCTGTTGGCCTGAAACAATCAGATTTGAACATAACAAAACCCAAATTAAAAACAGGCTAGTAATCAATTGAGAATCCTGTTTTATAAGCAGCATGACTTGTGTCTTTGATTATAATACACCTATGGTTTAATACATAAACATTTCTCCTAACCGTGGTACCGAGGATGACAAAACTGTAAGCGTCTCCGTGCTCCTTCTGGAAGTCCGTCATCTCTGGCAGAGGAAACTCTGAGCACACATCAGCATTCAGGACAAAAAATGCCTCTGGACCACCAGACAGGATCTGATCTCTGAAGTGGTAGTTTCCTCCTCCAGTGCCCAGAGCAGCGTACTCCTGAAGGTATCTGAGAGGGATTTCAGACAGTCCCATGTAAAAAAAAACAAAGCCTTGATTGAAGGGACTTTTCCAATTTTTAAAAACAATAAATACAATATATTATAAATATTATAGAGTAACTTACCTTATTGAGATTTTGAAATCTTGTTGGGCGCATGACAAAAATCTGTTGAGTTCTTCATTGGGCTGATAAAAGCCAATAAGTAAGATCTCCTTCATATTAGGAAGCTAAAGAAAAAAGAAATCATGAAAATTATTAAACAAGTACATTACTTTTCCCTTTAGGGCAAATTAACACGATATCTATTCATCTCTATATGAACTCAAAATATGTACCTTAGAACAGGCCTCAATGTGATGCTGTAGCATTGGCACTCCAGCCACTGGAAACAGAGGTTTGGGCACCTCAAAAGACAGCGGGCGAAACCGGGTGCCTGTATGAACAGCAGAAACACAGAATTAGACTTTCTATCATTTAGGGTACATTTCATGTCCATTGACGATTATTTTATTTTCCTAACAATTTCCTTCACAAAAGTAAATTACTGAAGTAAATCTTTTTATAATCTCATACATTTTATTTATTAAATAATCAAAATGCTGCTTCTCATGTCCTTTAAGGGTACATCAACACAGGTTGGAGTTTTGCATATTACCAATGCTATGCAAAATATTACCAAATTTATAACATTTGAATAAAACTGCCAAAATTATGATTATTTTTTAAGTCATGTCCTTAGTGACAATGCTGGGAATATCACAAAATATGATTATTAAAATTATTTTAAAACGATCACAGTGCATTCAAAACAGACACAATTTTGATGGTGTGTTCAATCTGCACCACTGTTACGAGGCAATGGGATATTTACTCACCTTTCTGAGGACCTCCGATAAGAATAACAGCCTTCAGCATGATTACTTTCTTCTTATGTATGCATATAGGTGTAAAAATCAAAAAGCTCTCTAAATACTGCTGAGATGGTCGAGCAGGAAGTATTCAAGCTCCTTCAGTGAATCGAGCTGATGTATAAATGTCATTCTATATCATTCAACGTGCAATAAAATAAAAAAAAATAAAAAATAAAACTGTTTATGTATCCAATTCCAAGGAAATCAACATGACAGCAGCGTAAAAACGAAAGAGCTCACAGCGGCAGTTCCGGAAGTACCAGGAGGATTATTTTTCCAAAATAAAAGTCACCCCAAATCACTATCCTATTTACTTGGGGGCAATAATAATACGGTCAGATAAACAAGACATCTTAATTATATGGTTTGCTTTTTAAATAATAATTATTATTATTATTATTATTTAATTATATAATACATTTTATTGCTTGTTATTGTTATACCTCTGGTGTATTTTTTTTATTACTGCACATGATAAATACTATTAATCCACAGTACGCAAGTACAGTGAACTTTTTTTTTCCTGATCTTTGTTAATGGTTGTGTTCTGTGTACTTTCTCCCCTTTCTGAGTCCCTGCTCATTATTATCTCATATTGAAACTATATGTTGGGAAAATATGATATTTCTATAGTTGCACTTGAATATTTATTGCTCTGAGGATTGTATACCATACAATATCATACAAGATACAATCAGTTATACTTCTGCAAGTGAAAAGCTGATTGAATAATTCATGGTGTCGTGATGTGTGTGTTAAAGCTGTTTAGGCTGAAATCAGCAAAGGAGAAGGGAAGGCCTGGACATATTTTGCAGCCTGAATAAACAGACAACCTTGCATTATCCGCCTGCCAAAACCTCCAGGCAGTTCTTTTTCATTCAGATACTTACATGGCAATGTTCAGTTTAAATTCAGTTCAGTTCAGTTTCACAGTCAGTGTCACATTGTCCCCAAATATCAGGAACGTGGTATCAGAAGCATTATACAGAATTATGAGAAGGTTAAAATCATACATTTTCCTAATCTCTGCAACCCATGGCAGCATCTAATCTAATGTATACGATTTTATTTCTTAATCTAATATTTATCTCAGTCTGATCTATTAAACTTTGTACTGCCATGCATGATTTATTTAGAGTTGGTAAGGATTACAAAAAAATTAAATTGCATTTACTAAAGAAGATAAATTAATGACACATTTAAAGGACCATTCACAATTCAGTTAAAATAAACCTAAAATGACCTGCCGCAGTTCAAAGTGCAATGTCATTGCTTTCAGCAACGTTTGAATGGAGAAAAGTCTGAGAATGAAAGTTAATCTGCGATTTGCAAATTCATTAATAAGAATGATTTAAACTGTATAAAAAACAAAGACAAAGAGCACACCGAAAATACTTTTTCTACACAACAAACTATATCAAGTCTCTGTGTTAAACAATGTTTAAGCACGAGCATGAGTTGTGCTGTAGCGCCATCTGTTGGTAGAGAGGTTTTACTACAAGCTCATTAATTAATAATGACTACAACAAATAGCTAACATTCAACAGACAATGCACTTGTTGAATACAAAGAGTTATGAATAAGAGAACATGTGTATATGAAGATAATGTAGCCTACATATGCATCTGTTCAGGTCACCAAAAAATAAGGAATAGTTATAAAGGTAAATCAGTAGCAAAACTCGAGAGGTTGAAGATCTGAATGTGAGAACTTGTCATATTAATATTTGTATTTGTAAGTTAAAATTTACACTCATGGCTCTGATGTGAAGAGTTGAATCTTTCAATTTGCACACACAGACAATGATCAAAACACCCGTGTTTTGAATTGGAAGTTGTAGATTAATAGTCACAAATGTGTAGAATGACATTCACACAAAGAAAATGACATACACACATGTTTACGACATATTTACTTTTGCACTTTACTTCAGTTTCGCTGCACAACGTCAAGTCGGCACTTACAACCTCTCAGATCTGGAAGTACAAGTTCAAATCCTAGCGCTCTGACTTTTGCTACTCTTTTTGCGGTATTCTGTTGCAAAACTCATTTGTGCACTTGTATATGCAGATGTGAGAGAGCAGAGCTGGGGGCGGGGCTTTGGTGCGAATGAGAACATTTTATTGGTCGATGCCCGACCAATGAACAACGCCAATTGTTTTCACTGAATATCCTTAGCTTTGACAGGATTTTAAGACACTGCATTCATTTTGCCATTCAGGTATTATCTGGTAGACAAATAATGCAACATATTTTATATGTATATCCCACTGCATATCACTGTACCAGAGTTGCAATATAATGCTGTTTTTATTATTTTTATGTTTTGTAAAAATAATTTAACATCTTCATTGGGTTAAATCCCTAATTTTCTTGTCAGTAATGAATCTTTTTAAATGCAACATTATTATTATAAAAATTTTTTAAATAAAAATCGAGTGTTTAATAATGTCTAAATGTACATTAAACAGCAAAACCTAAAAAATAAGCACTTATGACCAGAAATACTGTTTTGAGCAACTAGTAGAGCTAAATACATGTATTTATTAAACATCAACAAGGCCATCTAGTGTTTAAGCAATGGAATTGCATATGAATATTATCTTTCTGGCCACCAAATGCCTCTAATTTAAAGCGTGCCTCTTTGCACTGGAATTTAAACCTAAATACTACAGTTATTGTAGTATAAATTATAACCATATTACAAAATGTTATATTTCAAATGGTCATTCATGGATCATAATTATTGCGCATATTATTTAGTACCATGATCTCTTCAAATTAACTAAACAGGACTGAGTTAACATGTAGTACAGTTATTTTATTGGTTAAAAGTTACACTTAATTGTTTAGTCACATTTAACTGCTAAGGAGGAGTATGAGAACATAATGCTGTTACATTTTCCAGTATAAAATGCTATTGTAACGCAAGTCATTAGTCAACGTAGTTATCCATGCATAATCAATGCACTTTAAGTGTTACAAATTACTAGAAATCGCTGCAAATATAATGAAACTACTGTCTGTCCCAATTAATACATTTCAAGCATATTGACAAAACGTTTAGTTTAGTACTATTGATAGCTCCATGAACCACGTGACCGCGTGCCGGTGAGATCAAAGCAAAGCAAAGTACAGCGAGTTTACTCTGCAATATGCAGTGGGATATACATATAAAATATGTTGCATTATGTTGCAATATGTTGCATTTGTCTACTAGATAATACCTGAATGGCAAAATGAATGCGGTGTCTTAAAATCCTGTCAAAGCTAAGGATATTCAGTGAAAACAATTGGCGTTGTTCATTGGTCGGGCATCGACCAATAAAATGTTCTCATTCGCACCAAAGCCCCGCATTCTACACATTTGTGACTATTAATCTACAACTTCCAATTCAAAACACGGGTGTTTTGATTATTGTCTGTGTGTGCAAATTGAAAGATTCAGCTTTTCACATCAGAGCTGTGAGTGTAAATTTTAACTTACAAATACAAATATTAATATGACAAGTTCTCACATTCAGATCTTCAACCTCTCGAGTTTAGCTACTGATTTATCTCCATAAATAGTTCATATCATTTCAAATACTAAACAGTTGTCACACTACGCGGTATTTTGGTAAGATTACTAGCCCAGCTCGGAAAATAGATAATGAGCGCAGTCCATTGAGAACAGAACTCTGGAAACTGGAGATGCGCAACTCCTCGCAGTTGTGTTGCCTGGTTGCAGCCAATCAGAGCGCTCCAATGCGCACCTCTCGCTCTTCACTTCATCACGCGCCGAGCTCTTTACGTAGAGCAGAACAAGTTCACGCAGTTCCGTTGCTGAAGACACAGAAAGCGTGGTAAGCGAAACATTACTCCATTCATTTACAATAATTATAATTATGTTGATGTCACACTGGCAAAACATTCGAGAACAGATCGCTTTTGTTGTTTTAGAAACGTATTTTAAAGTTAAAATAAAGTGTAACTACTGTATTATTTGTAAAACTATGCTCATTTAGTATATACTGAGTTGAAATGTACTAGATACTTGGTCATGCAATATTATTCTGTATTTTTATAAATAGAAAGCAATAAATGTAGTAACATAAGTATTAAATTATGAAAAATCTTTAATTATGTCACTTGGTTTCAGGGTTATCACAATGTCAAAGTCAGATCACCCTCCAAGTTATGAAGAGTCAAGAGAACAGCAGCATGGAAACTATCCATTCCCTCCCTATGGATATCCAGCCCAGCCAGGGGTGTACACCGGCCCGGGGCAGCCTGGCATACACCCCCAGGCGGGGCTTTGGCAGGGCCCTGGATACTACCCTTCAGCAATGCCATCTATGATGCCGTCCCTTATAACACCAGGGATATTTTCCTCCAACCTAAGTAAGAATCAAGTTCTCATGTCAATCTTAAAGCGTAATCAATTACTTCTTTACTGCATTTATTTGTTTTGTAAAAAATCAAGTTTCATTACAGCAAACTGTTGCACAGTGCAGCCTACCTTTGTACTATTTAGTTCTGACACATTCATATTCTGCTTTATGAAGTGTGCAGTGTTGTGGAGTAACTAGTTACATTTAATGAAGTTACATAATGTAATTACAAAATAAATGTAACTGCAATCTGTTACAGTTACTGAGAAAAATGTGTAATACATTTACTTATTGTAATGTTAACGAAAAGGGGTTACAAGGGGGGTTACATCTGAATATTTTCAAACACACACACATCTTTTTTTTTTTTTTTTACTATCTCATTGCATAGATTTCCACTGATTTTATATCAGGATAATTATATTTTTTTATGCTAACCCAACCTATACCCCTCACAGAAACATGTGCAAAACACTAGATTTAAATAAAATAAATAGATTTATAAGTCTTTTTAACTAGTGAGGACAAGAAAAATGTCCTCAGTAGTGGGTTGTCATGATTTTTCACTATATAAGTGAGGACATTTGTTCCTCACACGTATAGTTGGATCAATTTGACATGCACTCCAAGTGTATGGCCTTCCTGTTGTAGCCGTTTGGTTGTTTTAATGTGTTTAATGCAACTTTCTCAAGACTGGAACTATGTTTAATTCAGAATTCCTGGACTCTTGTTAGGTGGTTGAGTATCTGCCAAATGTCTGGTACAGTACAGTTTTAAATGCGACCCAGTTGTCCAAGTACTTTTTGAGGGCCTCTGTGTGTGATTTTTATGATTCATTGTTTTGTTTTAGGAGATGTGGAGGGCATTTCAGCAACTGGTGTATGGGACAGCATGAGTGTTCGACATGCCTTCATTAGAAAGGTATTAAGACCTTTTATTTGGAAATAATACAGATTTATAAATATAAAAATGTATAGCAATAAAATGAGCAACTGCAGAAATTGGCTTGTGGTTGTTTTTGTTCCAGGTTTACCTTATTTTAGCCGTCCAGCTGTTCATCACCGCTTCAATCATTGCGGTGTTTACATCTGTGTGAGTACAACAAATCCACAAAACAACTCAACTTTCAACTGCTGAGTGAATGCAATACTCTATACATACTAATGTAATGAAATGGGTGTGTTTACACAAATCCCTCGTCTTACAGTGAGCCTGTGCGTCTTTTTGTGGTCCAGAATCCTGCCATTTATTGGGCATCATTGTGAGTTTTATTTTACCGTCATGTCTGACAAATCTATATGAATGAAAAAAACAAATATAATGTATGCTACATTACTGTTCAAAAGTTTGGGGCTGGTAAGATTTTTTAATGTTTTTAGATTATATTCAGAAAATATTATTATACATTTTTAATATTCATTGATGAACAGAAAGTCAAAAAGAACAGCATTTATTTGAAATATAAATCTTTTGTAACATTTTAAATGTCTTTACCGTTACTTTTGATCAATTGAATGGTTCCCTGCTGAATAAAAGCATTTCTTTAAAAAACTTACTGACCCCAAACTTTTGAATATGTACGTATATTATATTGAAGTAACAGTGGATCTTTTTTTCCTTTCTTCACAGCCCGGTGTATCTTGTTACGTACCTTATGCTGGTTTGCTGTGAGGGGCCGAGGTGAGTTTAGTCAGTTTGTCACTTTTTAGCACTAGAATATCTATTTAATAATGGAAATCCTGACTTGGTTTTTAGGAGACGTCATCCATGGAATTTAATACTCCTGTTCGTTTTTGTAAGTGACGATTGCATTTAACTATGCTCTCAATGACATTCACGTTGAATTATTTCTTATAATTAACCAAACATGTTTTTTGTCCTCCATAGACCCTTACATTATCTTACATGACAGGAACAATATCAAGGTAAGCCTAGAGTTACATCAGTTTCACACTGCACGTGGTTGGTTTTAAATATCAGATAAGCTCATGTTTTTTCCTCCGTCTGGCATTATTTACAGTTATTTTGACACCAAAGCTGTGTTCCTAGCCCTGGGGATCACAGCAATAGTGTGTATAATCGTCACAATCTTCTGTTTTCAAACCAAGGTAAGCCCTGCAGTGGCAGCACCCATGGCTCTGATCGACTGGTCGGTGGTGAATGCCACTTTGTTCCTGGTGTAAAATAACCCCATTGTATTTGATTACAATGATCGACTGTCTCTTTTTAAACATTCATGGCATACTGATAGATGTTTCATGCTTAGTTGAGACAAAACTGAACAATTTTGTGTTTGTCCTCTGTTTTTTAATAGATAAATTTTTGCTTTTGTGTAATATATTCTCCCCATTTTACTTGTGAAATCTACTTTTTTTTACATTCACTACATATTACAGTTTGCGACTGCTGAGGATTTTTTTTGTTTTGTCTTCTGCATTTGATCAGGTTGACTTCACCTCTTGTACAGGTCTGCTCTGTGCCCTTTGTGTGGTTCTTCTGGTGATCGGCATTATTACATCCATTGTACTCTCCTTTCAGTATGTAAGTGAAGCCATTGTGTCATTATTTCAGTCATTGCAAATGATTTGAAAGTTTAAAGCAGTGGTTCTCAAGGGGCCTTAGCAAACTTATAAAGGACATTCTTATATTATTATAAAGAAAATACAGTATCTAAATTGATTAATGTAATATATTGACACTCCCAGCTGATAAAAATGTTTGAAAACAAGCAGCATTATCATGATTAAAGCAGAACATGCTGGAAGAAATGTTATAGTTTAAAATATAGGAGTGTTGGACAATGGGGTGTGGTGAACCTCTGATTTAAAAGAATACTGTTATTTTTGGTGCCTAGATTTTTGGCATGCTCTGAATTACCACCGATAATAATTTTGACTTGTCCCTTTGTTTGTTAAAAACAACAGAAAACACATTGCAGTAGCACATTTACAATGGAAACAAGTGGGCAGCACTACAAAGAAACAGCCACAAAAGTTTATCCATGACATTTAAAGTGATAGTTTGAAAACGAATCATTACACTTTTACTATTCAACAACAGTCAAAATAACAATAAAATAGCATCAGATCTTTAAACTAGCCTATAAACCCCATTTATTGTCTTCCAAGTCTTCTGAAAACATACAATATACCATTGTGTGGGGAACAGAGTGAAAGTTATTAAATATCAGAATATGGTTAGATGAGGATGATTAAATTATAATGTATGTATAAATTGTTCTTTTAAGGCAGTGGTTCTCAACCGGGAGCCCTCAGCAAGGCCTAAAGAGGACCTAAAATAGTTTAAAATCAGTCTAGGGGGAAAATTGTTGAGGATAGTGGAGTCAAAAACAGTCTGATGGCTGCATATTTTACCAAACATTACACATATTAACATGAGATTGAGGTACCAGAATTGTATACCAGCCTTGTGTTTGGAAAGTCTTATGAATGATTAACCGGTAATATACCTTTTACACATCTATATCATCAATGTCTCAGGTGCCGTGGCTGCATATGCTGTATGGTGCTTGTGGAGCAATAGTCTTTACCTTGGTGAGTTAATTAAACACTATTTTATGTTGTTATTCGCCATAACTCTTGAAAATAAATTCCAACCCATGTGAAAAAAAAGAAAGAAGTACACTTTTTTTCAAAGAGTACTTATTATACGGAGAAAAGACACTTTAAAAGAATATATGTAGGTGTGAACTGAATGTAATGTTATATACACGTTATTCACAATAAATGACATAAATATTCAATGCAATTAACTGAACTTCATAGTGTTTTTGACACTAGGGGTGAGTAGGACTGAAGTACATCTTTAAATGAAATTTCATAATTACATAATCATAATTATGCACTTATAGCAATTAATTTACTTTAAATAGCATTTCTATTGAAACTTGTATGCCGTGTATTTACACATAATTTTAAATACAAATGTATGATGATGATTTGCAATTTAGTACATTTAAAATATATTAACTTTATAAGTAATATGGAATGACACTACAGTAAAAATTATGATCAAGTAATTTACATGTGCTTTAGTTTGTTAGTCAACACTTTAAATTGAGTGTACTTTGAGCATGACAAAAGATTACAGAAAAAAAATCATTTATATTGTACTTTAAAACTTTTTGACATTATTACCAAGTGCACTTTTTAAGGAAAGTGAAAGTGTACTTTCTTAAAGCCTTTTATCAAATTAATATTAGATCATCTGCAAGTATATATATATATATATATATATATATATATATATATACAGTACAGACCAAAAGTTTGGAAACTACTATTTTTAATGTTTTTGAAAGAAGTTTCTTCTGCTCATCAAGCCTGCATTTATTTGATCAAAAATACAGAAAAAACAGTAATATTGTGAAATATTATTACAACTTAAAATAATAGTTTTCTATTTGAATATACTTTAAAAAAATAATTTATTCCTGTGATGCAAAGCTGAATTTTCAGCATCATTACTCCAGCCTTCAGTGTCACATGTAACATCCAGTCTATCACATGATCATTTAGAAATCATTCTAATATTCTGATTTATTATGAGTGTTGGAAACAGTTCTGCTGTCTAATATATTTGATGAAAGGTTAAAAAGAACTGCATTTATAAAAAAAAAAAAAAAAAAATTCGAATAATATATATTCTAATAATATATTTTCTTTACTATCACTTTTTATCAATTTAACACATCCTTGCTGAATAAAAGTATTGATTTTATTTAAAAAAAGAAAGAAAAAAAATTACTGACCCCAAATTACTGACCAGTAGTGTATATTGTTATTACAAAATATTTATATTTTAAAAACATAGCTTCTTTTTTTTATGCATCAAAGTATCCTAAAAAAGTATCATGTTTGAAAAAATATTAAGCAGCAGAACTGTTTCCAACTTTGATAATGAATCATCATATTAGAATTATTTCTAAAGGATCATGTGATAATGATCCTAAAACTTCAGCTTTGCATCACAGAAATAAATGATAATTTAAAGTATAATACATTTTAAAACAATTATTTTAAATTGTAATAATATATCACAATATTAAAAATTTTTCTGTATTTTTGATCAAATAAATGCAGGCTTGATGAGCATATACATATATATATATATATATATATACATATATATATATATATATATATATATATATACATATATATACATCCATATATATATATATATATATATATATATATATACACAACCCGAATTCCGGAAAAGTTGGGACGTTTTTTACATTTTAATAAAATGAAAACTAAAAGACTTTCAAATCACATGAGCCAATATTTTATTCACAATAGAACATAGATAACATAGCAAATGTTTAAACTGAGAAAGTTTACAATTTTATGCACAAAATGTGCTCATTTCAATTTAGATTTTTGCTACAGGTCTCAAAATAGTTGGGACGGGGCATGTTTACCATGGTGTAGCATCTCCTTTTCTTTTCAAAACAGTTTGAAGACGTCTGGGCATTGAGGCTATGAGTTGCTGGAGTTTTGCTGTTGGAATTTGGTCCCATTCTTGCCTTATATAGATTTCCAGCTGCTGAAGAGTTCGTGGTCGTCTTTGATGTATTTTTCGTTTAATGATGCGCCAAATGTTCTCTATAGGTGAAAGATCTGGACTGCAGGCAGGCCAGGTTAGCACCCGGACTCTTCTACGACGAAGCCATGCTGTTGTTATAGCTGCAGTATGTGGTTTTGCATTGTCCTGCTGATATAAACAAGGCCTTCCCTGAAATAGACGTTGTTTGGAGGGAAGCATATGTTGCTCTAAAACCTTTATATACCTTTCAGCATTCACAGAGCCTTCCAAAACATGCAAGCTGCCCATACGGTATGCACTTATGCACCCCCATACCATCAGAGATGCTGGCTTTTGAACTGAACGCTGATAACATGCTGGAAGGTCTCCCTCCTCTTTAGCCCGGAGGACACGGCGTCCGTGATTTCAAACAAGAATGTCAAATTTGGACTCGTCTAACCATAAAACACTATTCCACTTTGAAATAGTCCATTTTAAATGAGCCTTGGCCCACAGGACACGACGGCGCTTCTGGACCATGTTCACATATGGCTTCCTTTTTGCATGATAGAGCTTTAGTTGGCATCTGCTGATGGCACGGCGGATTGTGTTTACCGACAGTGGTTTCTGAAAGTATTCCTGGGCCCATTTAGTAATGTCATTGACACAATCATGCCGATGAGTGATGCAGTGTCGTCTGAGAGCCCGAAGACCACAGGCATCCAATAAAGGTCTCCGGCCTTGTCCCTTACGCACAGAGATTTCTCCAGTTTCTCTGAATCTTTTGATGATGTTATGCACTGTATATGATGAGATTTGCAAAGCCTTTGCAATTTGACGCTGAGGAACATTGTTTTTAAAGTTTTCCACAATTTTTTTACGCAGTCTTTCACAGATTGGAGAGCCTCTGCCCATCTTTACTTCTGAGAGACTCTGCTTCTCTAAGACAAAGCTTTTATAGCTAATCATGTTACAGACCTGATATCAATTAACTTAATTAATCACTAGATGTTCTCCCAGCTGAATCTTTTCAAAACTGCTTGCTTTTTTAGCCATTTGTTGCCCCCGTGCCAACTTTTTTGAGACCTGTAGCAGGCATTAAATTTTAAATGAGCTAATTAAGTGGATAAAAGTGTAAAATTTCTCAGTTTAAACATTTGCTACGTTATCTATGTTCTATTGTGAATAAAATATTGGCTCATGTGATTTGAAATTCCTTTAGTTTTCCCAACTATATATCAATATATATCAATATATATATATATATATATATATATATATATATATATATATATATATATCAATATATATATATATATATATATATATATATCAATATATATATATATATATATATATCAATATATATATATATATATATATATATATATATATACTTCTAAGGCTTAAAGTACACATTCAATACAATTAAGATCAGTTTTTCACAAGGGAACACTTATGATTGCTTTTCTTTCTATAGTTTTTGGCTTACCACACTCAGTTGCTCATTGGAAACCGAGCGAACACCATCAGCCCTGACGAATATGTCTTCGGAGCTCTTTCTCTCTATGTTGATATCGTCCAGATCTTCATCTTCCTCTTGCACATCACAGGAGGCTCTTCAGAGTAAACAGACTAATGCGCATGAGCATTTCTGTCTCAAACACTGATCTTCCTTTGAGCTTATCTTGACTTCTTCAATCACATGCATATCAAATATCACCTTCGACACTGTTATAAACATGATTTTATTGTGTTACTTTAATTTTTTTTTTTTACAGAGGTTGCTCATTCTTTTACTAAGTTGATTGTTACTTTATTTTTAATAAGCACTTTATTTATTTATTTTTACTTTCCACCTGTTTATTTGCATTTTGAAGAACCTGCTATAAAAGATCTAAAACAGCTGCACTGTGATTTGATGATATCGATATTTAGTCTATAACCTAAAGGGAAATAAAATTAAGAGAAACAGTAAACAAATTCATGATGACTATTGGCCATAAAACAGGAAATGTTTGAAGGGTGGTGCACTAGGTTAAGGTTACTTAAGGGGAAGTCATGGCCTAGTGGTTAGAGAGTATAACTCCTAACTCTAGGGTTGTGGGTTCAAGTCTCGGGCTGGCAATACCATGACTTAGCAAGGCACCGAACCCTGCACTGCTCTCTGGGTGCTGCAGCATAAACGGCTGCCCGCTGTGTGTGTGCACTTTGGATGGGTTAAATGCAGAGCACAAATTCTATGGGTCACCATACTTGTCTGAATGTCACTTCACTGTAATTAAGACTGTGGACCATTTTGTTTTTGGACCAAACATCTGTAGGGTTTTTTTTTTCATACAATGGAAGTCAATGCTCACCAAAATTCTTAAAAACATATTCTATGTTCCACAGAATAAAATCATACAGGTTTACAATAATATGAGGGTGAGTAAATGATGACAGAAAATGTACCAAAAGCACTACACTGGAATTACACAACAGAAAGTAAAGTTGGGGAATCACCTAGGAAGTGCTTATGATTTGAAATATTCACTGCTGTGCAAATAATTACTCAGTCAAGAATAAGTGTAAAACGTTAACAATCATTTACAAACTTTCAGAAGAAAAATACTCCAAAACGTATCATTTAGTTCATTTATTGCGCATGTATTTTTTTAACTATTTGTTAGGATTCTCCAAAAACAAAAGGAAAATCATCAGTAGAAAAAAACCTACATGTACAGTGTGATTATAATAATGTCACAATATCACCTGTATTATTTAACAGTTAACATTGATTCCCTTCAAAGTACATTAGTTTTATCTAACATCCTGGTAATAAGTATTATAAAAGAGGCTTATTTGTGTCGGTTAATCATGATGGCACTTCTGCATCCTGGCACGTCCAGATCCCTGATGGCTGGCTGGCGGTTCTACTGCTTCAGACGGGGTGAGAGGCAAGAAGCCGACTGGCTGCTTTAATCTTTACGGGGTCAGGCGTTTGGGGTCACGGGGGAACATGGATGTCTGACGTACATTATGTAGGCCGAGATAAAGCATGGTCACTCTCTCCAGACCTAAGAAATGGCAGACATTTATCATCATGATTCACATGATTCTTCAGAAATCAGTCTAATATGATGATTAGCAGCTCAATAAACATTTTGCCACTTAATATTTTAATGACTAGAAAGTTCAAAAGTACAATATTTATTCGACATAGCGATCTTTTGTTACATTATTCATGTCTTTGCTGTCCCTTTAGTACATCCTTGCTGAATAAAAGTATTAACTTCTTTCAAAAAAAACAAACAAATCTTAAATGACCCCAAACATTTGAACAACAATTAGTCAGTAAAAATATGTTACCTATGCCACCGCCGGCATGAGGAGGAGCGCCATAGCGGAACGAGTCAATGTAAGCCTTGATCTTCTCCAAGTCTGTAACACAGAGAACAAAATGTATCATCTACTACAAAACAGCCTTTAAAGATAAAGTATAGTGTGTTCAAATTCAAATGCATTACTGTCACTCCACATGTAGATGTTCTGTATGTTCTTTTTGTTTGTTATAGCATCATGTTTTTAGCTTAGCAACTGATAACAACTAACACAGCTGTTCCATTGCTATAGTTACCGATGCTGTGGTGCATTGCTCTTTCTGTCAGCAGTTGGGCATCGTGGACTCTCTGAGCTCCAGACAGGATCTCCTCTCCTCTCATGAACATGTCATAGGAGTTTGAGTATTTCTGAAGGAATAGCATGTGGGGGTTTGTTATGAACCACTAACCTCGACATAAAAAGAGATGGATTTAGATCTATTAGGCTTTAAAATACTTACTGGGTTGTTAGGGTCAGGCATGGTGTAGAACGGCCTTACCGCCAAGGGATATTTGTCCAGCACATAGAAGTCAGTGTCATACTGAAATAAACACAAAGGTGTGTTAAATTTACACGCACCACATTCCACTCATTTATAAACATATTTTGTCCTGGTTTCAAGATTTCTGGAGCAACAAGCAAACAAAGTAAACAAAGGTGTCATAAACAGTCTTCAGATGACCCATTATTGGTAGTTTCTATAATTATCTGGGTGGTCTGAAGATGGACATTAAAGTAAGTCTGTTCTTTTATTTCAAGAAGAGTCTTAAAATGGGGTTCAGTAAGATTTTTTATTAATTAATTTTTTTTTTAACAAAATGCATGACATTTTATAATTTTGTAACATCTATAATGTTAAAAATGTATTTCAAATAAATGTTCTTTTGAACATTCCATCCTTAAAAATGTGTCAGAATTCCCACAAAAGTATTAAGCAGTACAACTATTTTCAGCATTGCAAATATTAAATGTTTCTTGAGCAGCAAATCAGCATATTACATTGGTCTCTGAAGGATATTGTGACACTGTGATATTTTGAACATAAGAGACTTCTTTCAAAAACATGAAAAAAAAAAAAAACATTTACTGACCATATATTATATGATACTATTTATGGTGTTTAAAAGATATCTTTTCACCTTTTCCTTCACAAGTCGACCAAGAAGCTTTTCATTAGGTGTACTGAAAAAAATTAAATAAATAAGATTACAGATCTGTTATATAACACGTTACAGATTCCCTGTGTGTGCGCAATGTGGGACATTCTACCAGAGAAAGCCAGACTAACCTCAAATCTTCTTCATCGCCCATTTCCACCCCAGCAGCCTTGAGCATGGCCACCGCCTCCTTATACTCCAGTCTGAGCGTGGGCTCCAGGAACTTGAACGGCTCACTGGGGTACTGCTTATTCACCGTCTGGATCTCTGTCTGGAACCTGGAGTGCATCCACATCACAGACACACGATGAGAGAGAATAAGTAGGTAGAACGGAGATTTGCATGAAATGTGGGCCCACAATTAAAGGCTTCAAATAAAGTTTCTATAGTGATTCTCAAGGCTTCTATTAAAACATCTCAGTTTCATCTTCCACATTAGTAGGCAAATGTTATATTTCTCAATGCTGGTCAGGTTGATTGTGAATGTTTATGAATTCCACATCAAGAGACTGCTGGGTTGGATTTCCATCTGAAAGTAACATTTGCCACACAATGACATAGTAAAAGACTTCAGGTATCAAGTATAAGACTTGTAGTATTATCCTGAGCACTAGATGGCATTGTATATCCTTGTTATTATAATCCACATGACTTTTTTTTTTTTTTTTTTTGAATTTCAAGTGAAATTCCTGTCACTTGTCACTCATGTGTTTTGCTTCTTATTAAAAGGAAATAGAACTTCACTAAAATGTTTTGCAAATTTCAAGGGAAGTTGAAGAAGTCACGTCCCTTACCGGTCACGGAGTCCCTTAAAGATCTGAACCATGGTGTCAGTAATGGAGTCAATGACCTCATGGTAATGGTAATTGAAAGCCATTTCAATATCCAGACCCACAAATTCGGTCAGATGGCGATGAGTGTTGGAGTCCTCAGCTCTGAACACTAGGAGAAACATTTGCATAATTTACTGTGAGATTTACATTTAGCCTCAATATTTAAATTAAATCACTGGGCGAATCATTTTAAATGCATTACTATATAAACCAAAAAATTCCCATCATGATGTAAATTACAGAAATTGCCATTTTCAAAATATAAATTGCTTTGTTACAATGTTATTCTAGTTAACTAAATCTAAAAATATGTTTTTGAGAATTTAAATTAAGCTGAAATAAAATAAATCTAAATATAAGAAAAAGTTTCACTTTCACAGCTAAATTTCTAAAACGCTGCTATGATCAAATTTCAATGTCATCAAGTGAGTGAGATCATTAATTACATCTTCCCCAGAATCAGACCAATGCACTTGTTTTGAACATTTTCCGTAAAAAAAAAACTGTTTCTACAACGTGACTTTCCATCAGCGGAGGTCCCCGATGAGCTGTATTTTTCTGAAGACTTCTGTCCCATGGCTCTGCTGAAAGTGTTTGATATTCTCGCTCTATTCAGTGTGGGGATTTCTGTGCCCACAAAAGCACCAAGAGTGCAATCCGTCTATTTATCCTGCAGTATGTCCTGATCTGCGTACTGGCAGAGAGTATATACTGGTGAAGGTGACCTCTCTACAGACAGACATATAAATACAGTGACCAGATGCTTTTTAGGCCACAGTCTAGAGTATATGATTCTCTCTGGGTGTTGGACAGTTATTCAGATTTCTTTCTGTCCACCTTAGGGATGGCCTGAGGATGGGAACAGCATATAGAAGAGGGGGGAAAAAAGTGACAGGAGGGTGTATTTTCATGCTTTACCTGGTCCGACACAGAAGACTTTGTCAAAGTCAGCACAAATGCACATCTGCTTGTAGAGCTGA
This sequence comes from Carassius carassius, assembly GCF_963082965.1. NCBI lineage: Eukaryota > Metazoa > Chordata > Actinopteri > Cypriniformes > Cyprinidae > Carassius > Carassius carassius. Next base: position 13,967,246 of record NC_081765.1, read on the forward strand.
GGAGACTGGGCCAGGTACGCACTGGTTTTAAAGTAGGAGACAGTGAAGACATTTGCCCCACCCTCACTGGCAGCTGTGAAAAACACACAAAGACATATGCACTGTGATCATGGGTATTGTTTTGAACATAAATGAGTGGGACAGAGAAATGCTAATAATTCTCATGGTAAATATGGTCATTATGAGAACGTGATGTTCTACAGGGAGCGTATAGTTGGGTGTGGGCACCGGATGTCATGCGGTTTTACTGAAAGAACACAGTGTTGATCTGTTGCGGGTGGTAGATCACACCAAAGGCGGCAAAGTTTAAATTTGAAATGCGTCACAAAGCCATTTTCTGATTGGCTGATCGGTCTACAGAGGAAATGAATGTAACTGTTTTCCTTAACAGCGAAAACCACATAAACACAACGGGGGGTTTTGCTGAGGGAAAGTGTTGTAGCTCCACCAAGACCTTTACTGACGAAATACCTCATCTTTAAAATCATTGGTGGACTAAAAAAGGAGCATATTTAAGTGTTGGTGAAGTAGTTGAGCTACGTTATTTTGGCGCTTGACTTCTATCGCCTCTAAGGACAGCACCCTGATCAACAAGCAATGAATCATTCAATAAAAAAGTTCAAGTATTAGGCATATAAAAGTAGGAACACAGATAACAAATACATTAATTAAATGGAATACAATTTGTTTTTTAATAGATTTTTTTAAGAAATTCTTTTTTTTATATATATATAAATGAATAAATAATTTCCTCCAGTCATTTCAAGTCATTATTCTTTCATTAATCCAATAAAATTCATGATACCACTAAAACGGAAGCTCCTTTCTGCCTCAAGGTAAAACTAAATAAATAAAAATGTAACTGTGACCTTACACCTCACAATGCAACTTATTTTTTAAATGTTTTGAAATTAATAATGATTTATACTATCAAGCTTTTGAATCAATATTTTGTAAATATTTTTGAAAGAAGTCTCCAGTGTGAATACATTTTGAAATGTAATTTATTCCTGTGATTACTTCAGTCTTGCATGATCTTTCAGAAATCATTCTAAGTATTACCTATTATTAATGTTGAAATCAGTTGTGCTCCTTAATATATCTGTGGAAAATTGGATATATATTTTTTCCAGTATATTTGGATGAATAGAAAGAGCTGACAAATCAATGAAGCTGCACAGTTTTGAGTCGAGTCAACAGGAGCAGGCCGTGAGTTCTTAGCAAAGGCCGCTGTGCTCATGAATCCCAGTAGATCTGATAGCTCTTGGTGTAGCCACCATCTCAAGAGTGCTAACATGGCATCCTATCAGTGACTGGAGACATATCTCCTTAATAAACACCACTTTTTCTTCAGCCAGTGTTTTGACAGTGTCGCTGCCTCTTTTTTTTTTACCTCAGAAAATGAAAAAGTATCAATCCTTGAAATTGAAATTTTTAGAGACTGAAGGTGCAGAGAAGGAACAATAAACTAAGTTGGACAGTGCGAGCAGGAAATCATTCAGAAGGCTCTTGTGTGAGGAGGGAGATAAGACCTGTGCTCCTCCGTCTCTGCCGTCATGAATACAGATACTCCAGTGTAGTGGTCGACCGATATTGGTTTTTGACAGCCGGCGCCGATATCTTGGAAAGCAGGGGGGGGCGATAGCCGATATAATTGTTATTATTTTTAATATTTAAGAAATTTGAAATCATTTGACAATGGATTAAAAAATACATGTGTAAAATAAACATATTTATACTTTAGATGACAAAGTATTTTTCACAAATACATAAATATTTAATAAAAAAAATAATTAAAAAGGAAGTAAACACTGTAACCAACAGGGCACTTGGTATTCTGGGAAGTTTGTGTGCATTGGGAATCATATTTTTATATAATAAAGCCAGGGTATAAATAAAGCCAGGGTAACACTCATTTTACAAACAGCACACAGTGAAAATGACCTGAATATGGCCGCGGGCAAATGCATAAAACGCAGCATAATTTGAAATCGCGAGTTTAAAGTTTAAAACATTCAATTCACACAGACAACACGCGATCATGCTAGATAAAACGGCACAATTCACAAGATCTCACAGCAAGGTTTGTGAAATGAAATGTTCATTAGCCATTCAAAGATTTGTTTAAATTATATACCTTATTTTTCAGACTATAAGTCACACCTAAGTATAAGTCGCATCAGTCCAAAAATACGTCATGACGAGGAAAACATATAAGTCACACTGTACTATAAGTCGCATTTATTTAGTACCAAGACTAAACATTACCGTCTACAGCCGCGAGAGGGCGCTCTATGTCTCCAGTGTAGGCTACAGGAGCACTGAGCAGCATAGAGCGCCCTCTCAAGGCTGGAGACGGTAATGTTTTCTCTTGGTTTATGTCAAATTAATTTTGATAAATAAGTCGCACCAGACTATAAGTAGCAGGACCAGCCAAACTATGAAAAAAAATGCGACATAATCCGGAAAATACGGTAAATGGGTTTTTGCTTCATGTCGACGGCAAACAAGAAAGTATTATAATGTTTGCCTTTCTATTACTAATACTATAAAAGCAATTGTTATAATACTTTTTGTATACATTAATTAATTTGCTTAACCATTGTATCTGAATTGTGGCATTCAAAATACATTTAACTGCCATAATGTGGCATATTCCTGAACAAAACTGAATATTCAGACCGGCCTTCATTTCATCAGTGAAAATGTAGAGGTGGATGAACTTTTGATAAGACATGATGAAAACAGATCATGATTAATCAGTGAATTCAGTGAGAACCAGTCTGTAAACGAATTGCAGAGTGGCTCAAAATAAAGATTCAACTCACTGACTCAGAGATCGAGTGGTTGTGAAAATAACTTCTACATCTCCATCTGTTCCTCACATGCTTGTAATAAAGTGCATATGGACTACTAAAGTCGTATGGACTACATATTGTGTGCTATTATTTTTGCTTATTGCTTGATCTAGTCACTACATGGCCATTTTCAAAACATATTCGGCAAAATTCTCCTTTTTTGTTGTGCTGAAATGCAATTAAATAACTAGTGAACTATTCCTCTGATATTTCTGACACTGATTAATATGTGAACAAAAGGAAAGAGAAGAAGTGCACTTAGAGATGTCCGTACCAGAGATGATTTTGGGGGTCTGGATCTCCACAAAACCCTTGTTGATAAGCGTGTCTCTGAACAGCTGACATACGCCTGACTGCAGCCTGAAGATGGCCTGGCTGGTCGTGGTCTGTGAAGGACGATGCATGGGTTAGTAAACAAGTTATGTAACCTGTTTGTTTGGGTGTGCTAGAGACTGATGTCAGCACTTCTCTCTTCATGCAGTTTACCACCTTGCACGGTGAAGGTTTTGTAAATATCACTGTAAGAGTTCCGGAGAAAACATCTTTTTATGTTTTTAATGTAAACAGCTCTTTTTATTATGTTATAATAATGTCTCTCTGGAAACAAAATATATTCTGGTCATTACTGTCAGAGATACAAATAAATTAGGCCCTCTTTATAGGACCAAAGGGACAGAGTACTTGGAAAATCAATCTTCAGCAACAATCAAACCGCCTGAATGCTCTGGTCTCAAACTAAAAACTTTCTCAGCTTGCATTTCCCATGAATCAGATGACTCCCTGATGACCCACGTTTCCTCTTTCTAGACAGCTCGCATAAATCCAAGAGAAACAATCAGCTTCTATTTCAATATTTCAAGGACCTTGTTTATTACATTTGATTCAGTTAGGATAGACTCGCTTTTGAGGACAAGAACTAACTGTAATAGAATGACATTAAGATTTCTGTGGAGATTTAAGATAATTAGATCTACTCTGGATCCATGTTTGGAGTTTTATAACCACATTATAAACGTCCAAAACTACCTAAAACAGCTGTTTTTGCATGATTTGAGATAGAGGGGATACATATATGATGCCATTATTGTAAGATTTTATTGCTGCTTTTAAATCTATTATTGACATGCAGTCCTGACAAACAGAGTTTCTGGTCTTCAAGCAGATAAGAGTTGTACTTACTGTAAAAGGGTGTTAACCAAGATAGCTACCCAATTAAGTGTCTGGTTTGAACTTAAAATAAATACTAAAAATAACTAGCAGACACAGATAAAGAGTTGTACTTACTGTAAAATAAAACAGTAAAATAGGTATACATTTAAAGTAAAATAGGTCATTATTAATTAGATTGACCTATTATGACTATTATTAGTTTTCACTGAAAATAAGTTCTCAGTAAGTTTGGGGTCGGTAAGATTTTTCCTTAGGGCTGCATTTATTTGATCAACAGTACAGTAAAAAATTGTAATATTGTGACATAATACAATTTCTTTTTAAATTATTTCAATAATAAATATTTATATTTTAATATATATTTATTTTAAATTTATACATATTTTACAATAGAAATGATTCTGATGACAAAGCCGAGTTTTCAGCATCATTACACCAGTTTTCAGTGTCATGTGATCCTTCAGAAAACATTCAAATATGCTGATTTGATGCTCAAGAAAGAATACTTATGATCACCAATGTTGAAAACAGTTGTGCTGCTTAATATTTTTGTGGTAACCATGATACTTCTTGGAAATATTATACCAAAATTCAAAAGAACAGCATTTTTTTCTTTAATGTCATTAGTTTTCATCAATTCATTGCTCCCTTGCTGAATAAAAGCACTTACTAAATAAAGTTACTGACCCCAAACTTTTAAAACTGTTTTCCCAGTCACACTGCATTCTGGTATTGCCCTCTTTGCAAAACATACAAGTTATTCTGCTTTAGATTCAAGTCAAAACAAAATATCTTTGAAGGAAGTATCATTTTGCTGCCTTTCCTTTTGGAAAACTTCCAAGTCTAGGTATACAGCCCCCCCACCCCAAAAAGTCAATATTATCATTAGTGGCTTACAAATTTGAGATGTGTTCCTACAACTTTCGACTAATAAATTTAAGGAGTATTATAAATCATTACATAAAGACTACATTCACCAAAAACAACCTTCTATTAATAAAATAAAGCTGAAAGCAACAGAAATGTATACTTCATATAAACATGGACAAATAAAAACAATTGTATTATTCAATTCCATTTCCAGGGGTCATAGCCATGGGAGCACTGCAGGAATTAAATTATTATTACTATTTTTAAATAACAGCAATTGTGCAATAATTTATGACTTTAAAGTCATGCAGTAAATATAATATAAACAGGACTTCCTCTTATAATCCTGCTAATAAATATCATATATATATGACATTAAGTGATAAGTCTGTAAAGCGGAGTGGTTGTACAGGTAATATGCAAAGCTTTTATCAGCAGAGTGTGTAAACACGCAGGTTTCAGTTGGCATCTTCACACATCTCTCACTGGGGATGTGTAGAAAGGAGCTGCATGCGTCACTCTTGTTTTCGCAAGGCTGCAGTGAGAACCGAAGAGGTGAAAAAAGCTGTTGTCCTGTGGTTTGTCTCCCCTGCCTCACACTCTCAGATTTCTACACTCACTTTCTGGAAGCTTTCTCGAAGCAAGGTGCACTGTGGCAGTCCTATAGCGCTGCTAGATTTCAATCTCATATGGTGTGTGAAAAGAAAAAAACACAAGGTGTGTATATGTGTGGCTGCATGACACGGAGGCCTTCCATTATGGCAAAGATAAGCCTGTAACCGCTGGAAACTGTTAATTGTTTTGCTGTTCACTAAAATGAAAGTGTGAAGGCAGGCCAGGTCTGTTCACACAGAAACACTGTCTCAGAAACAGGTGCTCTCACAAAGCACAGGCGGCCAATCACAGCGCTTGAGTACCACAACCACATCACAGCTTCATAAATCTGAACAATACACTCATTTGGGATTCTCCTTTATTTCAGAATCGTATCGCTTTTTTCATGCTGCACAATATCAGGAAGTCAGGGAGGACAAAGCAAGGAGGTCTATACATTAGATACTGAAGAAAGCTATCCATAAGCATGTGGTGTTGTGCAGGCTGAGTGGCATCTGACTTGAAGCACTGCATGCCATTTGGGAAATTGCTTCTGAATTGAGATGGCGCCAACGCCACGTCACTGTGACGCATGCCAACAAAATACTGGAAAAGTGATTTTAGAGCAGCCAGCTGCCTCATTCTGAGCAGTATCTCTGTAGTGGCTGCATAAGCTCTAATGACCACACAGTTGTTTAATTGGCTGGATTCACAAAAGACAACGATCACATATGTTTCTTGTTTATTCTGAAATGTCATCTAATGCTTACAAATCTGTTCATGTAACATTTCATGTTATCAAAATACAACTGGTAAAATATATAGACCCCACTTTATTGGTATTTAAATGGTATATGCTTATGTTGAACTATTCTTGTACATACAGGCACTATATTAAGTAGTACATAAAGTATTAAATGAATACAGGGCTCCAAACAAAAAACAAATCGAGTAAGGAGCCATTGGCTCCTGTAAGAAAAAAACTTAGGTGCCGACTGTTTTTTTTTAGGTGCCACAGAGTAAATGTTTGCTTAAAGTGGAAACTAAATGTATTTTCCGACTTGAAATATACAGTCACAAAGAAATGTTCATTATCTGTACCAATATCGTGGACCATAAGCATCACTTTGCCACTGAGTGTAGTTTGGGCTCCTACTCAATGCATCCTGTAAATGTTGTCATACACTCTTAAAAAAAATAAAGGTGCTTCATGAAGCCATTGAAGAACCTTTTTTGTCTAAATGGTTTCATAAAGAACCTTTAACATCTGAAGAACCTTTACGTTTCACAAAAGGTTCATTGTGGCGAAAGAAGGTTCTTCAGATTATAAAAAGGTCAAAAAGAGAACCTTTAACTGAATGGTTCTTTGTGGAACCAAAAATGGTTCTGTGAAAAACCTTTATTTTTAAGAGTGTATGTCTTTCACACTTTCAGTCTGTTTTTCTTAATTCGTAAAATGCAATTTTATAGAAGGAACTGAATCATAGTAAAAAATATATATAGTAAAAATAGTATTAAAGAGAAAGTTTAAATAAACTTTTTTTTTTTCTGTTAAAACTTTGATGCGCATCGTCTCAGTTTAAGCACGGACATAAAAGATGTGAAAAAAGGCACTGTATGCTAATTTTAAGTGATAATACATAGGCGGTGCCGGTGGCAACCTCAGCAAAAATGTCTCTCGCAATTAATATTTATGGTTGCAAATGTGACAGTTTGGAGCCCTGAATATAGTTTCGGTCACTACATAAGAACATCTGAAACTCCTCAGCTGCAGCTGAAGTCGAACATACTTACAGACATTAGTCAGTTTAGTGCCATATTTAATTTTTGCAAGGAATTAAATCTGTTGTAAAGGACAGAAGTACAGTGCGTTTGGTGGATTTTTCAGCTGATGAAACGTCTTTGCAAAAAAAAAAAAAAAAACCTTCAGTATACAAGAAGAGAGCTCCATGCATGAACTGTGTTCTGACTGACAGGGTCCCTACACAGTGTTCATTGCTCCCTACTCTCTGAGCACGGCAAATCTATTAAAGTTCACTTCACCTTGGAACATTCATTCAGGAATTTGTGCTACGCCACTGCTTGCAGTGTCTTCACGAAACTTACTAGAGAAATGTGAAGTCTCACATAATATACCTCTGTAAATAAATACAGTTTAAAAACACATCTCGCGCACTTATACATATACACTTCCTTAGAACTTGAATCATGATGGAATATCCTGTGATGTCCACTTTGCAGGGCAGTTAAGGTCGAATGAAACAAAAAAAAAAAGTGAAGTGACATTCGGCCAAGTATGGTGACCCATACTCAGAATTTGTGCTCTGCATTTAACCCATCCAAAGTGCACACACACAGAGCAGTGAACACACACACACACTGTGAACACACACCCGGAGCAGTGGGCAGCCATTTATGCTGCGGCGCCCGGGGAGCAGTTGGGGGTTCGGTGCCTTGCTCAAGGGCACCTCAGTCGTGGTATTGAGGGTGGTGAGAGAACTGTACATGCACTCCCCCCACCCACAATTCCTGCCGGCCTGGGACTCGAACCCACAACCCTTCGATTGGGAGTCCGATTCTCTAACCACCAGGCCACGACTTCCCCAAATGTCTGAAGTGTTAAGAGATACATACAAGATATGCAGAGCGGTGGTACATGAGGCCTGGAATTGAGAACCAAATTTGATATGGCGACTAACCTGACTTCAGTCTACTGGCAGTTGCTTGACTGGTCCAAGGCCAATCACCGGAGACATTGATGTCATGTGACTATTTACAGGACAATGCTAACCAACCAGATCCTGACCCCTTGGAGCAATTCGTCTTAAAGGAAATGAGAGATGGACAATTCGTCTTAAAAGAAACGAGAGATGGATACAGGCTTACCCTCAGATCGATAACTCTGTTGTCCAGTCTGGTGTCCTGATTGACAGTGGCTCTTCCCTCCTGAAAGAAAAACAGAAAAGGTCATGATTACTCAAAAATGAATTTCTTTGAAAATCTGTTGACGACTAACAAATAGATCTGATTGTTCAAAATCATATCATTCTTTTATTATGACTTAACAATAAAGACTTTCGTTTTTTCTGCCAGACAAATATCGTTTACAAAATGAAAGCTTGCTACAAGCTGGAAATTATACAGACATAGTACACTGTACACTGCTGTTCAAATGCTTGGAGTCAGTAATATATTACTTTTTTTTTCAAGAAATTAACACAAGTGAGAATAAAACAAAAACATAATGACCACAAACTTTTGAACTAAATTCATAAACACAATTTTGCTGGAAAATAACAGCATACAACGTAAAACATTACTGACTTTTTTTTTTTTTTGCTCAAAGAATATTTAAGAAAAGGTTTCCGCAAAAAAAACAACAAAGCAGCACATTATAATGATTTCTGAAGGAACATGTGACACTGAGGACTATAGTAATGGTTGCTGAAAATTTAGCTTTTCCATCACAGGAAAAAATTGCATTCTCAAATATATATATATATATATGTGTGTGTGTGTGTGTGTGTGTGTAATGTAATAATATTTAACATTATAGCTTTTTTTTATATAAATCCAGCCTTGGTGATAAGAGACTTCACAATAATATTCTAAAATTGTAATTATTCAACAGTTCTGATATAAATCTGAATCTAGATTCAAAGAGTTTCTCTTGCTGAGGTCCCAAGGCCCCTGAGCACTAGGAATTATGTCTCCTTCATAAAGCCTGTCAGAGCTGAAGTCTGATCAACAGGCTGCTCATCCTCAGACCGGCCGATAAAACACAGACGTAATGAGGCGGCAGATGCTCTGTCTGACTGACACTGTGGAATCCCAGCAGAGAACACCTGGACAGCAACTGCAGCTGGTTTTGTCTTACTACATAAACACTGCAACACCATTAGCTGTTTGACGTCAAGAAAGACAGGCAGAGACACATGCCATTTCTGTGCTGTGTGCAAACTGTGCAAAGTATGCAAATCTTCTGTATGTATGGTATGTCTGGATGACCTTCTGCACTTGCTATGAGAAATACACACTACATTACACAGTATATCATACTATACACCATCTTGTAATGCTCTCAACAATGTAGCTTACTAATTTTTAAGGTCATAGTCATTTTTATTTGTATAGCACAACAAGAATGCTGCTGCTTTAACAGATTTAACTCTGTATGAATTTCTTTCTTCTATTAAAAAGATATTTTGAAGAAAAGTTTCTTGTTCCCACTGTCTTCCATAGTATGTTATTTCTATTTTTCCAGAAAGTGGAAGTCAGTGGAGAACACCATGAGTTTGAATACACACACTATTCCAAATATCTTCTTTTGTGTTCAGTAGAAGAAGAAAAAAACATGCTTGGAACCACTTGAGGGTGAGTAAATGATGCCAATTTTCATTTTTCGGGTGAACTATCCCTTTAATGCAGTGATTCTCAATTCCAGACCTTGAGAACCACTGCTCTGCACATTTTGCATGTCTCTCTTATCTGACGCCTTCAGTTCTTTCCCTTCGGATCTCCTTCCTAACGAGACTGACGATCTGAATCAGGTGCGTTAAATAAGTGAGACATACAATATGTGCACAGCTGTGGTATTCCAGGACTGGAATGAGAACCACTGCTTTAATGCAAACTGTACTTCAAAAAATACTATGCCGTGTGTATACTGTGCCATATGCTTGCATTTCATTCCAAACGAACAGAAATGAAGAGGAGACGCCCCTTTTAACTCAGCTTGTCTAACTGAACTTTGATTATTGTAACACAGAGTGATCTGTTTAATGCTTTAAGCTTTCATTTGTGTTCTGTTCGTTTCTCATCACCCACAATATTTTAACTTTCTCAGCCCTTTGATTCTCACCTCGTCTCCTTCTCCCTCTGGCCTGACAGCATCTTCCAGCTGAAGGGGAAGTCGGGCCTCAGACTGGCTGATCACAAAGATCTGAGATGGACACAGAAAGGGAACGAGAGTTTAGGTTATGACTGGATACAAGAGTTCTCAATAAAATAAGTAACCTAGCAGAATGTCTAAGCCAATTTCACTGCATGAACTAAAGACCTTCTGCTAAACACCTCATTCTGTGTTCCACATAAGAAAGTAAGTCATACAGGTCTGAAACAACACGAGTGTCAGAAACTGATGGCCACATATTCATTTTGGAGTGAATTACCAATTTAACAGCAAGTTACTACAGGTGAACTGTACCTGCAAACAGATTCTTGGTAACAATCATTGGTTATAGAACATGAGGCCAAAACAAATCCCACTAGTTATCTTGTGAGAAAAGATATAGCGTATATTTCATGAAATGTTATCATTTTCAAGTTTCAATATCTACAGAAAACATTCAGAGGTTTTCTCTCAATCAAGTAATGGAGATGAATCTCAGATCTCCACCCTCTCCACATGGAGCTCCACATCCTGCTGGGAACAGCTCTCGATCTTCTGCTCCACCTTCTTCACCACGGCCTCCACGTCAATGATGCTCTCCTTCGTGAGGCTGTAAAGAGGAAAATACAGCAGGATGAGGGGAAAAAATGCATTTGGACAGCTGACATGACATCCTGAATATTCAAACACTGCAAATAGGGTACATTTTAAAATTCTCGTATAAACATTACACAAAGTATTAATAGAGTTTTAAAGATTACATGGGAAAAGTTTGGGATTGGTAAGTGTTTTTGTTGTTTGTTTGTTTTTTTTACACGCACCAAGGCTGCAATTAGAACTTCAATGCAATTCAGAAATCATTATAATATCCTGATTGGTAACCAAGAATAATTTATCAATAATGAACAACTGAACAAAAATGTTCAGAAATGTGAGATGTGTGGAAAGTCTTGTGATGATGATCCGAAACAATTGAATCATTTTAGAATAGAAATAAGGTGTTTTTTTTTTTTTTCAGAGCAGCACCTTTGAAATAGAAACTGCAGAACCACTTTATGGAAACTAATGAAATAATTTTGTTAGGCAACAGTCTCTTTGCAACTCTTTATCACATGGTATGTGTAGTTCTGCTTTTACAATTCAAACAAACAGATTGCTGCTGTGAAGACAAACCACACCTAATTCACTCTGCTGAAACACTTAAACACTCTAGTGTGGATTTTAGGTTTAAAAGTAAAAAAAATAATAATAAAAAAAGCCTTTTAAAGGCCATGGGTTTCCCACCTCCACAAATGCTGCTAAAATATTAGCAGTTGAGTGAAAGGTTCATCTTAAAATTGAAATCTGGTCATTTACTTAACCTCTAGTTATTCCAAATTAATTTTCAGTGTAATAAAAAATTAGAAACATTTGATGGATATTTGGATTTAATTTTTTAAAGCTTGACAAACAGATTCACTTCTAACTATCGTTCACAATCTGTCAAGAAATAAATGAATCGGGTTTGAAATGACATGAGGGCGAGTAACTGGTGACATAATCTTTCATTTTGGATGACCTACTCCTTTTAGTGAAACAATATAAGATTGGCAAGACTGAGCTTTGTCGCCTCTCTAAGGTCAGACGTTAAGATAATGGCCAACTGTCTGCTTCACAAACAGACGGCACAAATTGAGATTGCAACCTTGAGCTCCAGTCATTACAAAGGAGTAATGAGAGACCAGAGAGAAAGAGAGAATGAGATGCGCCAGTCCCTGCCAGCTGCTGCTCAGAGAGAGGCCACATCGCTCTGGGATCAGTTCTGCTCACACAGCCCTCTCTAACAATCTTCATACACACACGCTGCTCTTCATAAATCCTGATTAAGTCTGGTTTCTGAACACTAAGCCGCCCATGATGGGCACTGCATTAGTGCTTGTGTATTGAAAGAACACTGGCCTGAAGGGAGCGCTGGATATAAAGAGAGGATTATACAGGGAGAGAGCGTGTTTGACCTGCCCTCTGAGTGTGCACTTTATCACACAGCAATGATTTTCAACAAGCTTCAGTGATGAGGAATATACATCCACTGACCCACTGACCATCAGCTAGAGGGAGCTGTGCCCCAAAGCACACGGTGTGCATCTGGAACGTCTCTGTATAGGTTTGAGGTGGCAAGGAACTGTGATCAGGGTCAGGAGCATTGTTCAGGAACCACTGCTTAATAATCTTATTATGAATGAATATATGGCATGAACAGGACGTGGTGTAAAAAACAAATGTGTAAAAAAAAAACATATATTTACTGTGGAAATCAGCAGTGAGTGGCTTTAAAGCTTGGTTTGGATCCCTTTGAGGTAAATTTCAATAAATGCAAAGGCATATTAAATTCTTTGCCATGAGAGGTTTAATGAGAATGTGATTCTACCATGGAAAAAGGATGTGAAAATGACCCTTAAACATAGTAAAATTTATTATAACGTATCAAGAGTTGATTACTGCTTTTAGAAAATGACAATATGACAAAATAAATGATTTATTCTAAATAAATAATTAGAGAAAATATTTTTTTTCTGTAATATAATTTTTTTTTTTTTGGAAAACAGGTCATCTAAACGATTTTAGATTCAGAGTATGCATTTTATAATGATTTTTTGACATGTTTTAATTTTTACCCTCTGATATTCAAACTAAGAAGCTAAACGTTACAGCGATTTTACCATGGTAAGACTTGAAAATAAGCATTAATCATAGTAAAACTTACTATAATGCATGGGTCAATAACTTTTAAAAATGACAGCATTTGTAATATGATAAAAGAAACCAACATACAATGATAAATACATAAATATATATTCTGCCAAGGATTATATAATATAACATTCAATTCAGTAATAAAAAAATAAAATAATAATAAAAAACAGCTCATCTAACAAAACTTCAGTCAGAACGTTATTCTATAATGTATGCGTTTTAATCTTCATCTTGAAGTATTCAAAGTAAACCTGCATGATATTTTTCAGCAATAAAAAAAAAACCTTGAATGAATCATGTGTGTAGGGAATATGTGCTTCTAATAGAATAATGCCACTAACAGAGATGTACATTTCTTTAAAATTATAGCATTATTTTTGATCATTCTGAAACTCTAAAACAATTATATTGATATTAATTATGTAGTTGGTAGAAAAAAATTGGGTGTGTTTAACATGCTGCCACAATACAGTAAAAAATGGCATATTATGTGGCAACCAGATTATTTCTGTCACATACTCTAACTGAAACGCTCTTAATTTAACCGTTTTGTTACTCCACCAACATTTACGTAAGACAAATAGAGAAAGTTTTTCTGCAAAACCTGATTCGATGATCTGTGAGCTTCATTTAAGATTTCTGCTGAAGTGAAATCCTTCAGTTAGAAAAGAAATAAGTGCACAGATATCAACCAGGACCCTTTGAGTCAAGAATAATTCCATTCATCTGCAAGCAATGGCAAACAAATCAACCGCGTAAGGAAAGGGAAAGGAACTACCCAGACTACAACACCCTTTCTAATTCATGACTCATAATGTGAATAGAGTTTAACCAGTATTCAATGCTGCATGAGCAAACAGAGGATGTTAACCCGGTCAAGATACAAACCCTCTGATCCTCTTAAAAGAACAGAAGTGGACTTGAAAACAAAGCGAACAAGCCTGGTCTATCATACAGTTGTGAAAGCTTACTATCTTACGAAACATTTTGTGCGAGAAAGCAACAGAATGAACCATGCAAATGTTCAAACATTTCCATACATCCAGACTGAATCTATACTAAGAAAAAAAAATTGCACCTAATATGGTATGAATTTAAAAGTTTCAGTTTTGTATTTGTGAGTGAATGTTTGTCCTATTGTTCCACAACCCTCTATTTGATCCAAACACATTCACTCAAGCTATACTTTAAAATAGACATGTCTCTCTGATGTATATACTGCTTGTTGTTTTAAAGGGAATGACCCATTACGGTGTTGAAGGAAAGCAGTATCCGACTGCAAAAACAGAGCTTCTGTTCAAAGTGAAACTTCATTGATTGCCACTTAAGCGTTAAAATGGCATGAGTTGCCATGGCTTCACTTTTCCCACCATTGTTTGACAGGAAGCGTGGCCTATACTCACTTAGCTGCAAACTTGACCATCTGCTTGCTCGCACGATCTCCCACAGCGAGCAAGGCCTGCACGGTAAACTGCTGGTGACGAAGGACCAAGAAGCACTGTTTCCCTAAAGAAAAAAACAACCTGTCAGAACACACATCTCTAAGCATACCTTAAAACCAGAACAGGTACTTACTGCCCAAGTCAAAGAGTCCACAAATATAACTTAATACAAATGAGTACTCAATTCTGCAAGGATGCATTAGTCAGATCAAAAGTGACTGTAACAACATTTATAATGTTACAAAAAAATGCGATATTAAATAAATGTTGTTTTTCTGATCTTTCTGATCATTAAAGAATCCTAAAAACACACATTAAGCAGCAAAACCATTTTCAACAGTGAAAATATAAATGTTTCTTGAGCACTGAACCAGTATATTAGAATGATTTCTGAAAGATCATGTAACACTGAAGACTGGAGTAACAGCAGCTGGATATTAAAATATATTCCAAAATATATTAAAATACAAATAGAAAAGAGTTATTTTAAACTGTAATATTGCACAATATCTCTGTTTATACTATAATAAATGTAGACTTGGTGAGCATATAAGACAATTCAAACACATGTAATAAAATTTTACCGAATTGAATATGTAATAGAATAGAATAGAAGTAGAAGAAAAAAATATTACTAGTTATATATATATATATATATATATATATATATATATATATATATATATAGAACATACAGAACTAACAAATATTGCTACAAGTGTGATTGCATCATATAATAATTGCTTTTAATGGTGTTCATCGTCTGGTTGACTATGTCTTGGAGCACTGAAGATAGCCATGCGCTGAAACGTTTGCTGGTGTCCATTCTGTTTTTAACCCACATGCACTTTGCACCTTTTTGCACAATGCAATTTGAAAAATAAAATATTTTTTTTAGACTTCCAGTCTTGAGTGGATCAGTGTGCGGCTTGCCACTCCTCTTGTTCATTCCAATGCCATTGGCTCTACGCACCTGTAGTACAAGGACCTGCAGTACAAGAAATTTTTTTCTGTTTGGAGACTATGTCTTTTATACATTTTTCGGAAGATTCCTGTCATATTCACATAAACTGACAGTCACCACTGATAAGCTACTACTAAATATTGTAGAAACTTAATTTTCTGTAAAGTTGCTTTGCAATGATTTGTATCGTAAAAAGTGCTATACAAATAAACTTGAATTCTTGAATTGAATTAATATGCATTGTAATTACTGTTTCATGTAATCTTTATAGAAACTAACCTGATTACAAAACCAGAACTAAAAGTATGAGTAAATCATCAATACAAATTAAACTTTTATTAAAAGGCATTTACATATTTAAATCTCTAACAAACCAGTGCTTCAAACTGTGGTTTGGGTCAAAATAGCGAAAATAGGCCAAAATAGCGCTGCTTTTCCACTGTTGGGCCAGAAGTTCCACTGTGCTTCACTAAAATTATCCCTCTACACATCTCTCAGGAACAACGTCACGCAACCCCATCATTTCACCAACAAAGAGAAGTTATCAGAAAACTAATAAGAAATAAGTCACTGGAACTACCGCAATGATAAAACGAACACGATAGACACAGACGAGTCTGTTTCTGTTTATTTGTAGTCACAATAGTCTATATAGCTACATCACATTTAGAAAGAATGATCAACTATATTTTTTTAAAAGCTCCCAAACAAAAAACATTATTATATATTTATGACATAGACTTTGTGGAGCTAAACTCTCGAGACGAGACTTATGACAGATAAATTTGTTACTAAATAAATAGATGATTGTGATAGAGATGAAGTCCAATTCCAAGTGGTTGCATTTACCATGTTTACTACGGTAATGTTAATGACTAGCGTGGATATTCTTTTACATCGCTTATAAATATTTCTGCCTTGTATGGTGATTATAATCCACATCGACTCAAGGTATTTCAAACACTCGCTGCTGACTGAAAGTTGAGTTTTGATTTTAATGTTGTTGTTGCTGTTCGCTTTATGAAATGATGCACGGATGCTGATGCTCTCCAGATGCAGAGATACTCTGCCTTTGTTCATAACCACTCCTCTAGCCCCAGCTAATCCGCTTTGGCCCAAGCACCAGAAGTGACCGTGGAAACGCGACTGGCCCTGGCATACACTAGCACGCCCGCTTTTGGCACGACAGTGGAAACGCGGCTAATGCGTGCAGTTTTGACTTGTCACCACCAAATTGCTAATCAGACACCTTGAGACTGAATAAACTCTGATCTGGTCAAGATCAGAGACCACCCGGACTCTTTGAAGTCCTCCTCAGTGTTCAGAGTCAGTCAGACAGACAGCTGAGTGGTAGTTAAAAACCCTTCATCACAGAGCAAAAACAGGATGTTTTCATGCTGAAGGACATCCTTCAGCCCAGAGCACACTGACAGAATGAATGAAGCTGGAGGTTAAATGATCATTGACATGGAAGTTGTTGTGGAAGGAAACTTTAGTTATACAGTCATAATACATGGTATATTCATTACTATACTTTTAAACCAGTCGTCTATGTGTGAACCTCTCAGACTTGGATTGTGTGGGACAGACAGGGGAAGCCACAAAGTTTCATTTAAGCTGAGGATTCAACCAAATAGTTTCTATTAATGTCAGTTCTCTAGTGAAAATGTCCACTACCTGCATAAAATTTCAACAGCATTGCAATTCATCCAAATAAAAATTTGAGACAGATAAGGCACATGTTGACGGCACCCATATCACCCATGGCCCTCATCACCTCCATTAACCACACGTATAGAAAATTGCAGGACTGAAAAGTGGGAAAAATCTTATATTATATCTTATAGATATTATAAACCTTATTCACATGCATATTTTGGCAAATGCAGCAAAGGTCACTTCCAAACTAAGCAGCTTTATCCTGATCGAAGTACAAATTTGCCTGTTTAAAGTTTTTAAAAAACAATCTAATGCAAAATCCTCAGAGAGAAATAGTTCACCTCAATGTTTCACAAAATTCCCTAATTATGATAATGACCATAATGTCTGTTATTCATATTGAAGCCTTTCAATATAAATATTAAGAGATTTTATTTTTTTCATTTTAAACTTAAATTGCATTTTAAGCTATAAACATTTCTAGCAGTTCTTGCGTTCTCTAATGTTTAGACTAGAGGAACTGTAATTTGAGTGTTTATTAATGCAATAATACAGCCTGCATGTCAATTAAGAAACCCTTGAGCTTTGGTAAGAGCAGCTTCCATGTGTTGAAATGAACTGAGCAACACTTCCAACAGCAGATGAGCTTGTGTAATAGTGAGGAGGTGTTTACCTTTAGCTCTGCTGGTGTGAATTCTGGCGCGCACCCAGATCTGCTGCTCTGTCTTCTCGGGTGTCAGGTCCTGGACACGCACCAACACCCTGTCTGCCTCAATCCAGGAGAGAGAAAGAAAGTCTCAGAGAGAAGATATCAAAGACGACAGGCCTCCCCCCTTGAACACAGACCCCTACAAAGACATTCACTCGGATTACAAAGCCACTGGGAGGAGGGCTAATAAATATGAAACATAACAAGCCCCGTTTGAAAGGTGACCATCATGTGAATTCTACTGCATTTTGACAAATACAGCGTCATCCTGCCTCCTCTGACTCATATTATGACTTTATTGTGAGGCGGCAAAGATGGGTGGCCCCGTTCAACCCCAGTAAAGGTGCTCAGGGCGTTTGGCTGATCCAGAATCCACCCACATGAAAGCTTTGTCTATCTCTGCCTGAGAGGAATGCTGTGAGACGACTTTGTTCTGTAGCAGCAGAGCTTAAGAACTTGCAGCCGGACAGTTGGGAGTAATGTCATCCTAATTTCTCATCCGAGATTCATCTCGTAGTGTTATTCTAGACTATTACATGTGATGGCGAGGGAAGGAACATTAGGGAGATCTAAAGGGGTCACCAATGAGATCCTGACAGCATTAGACTATCTATTAAGCTCAATGACATTCCTAATTATCATTCTACAGCAAATTTTGCTATAGGAAACCTGTCTATATTTATCCTGTGATAGCGAGATGCCCTCCTATATCTCCACTTAAAAACTGAAAAGAACACTGACCCAGTTTCTGCTGGGATTGGACCATAGGACAGATCCCATAGCTATCATTGGCAAAGTCCTGGAACGAGAAGAGGAGAAGAAGGGGTGGCAATGAAACTTAAAGGAACAGTTCAGCAAAAAAAAAAAAAAACAATTAACGGTGTTATCATTTATTCACCCTCATGTCATTTAAAATATTACTTTCTTCTGTGTAACACCAAAGGAGAATGTCTAAATGGGTCCTTAAATCTCCAAGCCTAAAGAAGGATGTAAACCACCACAAAAGCATCATAAAAGAAGCCCATTTGAGTGATACACAGCAAGTCAAAGAAACCTAAATTTGTTCACCCATTAAAAATTCAGTAAGTTATCACTGATAATAATCCATTCCAGTAAGATGTTAATTTGAGAACCTTGTGAACGGATCATGGATTATCAATGAGCTCAATATAAGAACTGAATTAGTTCAATTCATAAACAAATCGTCAGACTGGTTTTGTGAACTGGATCGACCAATTCATTGATAAACTCAAAAGAATGACTGACAATGACAGACATTGCCAGGATTATATCAAGATATTCAGTGAATGATCACAACAATTTGTCCCAGGAACTTTTTTTGTCCCCAGACCTGTTGCTGCCTGAGTTTCCATCGTGGACCAAAGTACGGTGGAGATTAGGGAAATAGTCTGGTGACGTAGGACTGCGTGTGACTGCTCCTCCCAGTCCAAGAGGGGCTACTAATGTCAATGTAATTTTTTTTTTTTTTGCCTACGTTTTCTGTTCCCTCTGGATTTCCATTTTCTGGAAAGTTCCTGCATTGGCAACAGGCTTTTACTTACTTACTCAGAAAAGATCCAGACCCTATTCATTGTAATTCACAAAGTAAAAAAATTAAAATAAAAAATAATACTTTTTCCAAAATAGATTCATAATGTATTTGGAACACTAGGTAAATACATTAAATAATTAAAAACATTTTGGTGAACTATTTCTTTAACGCTTGACACGGCTAAAAAAAAAAAAAAGACAGGAAATGTGTATTTCGCAGTGAACAGTAAATGAACAATACTTACATCCTCATCAGCTTCCTGCTGCTCAGCAGCCTGAATCAAACAGAGAAACTGAATTCAATAAAACTTCAACAGTAGAGGGAAAAACATACCCTTAGTAAGAGCTAATATAAAGATTAAAGACTTGCTGGTTATTCTGGAGAAAAGCAAGTATTGCAAGTTCTTTTTAAAATCCAACCAAACTGCAATGATACAAATTCAAACACTTACTGATGTCTGCAAGTACATCAGAGTGCTAACATGGAAAATATGACTTTTCTAGGTAAAGCAGTACTGGATTCTTTGCAAATTATTCAAATCATTGCGTCAATTTAAGTTAGAATGATTTTATACATTTGCTCCTCTCATGTTTCCTGTATCTGAATCATTCATTTGACAAAATGTTTTACAAATGTCCAGCAGACAATAAAATGAAAAAATAAAAATTCTTCACAGCTCCTTTATTAAGCAAACAAAATAAGCTAGATGCTCATTTTGGCTGTTTAAAATATTGGGTGAATATTTTCCGGATGCACAAATTCCAAAGAATTTGCACAAGAATTGCAAAACATATATGGCAGTGGTGGGCCATGAGCCCCGTAGTGGGCAGGGTTTGCGTCTCTTGGCGCACACTCACCAGCTTTGCCTGCTTCTCTGCCTTCTTTGCAGCTTTCTCTGCTTCCTTCTGCTGTTTCTTCAGGCCTTTCTTCGACTGGGCCTGCTGCTCCTCCTCACCGGCTCTAAAACAGGAAGACACCAGTTACACCACACAACAAAAAGTTCTGTCAAACTTCCATCTACCTTTTTTAAACTTCCTTCCGGGAAATTTTTCAAAAAGCTGGGGAAAAGCATTCCAAGCTCGGCTTACACACATAGGCACAGCATCCCGTTTGCTTTTAAGTTGCTGCATCTTTCATCTATTGTTTCAACATTTCCAAAAAACAACTAAACAATTAGACTTTATCAGTAATGTTTGCTCATTTGTGCTCCTGTGTTCTAGGCAGTCTAGTTCTAGCAGTAGAGGAAGAGTGATCTCTGTCTACAGAAGCACATATGAAATATCATTCAGGCAATATGATTCTCCCATACTGTAGTGACAGACTGATTTGATATTTCACTTCTAATAATGTGATTTGAATTCAGTTCAATATATTATCCAGACCAATTCTTCAGTCCATATTTGGCCAAATGATCACATCTGACTGCAAATAATAACCAACACATTAAAGATGCTGTATTATTAAACTACATGACACTGGCCACTCTCCTCTATATAAGAACTGGCAATTAAAAAACCCATAGACACCAGATTATTTCCTCTATATAATAATATGACAGGAACCAAGCTTACTTATATATATATATATATATATATATATATATATATATATATAAGCACTAATTTACATACTGTTTGTCATGTCAAGATCAATTCCTCTGAAATGAGACTCCTTTTTGGCATTAACACCTGAGTCCATGCCACCTCAGACAGCAGATGTTATCACAAATTGTGGTTTATATATTACACCATAGACATTACAGTCTAGTTCACATAACACTGCTTTAGGCACAGCATAGCATTATTATATAAATGAACAATTAATTCAACTGCTAATAATTATGAAATGAAAAGATCAATGTATTTGCAGTTTACATTGTCAACTTCATTTATGTGATCAAAACAAATCTTTCTTACTTTCACCTTTTTTTTTATTACACTAGTCTCTCTTATGTGATCCAAACCTACTGATCGATTCACTTTCATTAGTTTACAGGAGATTTTCCACCTTGATTATTGGATATGCTGTTCTTTTGAGAATGTTTTCAACATTCATAATGTTAATAATTGTTTCTTGAGTAGCAAATGTTCAGGTGCATTTCATTACGCCATTAATAGACATTTCTATGATAATTAAAAACGGGTAACTACCTGCATCTAGTACATCATATACACTGCTTGCAAATATCAAATGTTTTCTTTTATTACATAAAATTCCTCCACACTAACTCGGTTTATTAACTGTATGGCATTTAAACGGCCCCACGATAGAAAGTTTATTCTCTTATGTCAGTAAACTGATACCCAACTAGGAAAAGATTATACACACCTAAAAGTTAAAACTGCTGCAAAAGGTTATCTAGTAACGTTACGTCTGATCTAAACCTGTTTAACTCCAAATGTTAGTTTATAAAGACATTGTTCAGCTGTCATAGTTAAAGGTCTCTAAGCTGCTGATGCAATCACCTGCAACTCTATTAGACACACAGCTAGCAGCAAGGCAAGCTAATCAAAGCCCTGACCACAAATATTACACTTCCGCAGAAAATAATGAGATTGTATTCTCACCCCTGTGCATTTTCTTTAGTCATAGTTCAGCTCTATGGTGATGTAGTGAAACAAAAGCACTAGATATTCAAGATTTTAGATGTATTGGTGTGCAATGACAGCCACCCGGAACAGTGGACATGTGGAGAAGAGATGGAAGTGTTTTGATGTTGCACATTCACGACTTCCTCGCCAGTCCGTGTACGACAAGTCTCCACGTCAAAAGGTTCCTAGTGACTGCTTGATCCGCACATGCTCGCAGTGCAGCTCGTCTTTCAGCTGCTTAGTTTGTCTAAATAAAATGATATGAAATAATTATGTATTAACAGTGCAATCCTACTGCCATTACATAAAAAAAATCATTGTAAAATCATTAAAATATAAACCTTGTGATTATCTATGTTTTCCGATATGGTTTGTAAGTTAATTAAGGGCTGCTAACTTGCTTCTGTAAACTGATGATTATTAATTTCTGAGAAACATACTGAGGCACATGATATACACAGTATATATTACATGGATACTGTATATATTATATATGTTTCTCGGTATGATTGCTTAATATGACCAGGGTCACTGGATAATTAAAGAGGCAATAAATAACATCCAAACCCCTTTTCTCTTGAGTTACAGACCATCATTTCTGTTTGCTCTATTCAGTTGTGTTATAGAGCAATAGAAAAAGTCTTTCAGGATTTAATGATCACAAGAGGTCTTCTTGATGCAGGAAACTGCCTTTAAGTTTATTAATTAATAAGTCATTAATTATTAAAGCGCATGAATTATCAAAGGGCTTTGATTTGAGTGTTTGGATGAACTTCACATCTGTTTTTGACCTGTGGTGTGCTTGGCTACGGTCTGTCTGAGTTGTGGAGTTTGATAAAATAGGGTTTTTACGGCAGCACATTACCAGAAGATCCTTTTGGCTGGTCTCTTTTCAAATGGCAGTTTAGAGATGGGAGAGATGGTCCAGCTGAGCTCAATGGAGTGTTAATGGTGTGGCGTGGCTTCTGAGAACAACTCTGCATGCGAACGACAGAACCATTCCAAAACATTTCCAAATGAACAAAATGAAGCACTGAAACCTTAAAGTCTGATGCAGGGTACTTCACACCTCATTGGACTCTTTACAATGGTAATTTTAACCCTCTGTGTTAAACACGAGTTAAGTCATTACAACATGAACCTTGTGAATGCTGTATCTATGTTCTGCCACAGTGGTGTATAGATTCTTCAGGGCTGCTAACTTGCTTAGACCACGATGTGATTACTGAGATCTTTGCATTGCAAACATATGTCTAATGTGCATGCGTGTATTAACTGTAATTCTGTAAATTCTTAAACATTTTGGATTGTGACATTTTTTGGATTAAAATTTAATAGCAATTCTAATGACAGTAATAAGAGAAAGGTCCTTATTTATTCTCATTATTGTAATGTGAACATTTCATATTTCTGTATATATAGTATTTTTTATTATTTACATTTAGATTTAGTCATTTAGCAGATGCTTTTATCCAAAGTGACTTACAAATGAGGACAATAAAAGCAGTCAAAACTAACAAAAGAGTGACAATATATAAGTGCGAAGTATAAAATATAAAAGTTTAAAAGGTATATTAGTCCTTCTTATTTGTAATAATTGTTCAATTGATTTTAATTTGTGCTGTTTTATATTTTAATGAAACTTTTTATATTTGTAATATAATAAATCACTGTATTGGATTTATGAGAATCGTTAGTGAAAATAATGTATCTAATAAAACTAAAACTTTCAAGACATCAAGAAGAGGATATATACTATATTATGTATTCTGCAGATTTTATCACGTCACACTTTACATCTTCAAACTAGCCTTTTATCTTGTTTTGCTTGTTATCTGATACAACAACAGAAATCCCGAAGGAAGGCCAGTTCTGTCCCTGTGTAGTTTGATGGGTGTCTTGTACCAGCAGTTGCTTAAAACGCTAAAGAACACAGATGTTCTTAAAATTACAGACCCTCTCCTCAGCCATTCTGTTCAGCGGGAGATCAGGTGGAGCTTTTGTTTTGGTAATTTGACAGACCTCCACTCCACTTCAACTCTACCCTACCCCCGCTGAGAGATTGGAGTTGAGGGGCGTGTATATGTATGTATGTATTTGTGTGTGTGTGTGTGTGTGTGAGTGGTGGGGAGGGGGGTCTGCTCACTTGAGAGAAGTAACAACGACACTGTCAGACCTCATTAAAATCTGTGATTTTTAGGTTTTATTATGAAACAGGAGTCAAAATGCAACAATTGTGACATGAATAAACAACCCTAAAAAAAAATACAGTGTGGGCTACCATTTTAATAAATATCAAAAAGCTTATGGGGAAATAGGAACAGTTAAGTGCACACACACACACACACACACACACAAAGCCAAACAATGAACTATGTACAAATAATTTACACTACACATTCTGAATCACCCAAAAGACTATGCAACAGTTTGCTAAAATTTCCTGAGAATAACTTCTGCAAGTATAAAGACTTTGCAATAAAAGTACCTCAAAAAAAAAAAAGTACTATCATAAAAAAATGAATAGAAAGATGTTGTAGCAGTTGCAGTTGAATAAAAACAAAAGAAAAATAAGTGTTACAAAATAACAATTATCAACACAACAAGATTACAATATCCAAAAGTGTAGTAAAGTCCTTTTTAAAATAAAATACAAATAAAATGAAAGCTTAGTCATCCACGTAGGAAAGTTTTATGTACAAGTGTCCATTAACTGGACAGGACAGTGGATGACTCTGACTCAGTAGATACTGATGATATAGGACCTCTTTTCTTGGTCAACATCTTGTGACTTGATTTACTGCTGATGCTCAGAGCGTTACGTGCAGATTTACTGAACTTGACTCCCAGGAAAGCATAAAGGATGGGGTTGAGACAGCAGTGGAAATACGCCAGCGCTTCAGTAAAGAAGATCCATTTCTCCAGACCCTGCTCCAGGAAACAGCTATGAGAAATGACATTCAGCATCACCAGAGTGTCCACTAGGATGCCGACACAGTAAGGCAACCAGCAGATGAAGAAGCAGAAGATGAGGATGACAGTTGTCTTCAGAGCCTTCTTCTTCAGAGTCTGACCTTTGGAGTTCTTGGACAGTTTTGAAATGATGATGCAGTAACAGGTCAGAATGATCAGACCAGGCAGCAAAAAGCCGACGAAGATGTGCTGGAAGCGGAACCCAACCTTCCACACCGTGTTCGCTTGGAGCGGGTAGGTATGCTCGCAGATAGTATTCATGCTCGTATTGTGGACTTTAGCGAACACCAGATCGGGGACGGTGAGTAGGGTCGCCGGGAGCCAAACTCCAAGGTAGATCACCCTTTCTGCAAGCACAATCCTAAACTTCTGGCTGTTTGTGGCACGGACAACTGCCAGATACCTATCCAGGCTGATGAAGGCCAGAATCAGCACACTGCTGTACAAATTCAGAGTGTAGATCATATTGACAGTGACACACAGAAATCCCCCAAAATGCCATCCGCTGACCGCATCCACAGCCCAAAAGGGTAAAGTGAGAACAAACAGGAGATCGGCGATGGAGAGGTGCAACCTGTACTTGTCTGTCATGTTCTTCGACTTCTTTTGGAAGCCCATCACAAGCACGACAAGTCCATTGCCAATGATTCCCAGGACAAATATAATCCCATATACAATAGGGAGGAAGATCTTTTGGAATTCATTGCTGACTGATAGGTCACAGAATTCATCAGAGTAATATTCTCCAGACCCGGAGTCTGAGCTGTTGTCTAAAATGATGTGCTGCAGAAAAGAACAGCATATTGATTACTTTCCCATAAACAATATGTTAAAAAATCACAAAGTTAAATCAAACATTGAAAATTGTAAATATATTTAAAAACAGATATGTTTTTAAAAACGAAAAAAAAAGAAAAATAAACAATAGACTAAGGCTTATTAATAAGTAATTAATTAAATATCAGACTAAAGAGCATTTAACATTTGTCTTAAATCAACTTACATCGTAATATTCCATGTCCTTAAAGTAGATGAACGCAAAACCAGCGCAAAAAGTCTCCACACACTTTAGTCAAAGGATCTCCCGCAGCAGTATTTAAATAGTGTGGCACGCCCCCTTTTATTCAATAGGGCGGGACCATAACGTGGGCGGAGCTCAGCAGGGCAGCGCTCTCGTGGGCAGTAATAGTATTATGAATGCACGCTGCTTCTAATGGTTATTGACATAACCTTTATATTTGTATGTTTCACTCGTGCCTGTTACAAAAATCGTTTGTACAGAGACTTTTTGCTGCTATCAATGGCACTGTTTTTATTACAAATTCAGATAGATAGATAGATAGATAGATAGATAGATAGATAGATAGATAGATAGATAGATAGATAGATAGATAGATAGATAGATAGATTTAGAAGTGTTTTGGACTACAATGTAATGCTAATTTTCTCCAATTTGTTTCTGATGAGGAAACAAGCCAATCTACAGCTTACATGTTAATTTTTGGGTAAATTTTTTGGGTAAATTCCATCTGTCTGTCCATTATCTCTTAAATATTCATTTAATTAGATCTACTGAAGTAAACTTTCCCACCACCTAAAATGTCCTCCCAGATATCCCAGCAGTTTTGTTTATGATCTCATTGTGTTTCTTGGGTGAAGAACAGCATGTTACTTGTGGTGGCTTTCGGCTTTTTTTGATTAACTAGATGGCAGGTCTCCCAGGCTGGGCCTCCTCTGGTCCTCTTTGCAATTTGTTTCGTGTAGAACTCTGATTGTTGAAGGAACTGTGAGTGATGACAGAAGAAGGTCAAGCAGCCACTTCCATCAAATGCCTAGACTAACATTTCATGACAGATCCAAACTCTCTGTTACTCTACTAAATTTCATCCATGACAGAATCAAATTTCTTTGAAACATGAGATATGCAATTAAGTGATTTATTCGTTAAATTTTTGAGCAACATCTTTGCCATCTAGTCAACTTATACTGTAGGTTTCTTATAGAGTTTGTTGTGATTTCTATCTTCTCATTAGGCCAATCCCTAATGGTGCTCTTAGTTAGAGCCCTGTGGACCGCACAGATGGAATTCCTCCATCCATTGTGTTACTGTGGAGCATCAACAGCATGGGCCTCTGGTGAGTAATGGATACGGAATGAAAGTGACTCTGGAAAAATATAAGTAGATGTAAAAGTGTTCACTGACAGATGAAGACATGACAGAATTTTTATGCACTTTTTTTTAAGGATCATGTAACTGTGTCCAATAACAATAAACACTTGATCCTTTATACCTTAGAGTTCAGATACTTAAAAGTCTAGAGCTTAATTTTTCCTGATGATATAAATCATTCAACAAATATTATGCCTTTCTACAGTATATCTGTTGATTATCTTTTCTATATTCTTTCTTTATATTATTTCATAATAGATCAGAAAGGCAAAGCTTATGGTTGTAACTCCACACTGCATAATGCTTATTAACTGGAAAATTATTGAAATTTTATTACATTAAATATTTAAGCTTCTCCGTTATTTCAAGGTCAATGATCTAATAAATCTCTAAATTTAATGTTATAATTTTCAATTAAAAAATCTTAATTTAGAGAAATGCGAACTGTACTCATTTTCACACATGGATTCAGACTCAAACTCCACAGTCGAAAGTTAAAAGAAGTTTTGACAGGTCGTTTCAGGCTGAATTATTAACTTGGCAATGCCTCCATGTTTTATTTTCTTTCAATCATATGAGTTATGGTCAGGTCAGGGGGATGTGTTTCACTAACAAGGGCTAGAATCCCCCCTTTGAAATATAAGATACCCTGCCTAAAAGGGCTCTAAACACAATCTGTCTGTATATGCTGCAAGTACCCTGAATACAAAGGATCCGTGCGCTGTTTAGAATTCAAATAAAAAGTGTGAAGAGTGGCAGGGGAGTTAAGGAGCAGGGAACGAGCATTGAAATATTGTAAAAGAATGCAGCAGAGATAAAAAAACGTAATGTGTAAAGCCTCCAGAGAGTAAACAATGCTTGTTTTGCAGCCACAACTCATTCTAGGCCTTCAGCAAGCTTGCAAAGGATCACGTTCATAATAATATGAGGGCTGAAGGATCTGCTCTGCTTCATAAGATAGAGTTTTTTTGTTTTTTTGGAAACAAAATATGCAATACATAATTCATCATAAAATTCCGAGACAGGTTTTTTTTCTGCTTTGACATTAAAAACCTAAGCAGGTTGATTTTTTTTTACATTTTAAGGTCAAATTTAGTCTTTGTAAATATCACATGTTCACAATACAAAAATATTAATTTGCATGACACAAAGCACAGATAATGATCCTATTTAGTTATTTCAAGGGAAAAAATACTAGCTACATTTGAATAAGATACATTTTAATTATGCAAAATAGAATCTAAACATTTCTAAAAGATCAAGTGAGGGTTAATATCTGCTCTGTGTTGGCACATAATTTAGATCAAAATAGTTGAAGGGGTTTTTGTGAGCTGAAAAACATACTTATGATCCTGCTTCGGGATATTTATTAACTGTACATGCAGATCATGTTGGATGGCTGTTGCTTAGTTAATTCCAGCATCTTTGTGGTTGTGTTTTGCTTATTTTTCACCCACCTCCCCTCAACAAGAGCGAGTGAAACATAACCAGGGCAATGACATGATAAGATTTGCCCATTCATGTTCCAGCTTGGAATATTTTTCATCTTTCATGACTAAATGATAGTGTTACTCAAATATCAAAAAGCATATTTCTCAGTTTAGGCGTGTGTCAGGGAAAAAATCCAGTTCTTATGCATTCGTGACATTGATGTTCAGGAGATTTAGATACACAACCACAGTTTTAAGCCTATATATCACAGAAACATTTAGGAAACTCATTTAAGGACTGTTTAAAGAACGTCTGATGATTGAGCAATGGAAATTTTTAAGGACAAAGGTTTGCCTTATCTACGAAAGGCACCTTTTTATGTTTCCTACTTGGGTGTGGGGCAGGCTTATTGACTTTCTGAAAGCTCTTCCTCTTATGGCATTAGGTCATGGCTTTGAGCTTTGAAATTAGAGGAGAGGGCCATTTATTCACAGGAGAATTTGTTGGACAGGCCTGAGATGTGCCTTCATAAAGTTTGGATTTCAAACACTATACTATTCAGATAAATGTGGTTTGTAATCAGAAATGTTGACTTTCATTTTGGCGGTTTGCTGCATGCTGTTCACACGTGAGCAAAACTGAAAACACGTAAAACAGGCAGTCACATTTTGTATCATGTGTTACGTGTGGGTGCCCGATCTGTGGTGTTGACTTACAACAGGAAGCACTACGGTTTGCATATACATTTTTTTTAAATTCACTGACACATTTTCTTTGCCCACGCGTCCTGACACGACTTCACTTTCGAAAACGAAGGGGTAATGAAAAAGGAAAAAATAGGTTGGGTAAAATGAAATTTCAAATGGTGAAACTTCCCCTGGGTTGTTGCTTGACATTTACATTCATTATTGGCTCATAGCCCAAAATAAACCACAACAGCGTCTCAAACAAGCCTTTATTGGAGGAGATTAAGTCTGAAGGGAAGGGTGTTTGCTGTGTCTCCATGATAAGTTCCTACCTTCCTTCACTAACGACTAAACTGTGGTTTAATGTGCAATACTGAAGCTGAGTAAAGTGACCAATGGAAGACTAGAGTATGTCACATCAGATTACAAAAGATCAAAAGCCTTTTTCCTAGGATGGGCCTGATAGTTAAATGTAGTGCTATTGCATGTATTAAGCTGTTATGCTGGGTTAATATCCATTAAATGGTTAACTTTTCAAGAAATGTTTTGCTAATAGATCTCTTAGGTGCACCTTCCCTCTGTCTGTTATTCTATCAGAGGGAAATGATCTAAAAATACTCCCCATAACAAAGAAAATCAATTGTAACCTACATTTTCAACCGACTTGCCAGCTGTTTTTGTTACAGAGTCTACCTGAGTCTGACTTTCCGATAGAGCCAATTGTGTGCATCCAGCAGGAAAGCACTATGATTATCTTTGACAGAAGGGTTGAGGGGCAGCCACTCCTTTTGCCCCCTTTCAAGTGTCCCCTGCTCTAAATCTGCCCATATGGCCAGAGTGGCTTAAGTAGAGAAGAAATGGCACATCAAACACATGGCCTGTTCAATTCTGCTTCACTTGACTCAGATAAGAGAGATGGTGCACCAGATGACAGCTCATAATTGCTCAGGACTAGGTGAACAGAAGAGTCATAGGAATGCTAATGAGCGTTCAGTGCACCCACAATCCAGTTCAGAGTTGTTCATTATTTATTAGGTGACTGATGTGTGATTAGTCTCTGTCAAGTTAGATTTGAGGTTAAGACAGTCAAGATATAGAAAATACTCAACATCTGTGCTGATACTTCAAAACAAGCAAACGAACAAAAAACTTTACATCAGATATTGTATATTCTAATTTCTATAGGAAGACAAGAGGAAGTGTAAAGTTGCCACACATTCACTTAAGGTCACTTAAGGTACTAGGACTTTAGTACCTTAAAAAATTAATCGCCTAGAACTTTAACTAAAATAATAATATTAAACATACTGACTACTTGAAACTGCATTTTTAAATATTTTTTTATAGTGTTAGTCGTGAGCCAAAAACGGCCTAAAATACTGAATATTAATAATATAATATATAAAATTCATATCCCAAATATTTTTATGATGTTAGTTTTGATGCTAAATATTCTTAGTATGCTCAATACATATTAAAAAAAAAACATTTTAATGGTGGTAAAAGAATCATTTTTGAGCCAAAATATACTTAATAAAATACAAATATGAAATATACTGCATATTGTAATATTTAAAAAAATACTTTTGTTGTAATGTTAGTTTTATAGTCGGCAAAGAGTCTTAAAACACTAAATATTCTCAATACAGTTTAAATATTACTATATTTTTAATTTTGAGACAAAATAGTCGTAAACTGCTAAATAAACTACTAAAAATTCAAAATTGTTTTTTTATATTTTTAGGAGAAAAAATATCAAACACAGAATAACTTCTGTGTTTTACATCCTTGCAGATACAGTGGACATTTTTATGTAGCAAGAGAATGAATGGGCACATTGGAGGCCAGACGCAAACTCACATCACCAACATGAAGCATCAAGAACATTAGTGCTGCATCAGAGCCCTGACATGCAGATATTTCTTAAACACCAGACTGAAACAAAGAACTCATAACCAGCACAGTCATATAATGGAACACGTTGTCTTCTCCAAGATCTGGTTTCTTGAAGCCTGAAAGAGGAAACCAGAGCAATGGCCTGCAGCAAGCTGAAAACAAATGGTTATTTTTCTGAGCCTCATGTCTGGAGGTGAAAGAGAGAGAAAGACGAAAAAACAAGCACCTGTTAACATGACTTGTTTTTGTTCCTAAATTTCACAGGCTGTAAGCTAAAATAATGGGCCACACAGTGAAAGTCTTGGCATAATTATAAGCTTTTCAACTCTCTGAACTTCAAACTGTGATACCTGACATGCTGTATGATGCCAAGTATTCACAGATACATATATCTATGTATACAACCTGAATTCCGGAAAAGTTGGGACGTTTTTTAAATTTTAATAAAATGAAAACTAAAGGAATTTCAAATCACATGAGCCAATATTTTATTCACAATAGAACATAGATAACGTAGCAAATGTTTAAACTGAGAAAGTTTACACTTTTATCCACTTAATTAGCTCATTTAAAATTAAATGCCTGCTACAGGTCTCAAAAAAGTTGGCACGGGGGCAACAAATGGCTAAAAAAGCAAGCAGTTTTGAAAAGATTCAGCTGGGAGAACATCTAGTGATTAATTAAGTTAATTGATATCAGGTCTGTAACATGATTAGCTATGAAAGCTTTGTCTTAGAGAAGCAGAGTCTCTCAGAAGTAAAGATGGGCAGAGGCTCTCCAATCTGTGAAAGACTGCGTAAAAAAATTGTGTAAAACTTTAAAAACAATGTTCCTCAACGTCAAATTGCAAAGGCTTTGCAAATCTCATCATCTACAGTGCATAACATCATCAAAAGATTCAGAGAAACTGGAGAAATCTTTGTGCGTAAGGGACAAGGCCGGAGACCTTTATTGGATGCCCGTGGTCTTCGGGCTCTCAGACGACACTGCATCACTCATCGTCATGATTGTGTCAATGACATTACTAAATGGGCCCAGGAATACTTTCAGAAACCACTGTCGGTAAACACAATCCGCCGTGCCATCAGCAGATGCCAACTAAAGCTCTATCATGCAAAAAGGAAGCCATATGTGAACATGGTCCAGAAGCGCCGTCGTGTCCTGTGGGCCAAGGCTCATTTAAAATGGACTATTTCAAAGTGGAATAGTGTTTTATGGTTAGACGAGTCCAAATTTGACATTCTTGTTGGAAATCACGGACGCCGTGTCCTCCGGGCTAAAGAGGAGGGAGACCTTCCAGCATGTTATCAGCATTCAGTTCAAAAGCCAGCATCTCTGATGGTATGGGGGTGCATAAGTGCATACGGTATGGGCAGCTTGCATGTTTTGGAAGGCTCTGTGAATGCTGAAAGGTATATAAAGGTTTTAGAGCAACATATGCTTCCCTCCAAACAACGTCTATTTCTGGGAAGGCCTTGTTTATTTCAGCAGGACAATGCAAAACCACATACTGCAGCTATAACAACAGCATGGCTTCGTCGTAGAAGAGTCCGGGTGCTAACCTGGCCTGCCTGCAGTCCAGATCTTTCACCTATAGAGAACATTTGGCACATCATTAAACGAAAAATACGTCAAAGACGACCACGAACTCTTCAGCAGCTGGAAATCTATATAAGGCAAGAATGGGACCAAATTCCAACAGCAAAACTCCAGCAACTCAGCCTCAATGCCCAGCTGTCTTCAAACTGTTTTGAAAAGAAAAGGAGATGCTACACCATGGTAAACATGCCCCGTCCCAACTATTTTGAGACCTGTAGCAGAAATCAAAATTGAAATGAGCTCATTTTGTGCATAAAATTGTAAACTTTCTCAGTTTAAACATTTGCTATGTTATCTATGTTTTATTGTGAATAAAATATTGGCTCATGTGATTTGAAAGTCTTTTAGTTTT
Organism: Carassius carassius; assembly: GCF_963082965.1. Lineage (NCBI taxonomy): Eukaryota > Metazoa > Chordata > Actinopteri > Cypriniformes > Cyprinidae > Carassius > Carassius carassius. The sequence goes on from NC_081765.1 coordinate 14,000,386, forward strand.
CATTTTATTAAAATTTAAAAAATGTCCCAACTTTTCCGGAATTCGGGTTGTATATTTACAGTATATTGCATAGATTTATTTACGTTTCATTGGGATGCACACACATTTTTATGTTTTATATGCAATGTACACTGATATGTATATGACTCAGTATTTCACACACAGTTCGTTAAACATTTGTCATGTTGACATATAACACTGTCCTGTTATTTGTATGTTTAAGATATATCACAGTCTGAAACTGAAAGATTCCCATGAGGCTTTCCCTTTCCCCCTGGCTAAAGTTTCTGCCTCCTGGCTTTTTCAATGGACAGACTGGGAATATAATTCCCAGCTTTGTATGTAATGGCTCCTTAGTCTATTTTGTATTACATTTCACGCAACAATTTTGCTTTTTTTTTCTGTCATGGCTTGTTAATCCTGAGATGTCTTCACTGATAAAAACCTGTTGTTGACAGGTTCCAGACAGTGAAACTGAGAGGATTGCTGACAAGTAGCCAAAATATAATCCTGGTATAAGCATTGTGTTTATTTCACATTAAACAGTGTCAATTAAGACATTTGAACTGTTTCCAGTAAGCACACAAGTTAGATTACAAGTTAGCCAGATGGTCTATTGTCACATTCGGCTGAAACCTCAAATATATATTGTCCACATTTTGTTTAAAAGACCATGTGGGTTGCGTGATACGAAAATGCAACCCACTGATGAAAATCCCCTACATACTGTAGTTCTTGCTTTGACTGAGCTCGTTTAAACTAGACAGATATTGGGTGCTGAATATTTCTCAAAATGCCACATTCTTCTGTTCTGACTCACTCGCAGCAATGTGTTTTGAATCGTGCTTGAATTGCATACAACTGTAAGCCCCTATTGTTCAGGCAAAGTCACTTCACAAGACCCAGATGATTTGAAAAGGGAAATCTTGTTCAGACCTCTTACTTAGTGCCCAGGAAAGTGCTCTTCACTCTCACTTCAAATCAAATCAATGTCTGATCAATCATGGGCCCTGAGCCTTCGGGGTGGCAGTGGGGATCAATCTGCCATTTTTCAGGGTGTCCACTGACTGCTTATATGTAGGGCTACGGCTGAGGCCTGTCTAATTGAATTAGCAGGGCCACGTCCCCAGGGTGGTTTCCATCTAGTTTTATATGTATCTGACAAGAAGAAGTGACTTGAAGATACATCAACAGGTGCAGCTAGTCCAGGAGGGAACTAAACTCTATAGAGGATGCAGAATGAGACACTATTTAGCTTAATTTCCTTGGCACGGTTTTGTTATGCGTTTAAAATAAACAATGGTAAAATACACATGCGTTAGAAAATGGGTATAACAAAAAAACACTGCAGAAATTACACATCTAATTGCACATTCTGACTGTTGTTTCCTAACAGATGTTCTGTTATCGAGAATGGAAAAACATTTCTTGTGCTAACATTTTTTTGCCATTCATGGCTGATGTTAATTGAATCAATGTTATCAGTGATGACAACACCTGTGCTTTCATTTCATTACTCATACTGAATTACCTATTATTGTCCTCAGAGTCAGACACCAGAAATTATTGCACAACCAGCTTCTGAGTGCTTTGTCTTTGCCTTCAGACACCCATATCCTATTTCTCTGCTTTTCCTTTCTCTGCAGAAGATGGATTAGTGTTCCTAAGGCCAAATCACTCATTTCACATTTATCAGGGAAGCCTAAAATACTGAACCATAAAATCATTCAAAAAAGGTCTGTTATTCAAATCACACTTTTAATGCAGCATTGTGCTGTTTAGGTTCACCTTGTCAGCCATTAGGCTGCAACTTAATATTGCTTATACATAAGGTTTGTGCTCAAAGTGGCATTAATTTAAAGACACAGTTTACCCTGAAAAAAAATAATTAAAAAAAATAAATATTGGTTCTTTCTCCTGTTGAAAATATTTTGAAGAATTAGTAACCAAATAATAAACAGTATTGACTTGAAAATAATAAAATAAAATAAAATAACATTTACACACACTGGAATGTGACACTGCGTAACACACACACATACACACAGGGAATGAATGGGAGTGAAAAACAGACCAGTATTTTATTCCAAATAGGCCCACCAAAACCATTAAAACCATTAAGTAATTATGTAACATGTAGTGTGTTTTGGGACATATTAAATTAGGATTTAGTGGTTTTAACAAAAGCCACCAACAGAATGGCGACAAATGAATAGTAGAGACCAACATTACAGTTTCCATTAAAACCAACACAATTTCATTATAACCAGTAAAACTATTACAAATTATGTGATGGTTTCTATTTATTTATTTATTTATTTATTTATTTAAGTAGGGGATTGAAATAAATGTATTATTGTATCAACTAATATACTTAAACTCTATAGAAAAAGAGCATAATGCAAAATGTATAATATGACAATAATAAGCATAAACCTAGAATCTAGAAAACTGAAACAACAGAATTCTTCAATTTAAGAGTATTCTCTCTCTCTCTCTCTCTCTCTCTCTCTCTCTCTCTCTCTCTCTCTCTCTGTGTGTCTGTGTGTGTTGTTAATCAGACTTCTCACCTTATAGGCGATTTCATTTACTCTATTTTCAAACTCAATAGCTCTCAAATGTAACCCATTGTAGAAGCACTGCTGTCTCTTTATGAATGAATGGAATATTCATGTCAGACAATGCGGAGTAATAAATAGCAGTGAACGTTCGGACTGGGGTGTCCTGGGATTTTAATAAAGTGCTCACAGGCTATATGCTCTATAGCAGGGATGCTATAAAGATGAGGTCCAGCATTTTTTTCTCCATTATACCAAGGGGCCAGATTACTAATCCAAGTTCACACACCTTTTACCACGTCTTACTCAATTTCCTTTTTATTGAAGGAAATTAAAGTATAATTAATGTAATTTGTTTTAAAAGATTTTATTAACTATAAAACCTGTGCAGTTAAGCTAACTGAGAAGGGAAAATTTGTTGTCAGTTGACAGCAATATCACCCTGTGACGAGTGGGGCGGGGCTGAGAGCCGTGGGAACAGGAGCGAGGCCGGTGGAGTGATTGGAGATGAGCGACACCTGCTCGACCCACCGGTCTCGAGTCCCACGGAGGAGATGGAAGGATATAAAACAGGAGCGACGACAGTGACGGACGAGAGAGGACCAGGCCTGGGTTTTAGTTGTGTTTGGTTTTTATTTGTGTGTGTCAGTCGTCCGTGAGGGGCTGATGCACTGTTGTGTTTATTTTGATCATTAAAATATAATTTGATTGTCCGCCGGTTCTCGCCTCCTTCTTCCTGATGATTGTGAAGGTTAATTTGTTACACACCCCAACAAATGAACATCTCAATTTCATTGTCTGTAAATTTGCAACAAAAAATGTATAGAGGTCCTATTTTTTTATTACAGAACATTCTCAAAATGACATAAGAGGACAATTAAAAAGAGGTTAATAAAAATAATGCATTAGCTTACTGTCGAACCAATGATTCACATTTAGAATATGTAGCAAAAATAGCAAACGGGCTTATTGAAAAAGCTAATTTGTTCTCTGCCAACAAGTTTCACTTTCGGAACTGCAGAAATCCCCAGTTTTCCCGGGCAACCGCAGAACAAAGCAGCGCACCTGACTTTGAAATGTGCATCGCTCAAGTTTATTCAGAAAGCATATATTATTATGAAAGCATAGCATATTTGTTGTATCTTGTTGTATAATAATTGTTGATCTATATTAATAAATATAAATAACACTAATACATAATACATGTAGAGAGCAATCTCAAACATTTTAGTCAATTTATAAATCCCACCTCTTACCCACAGTAACTTTTAAACTATGAAATCGTTCCTGACTTCTTTATTCAATGACATAATGACAAGAACACTCTGGAAAGCAGGTGTTCCAAAATCACCTACATTAAGAAGTATCTGAGCATAAATGCCTGAGCACCTTCCAGCAGACCTGTTTTACCAATACCATTTAGTTTGAAATAACACACAATAAAAATGTTAAGCCATCTGCTGATGTCTGCGGGGTAATCAGCTTTCACTGCCTACCAAACTTCTGCCATTCAACATGTTACTTAAAAACACAGTGTGGCTAAACTCTGTGTGAACCTGGCCTGTGTTCTGCTGATGGCTGCTGCTTCTCATGTTGAAACTTCCCCAACACTACAGACTGTTTATGCATGATAAAACTGCCTGTCTGAAATTAAATCAACAGCCGAGGACATTGATGAGTCACTGTCACACTATACATCTGATAATTTCCCTGTTTTTGCGCACTGATTGCGTGAGAGCATCTGTTAAAAACAAGAAGTTGTGACCTGTTTCCCTTTCTCGAAGCACAGTGAGGTCACCGCTGTCAGAAAAAGAACTTGTTTTGGTGTGTTCTTGCACTGTGGTCTCTCATGCGGACAGGGTTCTGCACGTTCACCTTTGCGTCACCTGTAAGAAGAGAGGTGCTTATTCGTCATCAAGAAAGCATGACCTCATGATCTATGACATTTTAACCAATCGATGAAAAGGAAAACTACAGTGGCTGCAGAGACTCATCAAGTGCTATACTGATCGTGTTAACCTCCTGTTCATTCCTAAAGAGACATGAATAAATATTTAACACTGCACCTATGGCAGACAACTGTTTTTTTTTTTTTTTTTTTGAGGTGGCATGAATGGGTGCCTGGCTCACTTAATGAAAACCCTAAATAAAAGAATAACTTTTTTCCACAATTAAAAGATAATAGACATCCACTCATCTCAAAAATCTAAAGAGGCACGCTTGTCTCCCTGACATCAGTCAGAGAGGCAGATGGCTTCTTGTCTTGTATTGATGGGGGTAGGAGGACAGGAGGTGTGAAGTGTGGCCTGCAAAGAGTGAACAGCTCCAGCTCAGGCTTGAAGGAGCCACACACAAAGGCAAGTGCCCCGAGATTAGCGACATGACATGGCCATTCTGAAAACACAGAAGCGGAGCACGGAGATTGTTATTTGTTGCTGTGGAAAATGGCAGGGTGATACATCTGGAGCAGAACTGCATTCAGCTCAGGGTTTCAAGGCTTCCCACCAGGCTTCTTTCCACTATTATCTGCTTAATGAGTGGAAAGTCAATGGCCACTTTGAAACTCTTAAAAAGTATCCCACCCCCCCCTTTCAACAAAATGGTCCGTAAATGAAAAATAAATAATATATGATCTGTTTAAATTTTTTTTGTGAATTTTGTGCCTGATTTATTTTGTAGGAAATTTGCACTCTGTCAGAACTATGGACTTGTTTGTATGTGTTTTTCCCCTGTGACCCAGGCCCTGTCCACACGGACACGGGTATTTTTATAACTGACTTTTTTTACGCGGTTCGGCCTTTCGTCCACATGAAAACGCAGTTTCAGGGCACAGAAACCGAACATTTTTGAAAACTACGGCCAGGGTGAGCATTTTCAGGAACGCCGGTTGCAGTGTTGTCGTGTGGACAGTATAACCGGGGTTTTTGCCTTGCGACGTCAGAGTGTGCGCCGTTATCCGCTGTGTTTGACGTCAGATTTTCCGCTGCTGACTGCTTCTGATTGGCCAAGGTGACTTTACGATTTGGGTTATATCGCCGCTTGCTGGTGTGGCATGTTCTTGACAGCGCTTGATAGCATGTTTTTGCATTTTCATGTGGAGGGGATTTTTTTTTTAAACACAGGAGGAAAAACTCCGGTTATAAAAATACCCATGTCCGTGTGGACTAGGCCCCAGTTTCTGTCTCTCCTTGATTGTTGATTAGTTCCAAGGTGTGTCTCCTTAGCTCCCTCGTTAGCCTGTCTTTATAAGCAATGTCCTTGTAATGTCCCAAAGTATTTATTTTTTCTTACAATAATTTGGGTTGAATGGTTGAACTGTTGAGCTTGACAGATGCAGTCAAGACTGGTTGACAAATTTATGACCTTGTTTTATATTAACTGTTAGATCTGGATACAACTGAGAAGTTGCACTGTATACATATTCAACAATTAAAATCTATTAGAATATACTCTAATGAAAAAAAAAAACTTGTGTTTATGGGAAAGATTTGAGGTTAGACATTTGTTCAGTGTTTGCAGTCTCTGATACTAAAACTGATGTATTTAATCTGATGTATGGTAAACAGATTTTCCTGTTTAAAATGTCTTCATGACTCTCATGTTTTCTGATCAACCATCTTCAACAAGCACAGCAAATACAAGAACTAAGATTATGTCACATGCTGTTCCGTCAAACTCATTATCATGGAGAAAGATAAGGCGACACAGTTTTACACCTCTATGTTCTCATATGTCAGCAGTTTTTAACATAGCATGGTTGAGAAGTTAATTATGTAACATCTTGCTCCTGTTTGTATTCTAATTGTTATAGCTGTGTTTCGAGGGCAGGGTCACATGTTCATTACAGCACTTCGGGGCAGAACAGGGTTCAGAAGTCATGCCACTTTAGTCATAAATCTCCCTATCTGCCTAGCCCTGTCAGTATCAATTCAACTCAATGGCTAACAAAGACAGAGCAGAGGGTCACTGAATTCTCCCAAAATAAACACATCACATAAACACATATGCACAGATAGAAAACAACATGTGCACTGCCATCTGTGAAAGAAAGCTGATTATAATGTTCATTTTCATCCTTATGTTGGTTGAATTAATATTGATGGAAGCATATTAGGTGCTGGTTGAACCAGTACTTTTTTATTTCTTTCAAAACTTATTCCAGATATGAAAATCATAATTACTTCAGGTCATATATAAATAACTCTCATGTTCTGTTAAGACTGTCTTCATAAATACTAACATCTCAGAAACCCCAATGATGTTTCAGTAAATATAATAATAGTTCTTTCGAATCGAATTGCTCCAAACAGAGAAAATAGCATATGAAAATTAATTGCATTTATTTATTATTTTACATACAGAATAACATTTTTGTGGAAAAAGTTTTAATAATGTTGTTTTTAATGATTCCTAATGTATTATTATAAATACATTATTATAAAAGTTTGTGAATATTTAAATGTTTAGTATGCTTTTTAAGTTATTGCAATGACCTTAGGGTCTCATGTACCCCAAACTGAGAACAAGGGTTAAGTAGTAACCTTATCTGACAGTGACCCTGTCAAGATTTATAATCAATTTAAACCAATATATTAAACAGTCACCAGGTTGCACTCCATACACCTTAATTCAAGATCCTCAATCTTTCTTTTATTCTTTAGATTGTAGTTAAATCAAAGCATATGTCAAGCGACTTTCAGATTCACATTTAATCTGTGATCACTCCGGTTGAGTGATATTAGAGATGGCATATAGCCATGCTTTAATCAAAGTTTGATGAATCGCAGTGTTTCATGTGAAGACTGCTCTCTTTTTTCCTTCCTTTAAGCAGCTGTATGCTCTCTCAGATGATCAGGGCGTCTAAAATTTAATATGCAGCTTTCTTATACTGCAAGCACTGCAAGAATGTACAAATGTAAAGCTTTACTTTTAGACCCACTGATAATAAGCAGATAAACTGTGTTTGCTATTGACTTAAAACTGAAATTGCAGATCAAAAGCAACTTTTGGTCTAAATATGTTACTCCAAGACTTTAGCTGGGTTTTGGTTGAGAATCAACCTCTTGTGTAGGATCAGCCTCATCTTCCTCTCTCCCACGCCCACTTCTCCTCCAGACAAGGCTAACACACTTTCTCCAGTTTCTTTCTGAAGAATAATTGGACCTCCTTCTTGTTTTGTTGTTGCTTTCCAGATCATAAATCAGTAAGAGGGACGGTGGAGGTTCTGCCGGGCGGCTCCACTCCTGCCCTACAGCCATGATGGGGAGCTTCTCTCTAGTGACAAGCAGTATTCCCATCTGTGCGTGGATATGGATCCCAGAGTAAAGGCTGCCACAGGAAACAAAAGATGGCTTGTATTATTGTGCCCGAGAGCCCAATGGGCTAATTAGGCAGAAAAAAAGGCAGCAAAAGCCTGCAAATCAATCATGCGGATGCTGCCTCTAAATAATTAATGGCAAAATAATGAATTTTTAAAACATTTTTGTTTTCTGTTATTATTCTGGAGTGTGGTGGAACAACACGCTCTTTGTTAGTGGGCATGTCAAAACCAAAAGTGAGCTTTGATATGGTGATCTTTTAGGAAGTTTTAGGGGGTTTTAAGTTACTACAAGTGAGTTTCACATACAGACAGAGATGAGATCAAGTTTGATTTGGTCTGTTGATCAAAACCACTTCCTGTTGCAAGGTAGAACAATGAGTACTTTGCACTGTTTTTTTTTTCAGTTTCCTTTTTTCAGATTAGCACATTCTTCATGGTATAACTTTTGAACAGTTGTTATCTGAACAATCTAGAGCACTTCCAGCCTTTTCATAGAAATGCTGTTTTGTGGTGTTTTTTAAATGTATTTGTTTGTTTATTTACTTCAGAGACTCAGTTGTTGTACATTATGCAATAGGCAGCCATGTACCATGCATTTAGTAAAACTTGTGTAAAAACAATGTAGCTATTAAAACGGAACTGCATTAAATGAATATCAGCATACTATGCTCATCTTAAGGTCGGTGACAGAAGTCAGAGCCTATGAGGACAAAAGGACAAGCATTGTTATCCTTTGATGTAGGTGCCATCTAGTGGAGAGGGTGATATTCTGGAGACTCAGTGAATTAGCTTTTAAATGGTCTAAACTAATTGGCTTACTAAAATTATTCAAACATTACAGTGCCATATGATTGCCAGGTGAATCATTTCCTCATGTTACACTATTTTGGAAATTACTGTCTGCTAAATATGTAATAAATTTATTAACATTAGACTTAGACAGGTACTCCCCGTTACTTTCTGTTGGCACTGAAGGTTTAGGACGGTTCAAAGATTTTCAGTCTTGATCCTTGTGGAGCCCCTGAAGTGACGGAAAAAAAAAATATTCACGGCAATATTCACTGCAAGATTCACTTTTGGGGCTCCGTAAATTCTCCATCAACTTAATGGAGAGCATAAATCCCATCTTATTTGGAAGACTGAGCGTCTTGTCAGTGAGTCCTGCCTCTTTGTTGGTTAGTTTAATTGTGATGGATGAGCTTCATTTGCGAAAATCAGGAAAAAACAAACATCAAGGCTTACAGAGAGTAATTTATACTGTTGTCTAAATGTTCTCGAGTGCTCCTAATTCGCAAGTACAATTAGAGCTCAGTGTTAAAGAGGTGAACAAACATGAAACAGGGTAACATCTTAACACCACTAAGTGCAGATGAAACAATTAGCTGCTCTGCATGAGATGTTGTGCTTGGCTGCAGGTGTGTATCAGTCCTCAGGAAGTCATAAGCCAGTGATGGTATGCTCGGTAATTTAGGAATACAAATTGAACAAGCTGATGTTGCAAAGAAACACAAGGAAAGGTGAAGGAGCATGACAGAAAACAGATGTAACAAAACAGAGCAATAAAGAAACCTCTCAAAATGGAAATGACTTGCACTAGTCATCTCAGGCAAGCTGCAGTTTAAAACCCACTTGTTTCTGCTCATCTGAAATGGCACGATTTATCAGGCAGGATTGGGGGAAAATGAATGTACTGGAGGTAATTTTACACCATATTAGATTTTAAACAAAAGCATGTGTATCCGCAGAGACTGTGAAACCATTTTACCCGCAGTTATGAAAATTAAACATTGTGGGAGGCAAGCTTTTCAGAGGATTGTTGAAACATTACCCCTGATATTATGCAGTTTGTCTCTATATTTTTGAAATAATTTTTATTTCACCTTATCTTGAAGACCCCCTGTTTAAATGCCCACAATTGAGACAAAGCTTTCTAATTTGGAGTCGGATCCCTTGAGATGCCTTACAGGAATATAATGACACCTCACCGCCGTAATTATTAACATGTGTGTTTACAGAGAGGAACAATTAGCATTTGGATTAAACCATTGATCTCAACTGGTCCAGGTGGTTTGTCAGCTAATGGATGTACTAATCAAAGGGAAAGGAAGATTGTTCCCCTGCTGCCAGCATGTTCAACGGCCAGTACCCTTTGTGGTTTATTTAGTCAAAGCCTACAAAGCACTTCAATTATTACAGCACTCTTTATATCAGTACTTGAGATGACAACCATTTCTTCACTGTGAAAATCAAATAGCTCTTTGTTTGTGTTTACAAACAGCTATAAAGCTGCTAAATGCAGAATAAAATGAAGATGCAGGCACACAAGAGGAACATTAATCTGAGTGAGATGGAAAATGCACTGACAGGTATGTCAGTCGGCCCGCACAACTATTCTAATAAACAAACCACTCTGTTTCCCAGGAAATGTGCTTCCACTTCAGTAAAACGGCTTTAACTTTCTCATCTTTGGCCCTAGATGAGCAGGGGGTTAATTTTTATATACTAGCATAAAAAAATTATCTGCTTTGACTGCACTCTGGTTAAATATTTCCCTTGGCCATAGTTGAATTGCGAATCTTTTAATAGTGGTGAGGATTGGAATGGGCAGGTCGGGGGACTGGAAGGTCCCAAGATGCTGGGGCCAAATTGACAGGCCCGTCTATGTTGGCTCGGTCTTCATTTACAGAGGGATGATCCTTGCCAACCCTGGTGGCAGCCAATTTGCTCTAGGACAGATGAATGTGGAGAGGTATATGGAGGCCGTGTTTTACCACAATCCCTCTGGTGTGTGCCGGGCAGATCGGAGACCTCTGTCACAGAGCTGACATCTTATTTACCTCATTGTTTGAGGAAATGTTGAGTCAACTGTTTCAACATTTGGAAATTTTCAAATAAGTGATGACCACGAGATCATTACCTCTTGACCCACTTAGAACCCCAAGAGGTCAGTACAGTTTATCTGAATAATGTAGAATAATTTTGTACTTTCATTTACATGATAATAATAGCAGAAAACCCAACACTTATTTCGGTGCCGATCTTTGATATGTTCAAATGTAATGACCAGACACTACCATGGAGATGTCATTCATTGATTGACTTGATTACTACAAAAAAAGAAAAAACCCCACCACACTTTTAAGTGTTTCCTTACTTTTAATAAGCCTCTTCCCTATGTCAGTTAAGAGAGGTGTAAACACTGCCCAGGGCGAGAGGGTGAAACTGACCAATTCGATCACTGCATGCAAGAAATCAGTGCTTTCTCTCAGCTCCCTATACAAAGTCTCTTTGTGGTTGTGTCGGCAGCCTACTGAGCAAAACAATCTGTTTTATGTACATGGCTAGTTCTTGACACAATATGGATGCTAGTCTGTGAGAACATACACAAAGCATAGACATACTGTAATTTTAATATACAGACTGCATAATTTACTATGAATGATCATAAAAAACAGTTTGTTTCCCTTAAACAATTCCAGTAGAGTGGTTTCTGGACGTAAAAATTCCATTAATTTCCTCCAGACTCCATCAGGAGAGATCAAGCATGCATCCTGCTTGCGTCGACACGTGCCAGACTTAACCAGAGATATATTAGCAGTGAAAGATTGTAACCAAGTGAACCAAATTAGGCAAACAAAGTCCAAACTAACAGAAACCGTGACAATCCAGGTATTTTAATTAAATCAACTAACTTGTTTGAAGAGCTAAATTAGCCAGATAGGAGTTACCATGATTAAAAGATCTGTTGCATGCTGATCAATGCAATAGAAGTAGGCCAACTTTTTGAAACCCTTATGAAGAGAAAACCTCTCATAAGGGTTTCGAAAAAATGAATCAGTGGTAACCCACCAAATCAGAAGGGGCTAATAACTGGCCACAAACTGTAGTGTAAGCTTCATTGCTTATGCAAGCAGTTTTATTACAAGTCACAGATAAAAACCTTCACATAAAGTAATGAATATCTAAAACACTGAGACAAACCTCATTCAAATTAAACAAAGAAAGAGTATAACACTTGACATGCCACAGGGCTCCAACAGGGCATAACTATCGGTGTGAAATTATACAAACACTAATTGAGATCAAAACCTAAATGTAGCACAGCAAGCAGAAGGAAATATGGATCACCAGAAACCACAGAAAAATCCCCACCACCTCACCAGTGCCAGTCACACTCATGGAGTAGACCCTGCAGCCGCCATTAAGTCAAGAAGTAGGACAACTACAACAAAAAGAAAGAAAAACAACCTTAATACACGTAAAACAAAGCGAACACAGGGCAATTCACCACAATATAGTAAGGGCAATATACAAATATAGTAACAATAGTCGTGCTAGTCCTGCAACACAAAAGCTTATTGTAAGTACCTTGAATTGAGCATTTACATCAAATTCTTTAATCCAGTCAAATACCTTTAAAATAACTGGATCTATAAAAGAGGAATTAAAACCAACCGGATGGCTCTCCTTTAAGATACCTAGAAAACAAATCTTAATGCAAACCACCATCTTCAAAAAGTTTATACGATTTTTTGAAAAAATTCGATTTTTTTTTCAAGGCCGTTCACATTTCCAATTAAATGCGACCTTTTGTGATCTCCTGTGTGAACGTGAAATGACCCAGAAGTGACCCGCATGCGCAGAAGAGTACTCAACGCTCAACAACGTCACTCGTTGTTTGCGGAAGTAGCTAACGTTAAACATGGATGTCAACAACAGTGTAGTCAACAGCGGAGCTCTTTTTGCAATATTAAAAAGTTATTTTCCCAACGGAGCCAGCACAATTACAATCTTCTCGTTTTAAGAAGAAAATTAAAAAGGAGGAGAGCAAGGTTTTTGGCCATGGCGTTTTATGGAGCAGTGTTAGCAACGTCGGTACAGAGAAACGTGTGGGTGCAGAGTCACAGCCAGGAGTGGTGGGATACTGATGTGAGTGGCTTCACTAATACAGAATTCATCAGTTTATCTTCTCGTTCCCGCCTACTTCAACGCAGAATTATGACGTTTGTAGCGTATCAATGACGTACGGGTCGGATACATGTGGCCTGGCCGTTCAGATGGAGGTCACATTTCAAAAGAACGGATACGTATCGGATTCAGGACCACATACCCAAGTGGACTAAGTCACATTTGAAAAGATCGGATCTGTGTCGCTCAGACGGTCATGAAAAGATCAGATACAGGTCGCATAGGGGCAAAAAAAATCAAAATTGGGTTGTTTCAGCCTGCAGTGTGAACGTAGCCTTAGATTATTCACTCACATCATTAATTAGTTCTGAAGACTGTGTTACCAAGCCAATCACCAGTGATACAAGCAGGATTCTGAAACAAAATTAAACCACTTTTCTTTACACCACATAGTTCACTACCTTCCTCATACTAAAAAAACCCATAAGTTAAGTACTTCCTACCGATCTTTAATTAAATTCAAATAACCCAACACACAAATTACATATGCAACAAAACAACGTCTTTGCTCAAACTGAAACTGCTCTCATAATTTAAACTCAATAATCACTATTAAAAATGGTTGAGCACAATTTACCTGATCTTAGTGCACGCTGGTTTATACGTTAATAGAGGAGCAAGATGTAAGAACTATACTACTGTGACTGTTTATAGCAGGTGCAGATGTAATTAAGCTACCCCACAGACTTATGGGAAGTGTAGTCCTGAACTCCATCACCCCGTTACAAGTCACTTTCATTTGTTTGTTTTGCTGTTTTTGTTGTTTTATTTTGTATTTTTTGATGACTCTAGAGAAATTAAATGCACACAGATAAGAATTTATCTTCTGGCTGGAGTTCTTTTTTGGGGGAGTTACGTCCCAAGAGAGGACCACAACATCCAACTCATTTTCACCTGCAGACATCCTAGCTGTCTGTAACAATTTGGATGTTTCCACACTTGCTGATGAAACCCTCTGTGCTTTGGGCTTTGTTTTCTTTGTTGTTAGATGTCAATCACATAAGCTGATCAGTATTCAGAATGATAACTCCTTCTCCACTGTGTCTGATTTCTAGCTCCTGAGTCAATTACTTTTAATTTGTCTGTCCTGAATTGCTGAAGCTCACGTGGCTTGTGTCGCTTTGCAGAGAAACTCACAACACTCAGAGCAGCATATACGAAGACTGGCATGCATCAGTCCAGGCTTTTATTTAACATTCATTGTCTTGACGAGTTGAAATAAGTTTCCTCCCCTGCTCTGCAAACAGTTTTTACCAACCAGAGTTTTTAACAACTGGAACATTTGTTGTTTTATGTTTGGTTGCTTACACCAAGGTACACAACAGTACAGCTCATTGAAGAGACTGAACCTGTACCCCTCACAGCCTCATTGCAATTCGCATCAAATTAAATACACTGTCTACCCTTACTAAGGTTGGTGTCCGCAGATCAATTGTCAGTTACAGACTTAAACGCCTTCGACAAGTCCACTTCATCAATTACAGTCAGATTACACACTTCTCTCCAGGCTATGATCCACAGTATTAGCCCATGGCTCTATGCTAATAGTCTGTCATCTTTTTAAATGGCAGCTATTTGTTAGCCTGGAAAGGACTGACTGATGATGTTTACAAATTCAGCAGGTAAGATCTGAAATTATCTTCTATAAATCATGCAATGCAGCACTTCTGTTACTTGAGATCATTTGATAAATGTGTCTGCCGACTTCAAGAGCGATTGTCCCTGCCACAGGGAGAGATGCACAGAGGCTAGTCAGCTCTCTCTATTCTGAGAGGCCTTATAATTAATTTGGACAGCTTCCAGCAATCTGCTAGAGTCCCAGGCTGGTTCATTTCTTGCCCGAGAGAGTGACGGATGAGAAGTGGCCAGATTGTCGCCATTCAGCGTGAACAGGGATCTCTCAGAGACGAGCGTTCGTTAACCCTCATGCATCGCTTTGACTGCCAAATTTTTACAAAACTCTGTTCATTTGGAAATGTATGCCAATGGCAGACAATTGAGCTCTCCTTGAGTCAGTCCTTGTGGAACATGGTTAAAAGCTGAACATTATGTTCATCCTTCAGTCTCTCAGTCTCTTTGCTACTTCAGCTGCACTGTTAGAAATGTCTGTAAATTTAACAGTATTTAACTGTAAAATGAACTGTATTTTACTGTAGGACAGTTATACAGCATATTACTGTATTTTAAAGTTACATTTTGTGGTATACCCTCTTGGCGACGCTAAAATACAGTATTTTTAATTTACTGTATGTTACCAATGGTCCACTCCCATTAAACAAGGGGAGACCAAAAGAAAATGAACTACAAATGTTCCCAAAAGATTAAACAAATTTATTGGCAAATAAATAACAATACATATCAAAAAAAAAGAAAAAAAAAGAAACTACATTGTAGAACAAAGACTCATTCCCCCCACGAAAGATGTAAATAGCCAGCCAACCTCTTATGGACCCCTATGCAATCCCAACTTTAGCACACACCACAATTCCAAGTAAAGTTACAAAGTAAATGACACAAACCCCAAAATCATATTAAATAAAAATAAAACATACTCAGACCAACACCAAGAAATCATATCCACTGCAAACTTAAGTCTCATGCAAATAAATAGTTTGTGTGATTTAAAGCATCAATATAGTACAAAGAGTACAAGAGTTGGCTGGCAACACGAGGCTGGGAAGTGAGGTTCAAACTAGAAAAAAATAAAAAGAGGAAACAACCCACTAGCCAGTACGATTCACAACATCCATCATAGCGCTGGAGGCATAGGCCTACAGCGCACACCTATCGGTACTGGCTAGATGGGGAAATCAAAACAAACTCAAGAAGAACAGTGATCAACTAAACCTGCTACACCACCACTAATCCTGGACTAACTTCCAAGATGGAAACGGGCGTGACCAGCGGCCTACAAATCCACACTATTTGGCGTCTTCTCAACCAGACCACGTCTGTACACCAACACACCAGGGAAGGCTACCAAACAGCACAATTCCACACAACAGATTGGACCTCCTCTCTCGGCCTCTTCTTCTTCTTCTTGTTGAATTTTTTGGCGGTTGGCACACAACGTAATGGTGCATTACTGCCACCGACTGGTATGGAGTGTGGATCTGAATGTCTATTATTTACTTTATTCTAAACAAAAATAAATAAATAAATAAATAAATGATAATAATAATAAATAAAATAAAATCAACAAAATAAAATTAAGTCTCAAATCCTCTCAATCATGTCTATTATTCTAAGATAATGAAAAACAATTCCGTAGCATTTATCTTTTGATTTTTTTCCAAGAATTTCTACTAAATCAAAACTTATTCTTTCCTTTTTAAGATTTTGGATCATTTCCTTTCTTTTTCCCTCATATTTTTTACAATGTATCATGACATGTTCTACTGTTTCCTGTTGCTCACAATATTCACATCTGCCAGTGTTATGTTTACCTATTTTAAATAAAGTGCTGTTTAACCCTGTGTGCCCAAATCTAAGTCTCGATATAATTGTCTCTTCTCTCCTTCTCCTTCCTGCACATCTCATTTCTCCCACTCTCCTCTGAATTTTGTAAAACCACCGTCCTTTCCTCTCTTCCTCTCATTGTTTTTGCCACCTTTCCTTCAACCTCTGTTTAATAATGCTTTTCATTTCCATCTTACTGATGTTAACTGTGACTTCAACATACTCTCTTTTTGTGGCCTCCTTTGCAGCCTTGTCTGCCATTTCATTTCCTATGACTCCAATATGTGCTGGTACCCACAAAAATATAACTTCAATGCCCATCATTTGAATTCTATATAATGTTTGTTGTATGTCTATTAAAATCTCTCTCGGCCTCCCTAGAGGTGCCCGCTTAAAAACCCTCTACCTACCTGGCCACGCCCTCTACTAATTGCCACCTAACCGGCTACATGTAAATCTAAATACAGTAAAAAAAACATGAGCGCGAAACCTGACCAATCACAGAAAAGTTTTATTTCCCCCTTGGAGAAAGAAGAAAGCAAGACACACAGATGCGAAAAGAACCAGTCAGATGCAAAGGTGTTTACGAATATTCCTACTTTTACTTTAAATATATTACATATTTGGTTTAACAAAAAAAAAAAAATATATATATATATATATATGTATATATATATATATATATATATATATATATATATATATATATATATATATATATATATATATATATATATATATATATATATATATATATATATATATATATATATATATATATAAATAAACGCTGCCACTTAACGGCGCGCAGTCACCAAACATTTATGCTGTGAAAAGAGCTAAAGAGAGTTGTGGTGACGCTGTGCAAACATTCAATTTCTTTCCTTTCTTTCCCTTTTCTGAACGTTTCACCGTCAAAATATGGACATTAAAGGGTCTCTGCCTTGGGGTTGACCACTCCAGGAGCTGGTGAGTGTTCATGTTGTTGGCCGAACAACAAAGCTTTCGTGTATTTAGTTTAAAGTCAGTCGGTTTTTTTTCCGCTATTATCGCTTGCCGTTAACTGATTGCCCCATATAAATGCACGTTATGCATGTAGTGCTAGAGTAAAACCTGCAATGTTCGTGTCGTGTGCAAACACTGGCGTCTCTGTGGAGACATTATACGCCTTTAATAATTATGCCAAAGGGCATAAAAACACGGCGAACTTCAGGTTTTCGTGTGCTGTTCCTGAATGTCCATACACTTTGCAAAGCCCCTCCGCCCTTCAGTCTCACATTTAACGTTACCGCAAACACAGAAATCTAAAGTTAAGGAAACTAAACAATCAAGAGAAAAATATGTCTACTTCAAATGTAACATTTGTTCTGTACATCAGCATCAGGAGAATAACATTATAATCTCGTTCGCGAAAATGCGCCGCAAATGGCACAGAACGCAATGGAAATGTTTTCAGGGGACAGTAAGTGACGAACCCGGCTGTGTACAGCCAATGCACGATCAACGGCTGTCCGAATTCACTCGTTTTCATTCACAGCTTCAAGTGAACTGTATTAGTGAACTAATGTAGAAATGAGTGAATGAGTGTTTAGGGGGCGATTTCGGATTTAGCCAACGTAATTCCCTCATTATTTTAACCTGGGATGTTCTCGTGACAAAGCAGCATGGTGTCTATCAGCTGAATAGCTGTTCTTAGGACATAAATGTCTTATTATTGCTGTTAACATAACTTTTGCAAATAAATACATTTTATTCAAAAAGGTTTTCGTAATATGCTTTATCTGTGTGTGTCTCAACTTTTAAAATTGCTGTTTTATCTTTGGACCCTACATTACCTTACATTTCTTACCTATGAAACTTATTTAAACATTACCATTTTTTTTACAATGTTACTAATGTATAGATTAATATCTTACCCTCATGTTCTTTTTACACTTTGTATATTGTATACAAAGTTGTATGTCATAAACATGTAATCTCTGTATGTTTTGCAAGAAAAAAAAGTAGACGTTGAGCACTAAACATGCCCAATGCCAAATTGGGTCCCCTGGAAATATTTCCGTTGTGTTCTGTGCCATTTGCAGTGCATTTCTGTATTTGGTTGTGTTGTGAGTAATTGGTTGTTTTGTTAGACATTTTTCACATCAAATGATGTAACCTTTTTTCTGTTATGTAAAGGTTAAATGTTAACCCTGACAACAGCAAGTGCTCCTCAAAGTTCCAGGTCATCTAAAGAAGTGGGAAGATGGTGCAAAGGAAAAACTCTGGCCTGAAAATATCGACGCACTACGACCTTCATTGCTTTCAGTGGGAAACTTTTAGAGTCAGAATTTCGAAGCGAGGACATGAGATGTTTATCGCTATTAAATCAAGTTCAAGAAGTCTCATTCAGCACACATCGCGATACTTGCTATCAGTTCCACAGTTTGGGTGAGTAGTCGTAAATACGCTCTTTTAATGCCTTTTATAAAATGTATTCTGTCTTCTTTATTAATCAGATTAGCGCCATATGTTTAATCGCTGTATTATATCGGTCATCCGCGGCTGTCTTTGAGTTTCATTGTGTTTAAATAAATTAACACAGCTACTAATTAGTGTGATTCTATCTGTCACGTGACGTGCCATAGACCTTTGATCCGTTTTATATTAATTTCAGGATCAATGATGTAAGTTGTATTTGTAGTAAAATCATGGTAATCACGACACTTACAATAGTAATAAATGAAATGTGAAGTTAAAACACAGTAAACGGGACATTAGTAACTGTAACTGTAGTTTTACTATGGTATATTAATAATCAATACAACAATACAATAATCACCAAACCAGCTATGTTTGTATCACTGTAATGTTAGTGTTTTTATGTGCTTTCATATGACAGATATCACAGTAATCATATGTTCTGTACCATGCTTTTAATACCTTTTAATGTAAATCCAAAAAAAAATAAAAAAAAATAAATAATAAAAAAATGTATTTTTCCATCTTGCAGTTCATTCATATCAGTTTATATCTAAATATTTTGCTCACAGATCATTATTAACATTCTGTATATAATAAAATTTTATTTTCTCTCCCCTTTTTTATTATTTTTATTTTTAGCCCGGTGGTGTTTCTGGAGAGGTATTCCTTCAGAAATGGAGAAGGCAGAAAGCTGCGGAGGCAGACATTTGCAGCAGTAAGTCTGTGATAGTTTGTCCCTTTTATCAAACATTCCTGCTGCTATCATTTGTACAGCATTTGTTGTTTCTTAAACTGTTGCACTGTCCAAATACCCACACTTGCCATCTTTGCACTTGACCACTTGATTACTTATTTGACGTCTTTCCTGTATTTGGCCTAGTGTTCAAGTGAGCATGATGACCACAAGTGTGTGTCGAACTTTTCATGACCTGATGACTGTGGTTCCCAATCCTGGTCCTGGAGAACCCTAAACATAGTCGCACATCACAGTCTTAATAATTCAGTTTAACACTTGTATGATATTGTCTCATCTGGCACTATCAAAAGAATTCATATGACTATAGCTTGCTATTAATTACTTGCTTTCAATAATGGATGCATTTAACATTTAATTATACAGCATCTTTACAGAGGCTGCTTTTATGGTCTAAACAAAACCCAGTGTAATGCATAAGTTGAATGTAATTTAATAATATTTCCTTCCTTTCTGTCTTACAGGATTGTTTGCAGATAACACTGTAGTTCTCCATCATGCACAAGGACTCACCTCGTTAACTCTTTACCCCCCACACACAGAAATGGTCCCTGGATCAGTGATTAGACTTTGCAGTGGTTTGATTTTTGCAGAAGATGTAACTTTGTTAAGCTCATAATGAATACATTACAGAACCAGTGAAGAAAACAATAGTTAAAAATTTTATTTTTTGTATTGATAAAGCATTGTGTTCTCTTTTTCAAGCTTCATACAGTAAACTTTACTTGGTGTCTTCCTAATGCTTTTATCATTAAAAAAAGTATCAGTTCTCATCAAGAGTTTTAGTAAAGGAGATATTCATACACGGTCTTCCCCAAGTTCCAGTCATGAAGTGAATTCATGATGTTCATGCATGTCTTCATGGTGTTATTTTGTGAGTTTGAAACATTTACATTGTGTTGTATAACATTTTGGTCAATTTAATTTTTAAGAAAATTGATCTTTTTCCAGTGTTCTCTGAAAGACATACTGTAATTACTGTTTTGTTTTTTAATAAAAGCATTTTTTATTTGCATACTGAAAATAGTTAACGTATACAACATAACTGCCTTTTTATTCTTTATGGTGGCAAAAACGAGCTTGGTGACAGAGTGTTACGTTCATAGGTGTTTTGTGGGAGTGCCTGTGTTTGTTTTCTCTCCTGCGCTTTCTCTCTCTCTCTCTCTCTCTCTTTCTCTGTCGATTTCTTAGGCCATCATTCCTTGACTGCCGATTGGCTCACGAGGCTGTCAATCATCATCAAGAGATGTGACGTCGACCTATCCGCTGCCAGTGATGTTCCCGCTGGCAGATAAAAGGAAGTTGGAAAGGAATGAAAGGAGGCTCGGTTGTTTTGATTTTTGCTGTCATTGTTACTCGGTTTGTTTCGTTTTGTTTTGCCTCACTTTGTCTGTCATTTGTTTATGCCAACATCTGTTGTTTTGGTCATAATGTTGATTTACTATTTTGGTTCGTTTATTTTCTTTCACTTGGATGGCGTTGGGTTTTGATCTTTGCTGAGCTTACGCTCTCTGATGTTTACTCTTTACCAAGAGGAAGGAGGATAGGGAAGATGTCGTACGACTTCCATTGTGCAACATTTAGGTAACTCCGTGTATAGAAACCCCAGGTAAGAGGTGAACGCCACCCACTGTATGTTTTGTTTTGTTAGTCGAGAGGAGGGAAGTATACGGCGCTTGGCGCTGAAAATTTGATTGTTTTCTTTTCTTTCCTTTAGTTAGGTTAGAGGGTTAAACCAGGTAGGATTGGTTTTGTTTTGTTTCTTTCTTTCTTTTGGCGTCACTAGAGTCCCCTTTCTTTCGGGTTGATTTGTTTTAGTATTTTTTTTCTCCTCGTGGTCATTTTTCTTTTTATTTATTTATTTATTTATTTTTGTAAATTTGTATATATTGGTTGTGGCTTTAATAATGAATCCTTTTGTAAATCTACTTTATAGTTTAATGGTCTCTTTTCCTTTTTGTACAATAAATCATTTTTTCATTGGCAGTTCTTGTCTTTTGCATGGTTTCTTGCCGCCTCCGATCATTCTTACAGATTTTGCTATATTTTCTTTAGTGTTACTCCTCTTGCTCCTAGACAAATCTTAGAGGGGTCGTAACATTAAATGGGGGCTCATCCGGGATTAAATTGATCCTTAAAAAAAAAAAATATGGCAATTTTGTGGATGTGTTGGTGGCAAGAAAGAAATTGCGTTGTTTGGTGTATTATGACAGTATAGGATTTACTCATGCAGTGTGGTAGTGTAATGCTTATCGGTTTGTTATTCATTATGGAAATGTTTAATTTGCAAGATTTTGTTGTCAGTCCATCTGTAGAGCAGATTAATTTGTGTAGGAAGCAGGATTTGTTGCAGATCGCAGACCATTTTCAGATTGTGGTAAGTAAACAGTTTCTAAAAAAAGAAATAAAACGAATTTTGATCTTGCATTTGAATGAGTTGCAGGTGTTGCCTACGTCAGGGGATGTTGACACAGGCGGGCAGGTTAACGTGGATGATGCGGTTCGGGCGCAATTCTGGTCTGGGGAGAAGGACAAGCGGAGTGGCGGAGCTGTTGCTGACGCGGAGGCGGAGGCCGAAGCCAAGGCCGGCTTACCACCGTTTGAGCCGTTTTCACCCAGTTCTGTTGGTTCACGGGCAGGTACGCGACTGAAGGTCCGCCTTGCCCGATTGCATTATGAAGCGCAAGAGAGAGCCCAGGCGCGCCAAGCTGACCTGAACTTGCAGTTGGAGTTGCGTAAGTTGGAAATCGAGGCAGAGAAGCCTGGGTGCATCAAAAGTTGCTGCTAGCTCAGCTGGACAGTTGAACATCGCTCCAGTTTCTCCGCCGTCGCACGTTGGTTTAACCCCATATGCCTTTGACGTGAGTAAACACATTGCACTCGTTCCTCAATTTAGAGAAACAGAAATAGATTCTTACTTTAGTGCGTTTGAACGCATCGCAACTTCTCTTCATTGGCCTAGGGAGGTTTGGTCTTTGCTTTTGCAATGTAGATTATTTGGGAAAGTGCAAGAGGTTTGTGCTACGTATCACTAGAAGAGAGTCTGAAATATGAGTCTGTGAAGTCTGCTATTCTGCGAGCATATGAGTTGGTTCCGGAGGCTTATAGGCAACGGTTCAGAAAACACAGAAAGAGTCCTACACAAACATTTGTGGAATTTGCTAGGGAGAAAGGAGTGTTGTTTGATAAATGGTGTACCGCCAGTAAAGTGAGTGATCTTGACTCTTTAAGGGAGTTGATGTTGCTAGAGGAGTTTAAAGGATGTTTATCTGACCGCATTGTAGTGTATCTTAATGAACAGAAGGTAACTACCCTATCACACGCAGCTGTACTCTCAGATGAGTTTGTTTTAACCCACAAGAATGTATTTGCATCTGCACGTCCTGAAAAGTTACAGATTGACAGCTCGCAACCTCAAATGTCACGTTCAAGATTTAGCCCACCTCGTAATAAAGAAGAGCGTGAATGTTTTTACTGCCACAAGAAAGGGCATGTGATTGCTGATTGTTTGGCGTTGAAGCGCAAGCAGCAGCCACAACCAAAGGGCGTGGGGTTTGTGAAGGCTTTTAAATCGGCGGCTACTGTGAATACTGAGGAGAGAATTGATGAGCGTTATCGGGCCTTTGTGTCAAAAGGGTTAATATCTCTGTCTGGAAAAACGGAGGACCAGGAAGAAATAAGAATACTCGGGGATACTGGTGCCATGCAGTCTTTTATTTTGGCAGGTAAGATACAGTTGTCTGACAATACCTTCTGTGGTTGTAGTGTGATCGTGCAGAGTAGGTAATGTAGTTGATCTGTCTAACTCATTTATGTTCCCACTGTTGTCTGGTGACGCATTATTGGATGTGAATCTTGAACAAAAAAACAGTTCAAAAATAGAAAACAAAGGTGTAGTTGAGTCTGATGCAGAGTTACTTACATTACCTGTGTCATGTGAGAAAATAATTGCTGAACAGAAAGAGGATAAAACACTTGCCACTGCTTTTAATTCTGCTGTTTCTTCTGATGTTGTTAAGGATAAGAAATTTGCTTACTTCATTGACAAAGACTTACTGATGAGAAAGTGGTGTTCTCAGGCTGACGAGAATTTAGATTGGAATGTGGTTTATCAAATTGTGGTCCCGTTTTCCTATCGTCAACATGTCTTGTTTTTAGCTCATGATCACCAACTTGCTGGTCATTTAGGTGTTACCAAGACATACAACAGGATTTTGAGTCATTTCTTTTGGCCAGGTTTAAAGAAAGATGTTGCTCATTACTGTCGTACTTGCCATACCTGTCAGATTGTTGCGAAGCCAAATCAGAGCATTCCACCTGCTCCTTTGATTCCTATACCCGCGATTGGAGACCCGTTCGAACACGTGCTGGTTGACTGTGTCGGTCCATTACCTAAGACTAAATCTGGTAACCAGTTTTTGTTAACTATCATGTGTGTGGCCACCAGATTTCCAGAGGCGATTCCCTTAAGAAAAATCACTGCGCCTGTAGTCAGCAAGGCATTGGTGAAATTCTTCTCCACGTTTGGACTTCCAAAAGTAGTTCAAACCGATCAAGGTACGAATTTTTTATCTAAACTTTTTAAACAAGTACTTGAATCACTAGCAATTTCCCATCGAGTCTCAAGTGCGTACCCTCCGCAGAGCCAGGGCGCACTTGAGCGGTTTCACCAAACCCTTAAGTCGATGCTTAAGAAATATTGCTATGACACTGCTAACGATTGGGATGAGGGAGTTCCCTTAGTTCTGTTTGCTGTTAGAGAGACCATTCAAGAATCTCTTGGTTTTAGTCCAGCCGAACTTGTGTTCGGACACCAAGTTAGAGGCCCGTTGAAAGTTCTTAAAGAACGAATTTTAGCATCTAATTCGAATACAGACACTAATGTACTGGATTATGTGAGCCAGTTTCGAGGTCGCCTTCATACTGCTTGGTCACTAGCTAGAGAAGGGCTTGCAAATGCTCAGAAAGATATGAAGTGTACATATGATAAACAATCCGTAGCGCGATCTTTCCAACCTGATGACGAAGTGCTTGTGTTGTTACCTGTCCCCGGATCATCTTTATCTGCTCGTTTCTTTGTTCCCTATGTTGTGAAAAAGAGAATGAGTGAAACTGATTATATGTTGTGTAGACCTGATCGAAAACGAAAAACCCGTGTTTGCCATCTAAACATGTTAAAAGCTTATCATACTAGAGAGTCGTCAACGGCGAGTGTTGTGGAACAGACGGCAGGGCCCGCTGTCTCTTCTGTTGCGATAGCCGTGGATCCGAAGTCATCTCCTGGTATCTTGGAGGTGGACACGGATGGTGTGGTGCTTCGCCATGCTTTGCAGCAGGGTGTAAGGTTGGCAAATTCTGAGATTTTAGAAGATCTTCACTCGTATCTTAATCATTTGACTGTGGATCAGAGAATAGACGTTGTAAAGACACTTTCTGATTTTAAATGTCTGTTTGGTGATGTTCCTACACAAACCAATGTACTGAAACATGATATTGATGTGAACGGAGCTCGTCCTATCAAGCAACATGCTTACCGTGTAAACTCAATGAAGAGATCTTTTATGAGTCAAGAGGTAGAGTATCTGTTGGAAAATGGTTTGGCCAAGTCCAGTTGTAGTCCGTGGAGTTCTCCATGCCTACTTGTTCCCAAACCCGATGGCTCATTTAGATTTTGCACAGATTACCGTAAGGTAAATGCTGTGACTGTGCCAGACAGTTACCCGTTACCTCGGATGGAGGATTGTATAGATAACATCGGTTCTGCACGTTTTGTTACAAAGCTGGATATGCTAAAAGGATATTGGCAAGTTCCACTCACCTCAAGAGCTTCAGAGATTTCAGCCTTTGTAACTTCAGATAATTTCCTCCAATATACGGCAATGGCTTTCGGGCTTAGAAATGCCCCAGCAACTTTCCAGCGCCTCGTTAATATCGTTTTACATGATGTACCAGATTGCAACGCGTATCTCGATGATCTGGTGTTGTATTCGTTGAGTTGGACAGAACACATTAGCCTGTTGAGAACAGTGTTTGAGCGACTTGCTAAAGCAAATTTGACACTTAATTTAGCAAAATGTGAATTTGGCAAAGGAACTGTCACTTACCTTGGTAAGGAGGTGGGTCAAGGCCAAGTACGACCAGTAGAGGCCAAGGTAACTGCCATAGCCGAATTCCCAATTCCTACCACCCGCAGAGAGTTGAGGAGGTTCTTGGGAATGGCAGGCTATTATCGTAGCTTTTGTAAGAATTTCTCGACCGTTGTGAGTCCCCTTACTTCACTGCTGAGTCCAGCTAAGTCTTATGGGTGGTCAGCTGAGAGTCAACATGCTTTTGATTCAGTCAAAACTCTGATGTGCAATGCACCTGTTTTAAGGGCACCTGACTTTGCTCAGAATTTTAAATTGGAGGTTGATGCAAGCGCCGTGGGTGCTGGGGGTGTTCTTATTCAAGAGGATGCCAATGGAATAGAACATCCTATTAGTTATTACTCTCACAAGTTTAACAAACATCAGCTAAATTATTCAACTATTGAAAAAGAAGCTCTTGCTTTGTTACTCTCATTACAACACTTTGAGGTTTATCTTGGTTCTAGTAGTCTTCCGATTGTGGTATATACAGATCACAATCCTCTCGTGTTTTTAACCCGAATGTATAATCACAATCAGCGGTTGATGCGTTGGGCTCTTGTTGTCCAGAACTACAACCTCGATATCCGACATAAGAAGGGTTCGGAGAATGTTTTGGCTGATGCTCTCTCGAGAGTCTAGTTGTTTTTTTTTTCAAAACGAGTTTG
This sequence comes from Carassius carassius, assembly GCF_963082965.1. Classification (NCBI taxonomy): domain Eukaryota; kingdom Metazoa; phylum Chordata; class Actinopteri; order Cypriniformes; family Cyprinidae; genus Carassius; species Carassius carassius. Next base: position 14,026,701 of record NC_081765.1, read on the forward strand.
TTCTTAAGGGTGGGAGTGTTACGTTCATAGGTGTTTTGTGGGAGTGCCTGTGTTTGTTTTCTCTCCTGCGCTTTTCTCTCTCTCTCTCTCTCTCTCTCTCTCTTTCTCTGTCGATTTCTTAGGCCGTCATTCCTTGACTGCCGATTGGCTCACGAGGCTGTCAATCATCATCAAGAGATGTGACGTCGACCTATCCGCTGCCAGTGATGTTCCCGCTGGCAGATAAAAGGAAGCTGGAAGGGAATGAAAGGAGGCTCGGTTGTTTTGATTTTTGCTGTCATTGTTACTCGGTTTGTTTCGTTTTGTTTTGCCTCGCTTTGTCTGTCATTTGTTTATGCCAACATCTGTTGTTTTGGTCATAATGTTGATTTACTATTTTGGTTCGTTTATTTTCTTTCACTTGGATGGCGTTGGGTTTTGATCTTTGCTGAGCTTACGCTCTCTGATGTTTACTCTTTACCAAGAGGAGGGAGGATAGGGAAGATGTCGTACGACTTCCATTGTGCAACATTTAGGTAACTCCGTGTATAGAAACCCCAGGTAAGAGGTGAACGCCACCCACTGTATGTTTTGTTTTGTTAGTCGAGAGGAGGGAAGTATACGGCGCTTGGCGCTGAAAATTTGATTGTTTTCTTTTCTTTCCTTTAGTTAGGTTAGAGGGTTAAACCAGGTAGGATTGGTTTTGTTTTGTTTCTTTCTTTCTTTTGGCGTCACTAGAGTCCCCTTTCTTTCGGGTTGATTTGTTTAGTAGTTTTTTTTTCTCCTCGTGGTCATTTTTCTTTTTATTTATTTATTTATTTATTTTTTGTAAATTTGTATATATTGGTTGTGGCTTTAATAATGAATCCTTTTGTAAATCTACTTTATAGTTTAATGGTCTCTTTTCCTTTTTGTACAATAAATCATTTTTTCATTGGCAGTTCTTGTCTTTTGCATGGTTTCTTGCCGCCTCCGATCATTCTTACAGATTTTGCTATATTTTCTTTAGTGTTACTCCTCTTGCTCCTAGACAAATCTTAGAGGGGTCGTAACACAGAGTAATTTGGTTACGTCTTTAAATGAGTTCGACATATCAATAAATAATGGAAGATCCTTAAACTATGCATGTTCATTATGCTTTATGTATTTATTTGTTCATTCATTCTTTCTGTTTTTATTCGTAGAGTTCAAATGGTAGAGAATGGTAAATCACAGAAACACAAATGTGAACAATTTCAACTTTAAAACAGTGTAATTGTCAGGATCCTGCCCTGACAGTCTTGTTTGTACTGTCTTTGTTCAATGTGTCTTTGTTTATTTTGTGCCTGAGCACATGGTTGTGTCTCTTGTGTCTGCCACATGCTCCTCTTGTCCCACCTCCTTGTTTTCCCGGGTCACGCCCCCTTGTTTAGTCCTCATTAGTCAGAGTGTTGTCACCTGTTCCTCATGTCGGTGTATGCTTCTTATTGTGCTCTCTTTCCTCTTGTAGCTGCCGGTTCGTTTTGGCTGTATGAACGTGTGTTTTGAGTTTTCCTAGTCAAATCTAGTTTTTGCTTTTTGGACTTTCCTGTTGAGCCAAGCTACTTGTTTCTCCAAGAGCTATTTTTTCCCTAGGTCTTCTCTTTTAGTTCAGTTTAAGTTTATTTTCTCCTATTGTCCAAGAGTTATCCTTCTAGTCTTTTGCTAGATTCAAGTCTATAGTTTAGCTTTTTTTTCCCCTCAGCATTTACATGTAAGAACCTTTTTATTTATTTGTTTTTTCCTTAGTTTTTCTTGGTACTTATTTACTTTTAAATTTTTTTTTTTTTTTTTTTTTTTTTTTTTTTTTCCTGTTTTTTGGGAATTAATTTCTTGTTCCCTGTATTGTTTGTGTTGTCTAGTGTGCTAGTTGTTTTGTCAGGTCTTGTGGTGTCTCTGTCTGTTGTGTTCTCCCCTCCAGCTCTGCCTGGCCCTCTGTGGTTCCCTGACCGCTGGTTCCCTCACCCCTGCAGCTGTATCGGTTCTGGGCAAGTGATCTTCAAGCTGCAATTCTCTGCTCCTTTGTGTCTCGCCTGGTCATCTACATTCTGTCGGGTCTTGCCAACTCCTCAGCAGTGGTCCTAGCTGCTGCTTCCTTATGCAGGTTCCAGTGGTCACCCTCAGCTATCCCGTCATTACCCCAGTATCCCCTCCTGTTGGACTTTCACTGCACGTGCCCTTCTGTGCCCTGTTTTTGTCAATAAACCCTTGTACTTTGTCATTCTGCGATTGGGTCTTTCCTTCCAGTGCCTGACCGTAATGTACAATGTAAATTTTAGAAGCACATCATTTGATTAGTAAATATATTTATCTTTGGTCAAAAAAAAAAAATCTTAATGTGTCTTCTATTTAATGAGAGGAATCTATCTGTTGGATACAGCTGCGACTGCTGGGCATGTGCACATCAATATTGCCCAATTTTTGTCAAGCTGAACAACGGAGGAAGGTGTAGACATTAATAAAACAGAATCTAATAAGTAGCAAATTTAATCTATTGTTAACCGAATCTATCCCTTCAGCAGAAAAACGAAAGACATCTGTCATAAATGGATAAGGAAGTGTGACTCCGCTGCTCAGCTTTGATGTCATTGGCTGTGAATTTTCAGCACAGTCTGTGGTTGGACTATCTTTTAACCCATATTAAACAGTGCATCATGTTAAAAAGTATGTTTTGCTGCTATCATCACATTAGTAATATATTAAGTCAATAATATAGTGTCGCTATCTTGAGAAAAATGACATCTTTAGCGAGATCCTAACCCTAAGCATAACTTCAATGAACTACAAAAAACAGCCCCTAGTTTTGCCTTTCCATAGATAGAACGATGGAGGCTTGTGGGTAATGTAGTTTAAAACTTTCTATTAATGAAACGAAATTATTTATTTTAAGGAAAACTGGATATCTAAATATGTTCATTGTGCAAACCTCTATGATATATTTGACAGTGAGCAATATTTAAAATGCCTTTATGCCAGCTTTCCATTTATTTCTGAAAACTGAGCTCAACATTATTTTATCAGCATAGCATAAGTAATAATCCTGCCCATTTTCTCTTTGATATGTTAATTGGACTCTGATTTACAGCCATTTGAAATGTACAGTTTTGGGCTCTTCCGGGGGGTGCTACTGGGCCCCTGGGGGTACAAGGGCAGTAAAACCTACTTATATGTATTCTCCTCATCATGGACAACAAACTGAGCTGAGTCACATTTATATCTGACAGTTTTCACAGTCCTCTGTTTTCTATTCTTACATCATTGCTATTATACCTTTTGACAGGACATTGTGAGGCCATCTGATGAAACATGGAAAAATGAGAAAGAAATGATTTAATAATGAAAATAATAGATTATTTCTTTGATTTTTGAAGTAAATGGCAATAAATATAATGGATGAACCTGCAACAACTTGCCTTTATTTATTCCCCACTGTTAAGCAGTAATCAAGGACAATTTATACACATTGTGATACTTCACTATTACACAAGGACAAATTCATGCAGTGCTAAGAATATTAATATATATATATATATATATATATATATATATATATATATATATATATATATATAAATATATATAAACTAATTAGCAAAAATCAGTGTAAAAATTTCCTCCTCACCCCCGTATCTTGCTCCTCATGTGCTTGACATCAGTACTGTGCATGCTCTTGGTTTGAATACATTACAAGATCCACGTTGATCATTCCTGCTACATTCTCAGTTATCCCTCAAGTGTTTGTAACAATAAAGCCCATGGCACCATGCCATGGTTGTGAGAGACTTCAAAACAAAGCAGTTTGCGATATCCGGTTTGCGAACGAATCACTCGATGTAACCAGATCTTTTTGAACCAGTTCACCAAATCGAACTGAATCGTTTTATATGGTTCGCGTCTCCAATACGCATTAATCCACAAATGACTTAAAGGGTTAGTTCACCCAGATAGCAAAATTATGTAATTAATAACTTACCCTCATGTTGTTTCAAATCCGTAAGTCCTCTGTTTATCTTTGGAACACAGTTTAAGATATTTTAGATTTAGTCCGAGAGCTCTCAGTCCCTCCATTGAAGCTGTGTGTACGGTATACTGTCCATGTCCAGAAAGGTAAGAAAAACATCATCAAAGTAGTCCATGTGACATCAGAGGGTCAGTTAGAATTTTTTGAAGCATCGAAAAAAAACTTTGGTCCAAAAATAGCAAAAACGACGACTTTATTCAGCATTGTCTTCTCTTCCGTGTCTGTTGTGTGAGAGAGACAAAACAAAGCAGTCTGGATATCCGGTTCGTGAATGAATCATTCAGTTCACCAAATCGAACTGAATCGTTTTAAATGGTTCACATCTCTAATACGCATTAATCCACAAATGACTTAAGCTGTTAACTTTTTTAATGTGGCTGACACTCCCTCTGAGTTAAAACAAACCAATATCCCAGAGTAATGCATGCACTCAAACAGTACACTGACTGAACTGCTGTGAAGAGAGAACTGAAGATGAACACCGAGCCGAGCCAGATAAGAAGAACCGAGGAGCTGATGATACTGCGCATGTGTGATTCAGCGTGAAGCAGACTGACACACAGAGCACATGAACCGAACTGATTCTTTTGGTGATTGATTCTGAACTGATTCTGTGCTAGTGTTATGAGCGCAGGTAAACCGAAGGCTTGAATCAAGGGCAATCATCGCAAATGACGCCATTACGTCGAGCGCAAAAGAACCGATGAACTAATTTCTTCAACCGGTTTATTGAATTGAACTGTCCAAAAGAACTACTGGTGATCCGAAAACCGATGCAACCGGTTCTTGACTCGTGAACGAGTCAGTCTTTTGTTCGTTATCTGGCTCGGCTCGGTGTTCATCTTCAGTTCTCTCTTCACAGCAGTTCAGTCAGTGTACTGTTTGAGTGCATGCATTGCTCCGGGATATTGGATTGTTTGAACTCAGAGGGAGTGTCAGCCACATTAAAAAAGTTAACAGCTTAAGTCATTTGTGGATTAATGCGTATTAGAGATGCGAACCATTTAAAATGATTCAGTTCGATTTGGTGAACTGATTGATTCGTTCGCGAACCGGATATCCAGACTGCTTTGTTTTGAACTCTCTCACACAACAGACACGGAAGAGAAGACAATGCTGAATAAAGTCGTCGTTTTTGCTATTTTTGGACCAAAATGTATTTTCGATGCTTCAAAAAATTCTAACTGACCCTCTGATGTCACATGGACTACTTTGATGATGTTTTTCTTACCTTTCTGGACATGGACAGTATACCGTACACACAGCTTCAATGGAGGGACTGAGAGCTCTCGGACTAAATCTAAAATATCTCAAACTCTGTTCCGAAGATAAACGGAGGTCTTACGGGTTTGCAACAACATGAGGGTAAGTTATTAATTACATAATTTTGCTATCTGGGTGAACTAACCCTTTAAGCTGTTTAATTTTTTAATGTGGGTGACACTCCCTCTGAGTTAAAACAAACCAATATCCCGGAGTAATTCATTTACTCAAACAGTACACTGACTGAACTGCTGTGAAGAGAGAACTGAAGTCAGTCTGCTTCACACTGAATCACACATGCGCAGTATCATCAGCTATTCGGTTCTCGAATCGGGCACATCTGACAGAAACGTTTCTTGACTCGTGAACAAGTCAGTCTTTTGTTCATTATCTTGCTCAGCTCGGTGTTCATCTTCAGTTCTCTCTTCACAGCAGTTCAGTCAGTGTACTGTTTGAGTACATAAATTCAGAGGTGGAAAGTAACGAATTACATTTACTCGCGTTACTGTAATTGAGTAGCTTTTTTGTGTACTTCTACTTTTTTAAGTATTTTTTTTAATCTGTAATTTTACTTTTACTTAAGTATATTTTGTTTGAAGTATTGTACTTCGCTACATTTTAAAACACATTAATTACTGAGTAAAAAAAAAATCGCTCCCTGGAAGCTATGTCAGTAAATAATGGGCAGGAGGGCAAACTGGCGCTAAAATCACAAGAAAGATGCAGACGGACAAAACAGGCGTTAGTGGTGCAGACACCGCTGAAAACGAAACCCCGTCATATTCTAAAGTTGAACTCGAAGGAAATGAAGTGAACCCCTGGCCATATGTATGCTCTATTATGCTGTGTATGCTGTGCTTGCCTAGGGAGACCAAACTAGCAGTTTATAAAATCTCGACAAGACATCAACCCCACGTAAGCATATAGAGGTGAGCTAAATAATTGCGTCATTGCATTGGTGGTTAAAATGATGCTTTGACATTTTAGCAAGAGGTTTTGCACAAATTAGCCAAAAAGACTGGTGCGGAGTGTGCGATATATATTGTCTGCGATAATATCATAATTGTTGTTTTAATGATGTACGCGCGCATTTAGAGTGTTCTTTCACTGTGTGATTCAGTCTGTTGAAATGCATTTAGAATGAAATCAATCAAAATCACACAAAGAATGCTGTCTTTTCCTCTAAAAATCATAATCACACACACACACACACACACACACATATATATATATATATAGATCAGTGGGGATTTCTTTAAGACTGCAAGGGAAGCTCAGCTTCCCCTCTAATGTAAAAAAAAAAAACCCAACGGTCAAATATGTACTATTGTGTATTATGTATTGGTGTTAATCAGCTACATGTCGGCTGACTCGATTTTCTTCTCATACATTCCCGTAGCGTCACAGTGCATTTCCCTGTTGAAGCCGAGCGTCCATTGACTTCGATGGGGCTGCTTTGAACAGTTTTTTTCAGTGCTCCGAAGCTAGACGGTCATTGGATAAATGCTGCGATTATGTCCCGCCCACGGACGCTCAGCGTCTCTGGAGGTGAATGAAGACTGGGCTTCCGCGTGATGATTGGAGGATCTGTCGATCTCCTTTTGACTGACAGCGGTCTGCACCATAAGAAGTCGGTGAAGCTGTTTCACGCTCAGTCCCATGATCGCGGATTTCTCAAGTGTATTCGAAAGACAAACTGCGGCAATATTTCTTGATATTTGTAAAATGCAGAACCACCACAAAATTAAATTGGTAACTAAGACAGATTGAAAATGTGCGCGCGCACACACACACACACACACACACACACTATAGCATCTAGTGATTTATTACAATTTTTAAACTGAATTTCCCCAAAAATGGGCAAAAATCTTACATTAAACCTTATAAAATTATCCATGGTATCCCCATGTATGAAAGTTAAAAATCTGGGTCTTTTATGAAGTGAATTTTACCTGAAATGCTTTTTTCTTTTTTTGTAAAAAAAAAAGCCTATTTAAATAAATATTTATTTATTTATAGAAATGTAAAAGAATTAAATCCTCCAAAAACTGTACAAAGTTTAGTAAAAACATAAATGAACAGAGTAAAATTATATTTGTAAAAAATTTAAATATTTTACTATTACAAAATGAAATGTTATTGTCTGGGGTCAAAAAGACCCCGAGTGTCACTACAAATGAAGACCATCAGAGGGTTATAATGTAGGCCGAAAATTAGCTTCCCCTCTTTGAAAGACCAGCAGCCGCCACTGATATATATATATATATATATATATATATATATATATATATATATATATATATATATATATATATATATATATATATATACATTTTTTTTTTTTTTTTTACAACAGGACAGTAAACTAAGAGACTTGCGTTTTAGACACCATATTGCCATTGTTTTTGCTCTATTTCTACAACAAAAATTTATTCCAAACACAGCCACCAAAGCAAAATTTTGCATCTCTGAGCAACATGACAGTGTTTCGTTTCTGAATGAATCAACCGTTTAAATGATTTGGTTCAATCGCAATGACTCACTTATTAACAGTGACTTGCTGACACATACTGGCCATTTTAATTTCACATTTAAAGTATCTTTTGATTTTTTTTTTTTTATAATTAAGTTTTTATAATTTCAAATGAGTATTCAACATTTTATGTCTGGCATATCAAAACATTATTCATGCATTTGTAACTGCAGGTTAAATGCATTCTTGTCCTGCACTAAACAGTGTAATACATCTAAATGCCACGTCCGATGAAGCTTTTGCATTTCCTCTGTATTGAAAAGATGAGTTTGTTGATACTGATTTGCCAGATAACAGCCCAAATGTTTTATTATTCTAAATAACTGATTCCTTTAATTAAAAACTACTAGTTTGAGATTAATAGACCTATCCCAGGGGTGTCAAACTCAGTTCCTGGAGGGCCATAGCCCTAACCCTGCTCCAGCACACATATCATGTAGTTTTCAAATAAACCTAAATGATTAGATTAGCTGGATCAGGTGTGTTTAATTAGGGTTAAATCTAAACTGTGCAGGACTGTGGCCCTCCAGGAACTGAGTTTGACACCCTTGGCCTGTCCCATTTTTGACTCCCTCCCACTGGTTAAAATGTAACTAAGTAATTTTTACTCTGAGTAAATTTTAAATGAGCTACTTTTTACTTTTACTTGAGTGGATTTTTTAGACTGGTACTTTTACTTGTACTTAAGTAAAATTTCATTAATGTAATGGTACTTTTACTTGAGTAGAATATTTTTGTACTCTTTCCACCTCTGCATAAATGATTCCGGCATATTGGTTTGTTTGAACTCAGAGGGAGTGTCAGCCACATTAAAAAAGGTAACAGCTTAAGTCATTTGTGGATTAATGCGTATTGGAGACGCGAACAGTTTATAACGATTCAGTTTGATTTGGTGAACTGGTTCAAAAAGATTCGGTTACATCGAGTGATTCGTTGCGCGAACCGGATATGACAAACTGCTTTGTTTTGAACTCGCTCACAACAGACACGGAAGAGAAGACAATGCTGAATAAAGTCATAGTTTTTGCTATTTTTGGACCAAAATGTATTTTCAATGCTTCAAAATATTCTAACCGACCCTCTGATGTCACATGGACTACTTTGATGATGTTTTTCTTACCTTTCTGGACATGGACAGTTTACCGTACACACAGTTTCAATGGAGGGACTGAGAGCTCTCGGACTAAATCTAAAACATCTTATACTGTGTTCCCGAAGATGAACGGAGGTCTCACGGGTTTGGAACGACATGAGGGTAAGTTATTAATGACATAATTCAGATTTTTGGGTGAACTAACCCTTTAAGGAGTTTCAGGAATTCAGCTGGCAAAACTATTAAGCTACTAAGAGCAAATACATTCTACACAGGAGTTTTCTGAATTTGTAAATTTTTAAGATTGTTCTTATGACTGAATCTGTTCATGTCTGTTGTTTTAAAATGCTCTTAATATGAAACTTTTATGTATAAATAAAATGTTTTTGGAAAACTGAAAGTACAATCTGCAAGAATATTAAAATGTTATTTCAAGTATTACAATTTAACAATTAAACCAATAAAAGAAGTTAAACAGTCTTTTGTTTCTTTTTATAGTTTTTACTACTGAGACCTGAGACCTGTTGACATACAATAATTTGTACAGTTTTACAATACATAATAAAAGTGGACAACAAATTACAGTAAATTTCACAGTGTAAAGTAATGTTTTATTGTATTAAAATATATCAAAGGAGAAAAAAACATAACATTGTGTTTTACAGTAAAAAAATTATATTATTGTAAATAAATTTACAGCAAGTTAAATGGTACTGTAAATATGAATACAGTATTTTTAACTGCTGCCAGTAAGTTACTGTAATTTCTACAGGAATTTTTTTACAGTGTGTTTAACTGAGTGTGACGCTTTAGGGTTGAGCTGAATTTCTTACTGAATTTTTGCGAGGAAACATTTGTGCTCTCTATATCCTATTGTGATTCTTGCACAATTCAAATATGATTCATAATTCAAGAATGTGGGTGTATTGTGCATGAAATGCTATTTTGTCATTTTGCTTTCACACAACATTTTTCACATTTGCAGCATGTGGAGTGATCTTGATTCTGTTCAAAAGCTAGGGATATTTTTTTATGTTCTTGATCTCTTTAGCTCAGCAAGGCTGCATTTATTTAAAATAATACAAATTCAGTAAAAAACTTTAATATTGTGAAATGTTATTTGAATTTAAAATAACAGTTTACTCTTTCAATATATTTTAAAATGTAATTCATTAATGTGATGGTAAAGTTGAATTTTCAGCAGTTATTACCCCAGTCACATGATCTTTGATAAATCATTCTAATATGCTGATTTGGTGCTCAAGAAACATTTATTATCAATGTTGTAAATGGTTGTGCTGCTTTATATTTTTGTGGATTATTGTTTTGATGAAATAATAGTTTAAAGGAACATCATTTCCAGCATGATCTTTGTAACAATATGAATGTCTTTGCTGTCACTTTTGATCAATTAAATGTGTCCTTGCTGAATAAAAGTACTGATTTATTAAAAAAAAAAACAACAAAAAAAAAACAGTAGTGTCTGTTAAACAGTGCTGCATATTTTTATAAATTATGATTTTTTTTTATGCATTTACAGTGAATCAGGATTTATTTTCAAGCTTCAAAAAGGATAAGTTACAAGTAAAGACACCCATCCACCTCCTTAATGCATGAAACAAGTTCTATAGTGAGCATATCATTATTTGAATCTGATCATTTTAGTGATTTGGTTGATTCAGTTCACATTATGTTTCATATGATTCATCCTCAAGTCTGACTGACCTGTTCTCAAGTTCAGCTCCCTCACTCAATGATCCGGTTTCTAGCAGAGGAAGATTAGCAGTAAATAATGACTGGAGTTTGGGTCTGTTCTTCACACAAGCCTGTTGTATGGCTTCAAAAGTCTTGTAGCAAACACGTAATATGGCCCATTTCTATGGTACTTTTACATACTGTTTAAAGCCCTCAATCCTCATGGGGAATAATTGCATGGGGAAAAAGAGCAACCAGCACAATATTTCAAAATCTGTCCTTTTGTGTTCAGCAAAAGAAAAATCTGGGTTGGGAACAACACAAAGAAGAATAAATGATGACAGGATTGATTTTTTTTTTTTTTTAACTTTATTTTATTATACTCCCTGAAATACCATCTAGCAGCCACATCCATGTTTAACAGTGAAGCGATTTAAAAGCACCAAAAGAGCTTTTGCTCTACATTATTTCATTTACTGAAAGTGTCACACTGTTGACTGCTCAGCTTGTTCAGATTATTATATACGGCAAACTAGTGAACCTCTGCATGTGCCCCATACCATGTGCATGTTGCCTGGCAACACATTCTAGGATTCCTCAGAAAGTAAAATGATGCACATTAGACAACAGTAGCAAGATAATGAAAATCAGCCTTCTGTACTTTTATTTCATCTCACCTTTCTCTTCCTCACTAGGTGAACTGCTGAGTGTGCTGGAAATCAACTTTAGATGGAGATTCACCAAACAAATTGAAACACCTTCAAGGCAGCACAATTTGATTTTTATATTGAACCAGCAAGGGTGCCCATAATTAGCGGTGTGATTAGGAACCATAATTAACAGTGCATAATTACCTTGATCAGATGTTCCACTTTTGTTAATAAAGTTATCTAAGCCCCCCAGCAGAGCCACTGTAATCTTAATTTGAGTATTAATTTGGCAAAATCTTATAATGAAGGCAGTAGAATCTGTTGAAGTTGAAGCCAGTTGAAGGATCATCTTATCTCAGGAGTAGAGATGTACTGCTGTTTGCTGGTTCTTTGTTGTCTGCAATATAGTTTATGGATGTAGTATGAAGTTTCAGCTGTACTTGGGTCTATTGCTTTGCTCATGGTTATTAGATTTCTCTATAAAGACTGTTTCCAAATAGGCTTCTTGAAATCTCTCCTGTTTTCCATTGGCTGGACAAACAGATGATAAGTTTTAATCACATAGACTGACTTGCAAGCTTTATTATTTATTAATTTGCCAGGAACTGTGGTAGTTTTTGAGGATGAAATAATTTCTGTATTTGTCAAATATGTCAGGATAGTGACATTAAATCTTGTTTGAGCCACATAGTAATGGAAAAGTAAATATCCACAAGCAAAACAGTCTGTTTCATTGTTTTTTTTAAGTTATGTCTGCTTATGTATATTCTGGCATTGTATAATATATCTCAGATAACACAGTCTATTTAAAGGTCTGGCTACACAACACTAGTTCGACTAGTAACTACATTATAACACAGACACCAAACATTGATTGCCTTTCAGAATTTGTCTGTTGACAGCCATTCAAAACATCTGTGTATTTTTTACAAAATATGTTTTTAAAGAAACATATAAACAACAAAACTTTGTGAAATTATAGTTGATGTTAGCAGTAAAGACTTTATAATGAGTAAATAGCTGTAATAAATTTTGCCCCCTGGTCAAACCAGCAGCTGCATGTCACTTGTAATTTGCAGCTCTGTGCTCATTGATGCAATGAAATCAACAGATCCACCCCCTTCACAGAGGGTTCAATATAAGTTTTCAAAAGGCAATGTGAATTGGCGAGAAAAATCCTTAAGTATGCTTGCAGTATTTTACCAAGCATTTATATAGCGGCAAGCATGAGTCGGTGGATTTCATGCAATCTGGAGCACTTCATTACTCAATTGCATTGATCTAATTGCTTAAAAAGGCATATTGATAGACTCTTAAATTAACTTTAATATCTATAGCATCCATACTTCTGGCTTTAGTTTTCTCTCTTTCATTACATTTTCATGCTCTCTGCTTTGTTTCAAGTTGATGTGGATAAAAGCGTCTGCTAAAATAATAAATGTTTCAGTGTAGCTGCAGTAACTATGTTCCACTTGCCCTGGATGTGTTTGCACATCTCATCTAAATGAAAAGCAGCCTTAGGTGCTATTTCACGCTCGAAGTCCATGCTAGTTAATGAACACCAGCATCTAACAAACAAAAACACATATTCTATAGACATACACACACGTGTCCCAGTGGGTTTGTTTGCCTCTGCTTCTCAGGGCTGTAATTCTCAAGAGGACTGAGTGATACAGTCTTCAGCTTCACCTGTGGATGGAAGGATGGAAAGAATGAATGAGTCGGGGACCATGAGATTTGAGCATCCTATATATTTGGTCACAGAGGTGTGATGATGGAGGGGGCTGTCAGGATGCTTTCACATGGGGTAAATCCCACCTCGATGGAGAGACGAGGATGCCACCATGCATTAGGTTTTAAATTTACATTTCTCTGCTCTGGACCAGCAGAGTGATTTGAGACTCTAACTAGCACACAGTGTTCAATAAGAAACTGGAATTACACTGAGTTAAGAATGGCATTTTTAGCATCGTGAAGGGAAAACTGTGGATGGAGTGAGAGTACATTTTGGTACCCAAATGTTCATTATTTAATCTCCAGCATTCAGTCGGTTTATGTCTATGGGATCAAGACGTTTTTCTAACTGTCCTCTCATTACAATAGAGGTTAGGTTTCTGCATACTGAGGGATACATTTGGTTTTAAAGGATTTAATGGGATTAAAATATCAATACATTCAATACATTTATTTATTTATGACTAGAGAGATTATTGGAGGCATTTTAAACAACAAATAATGCTTGTGCCACTAGATGGCAGAATATCAACTTGCATTAAAGGTAGTGTGTTGAATTTCAGTGCCTGTAGATGAAAGGTAGTGTTAAATATCAAAAACACTTTTTCTTCTGCAATTAGACCTTCACATTCTTGACGTTATACTCATATAACTCACTGAATATGAGCTGATTTAAATTAACTATAGAAGTACAATAATTTTGAAAGTGTACAGCCCAGTGACAGCTTTGTACCAAACAAACACTGAGACATTTCGCTAAATATCTTCTTGCATGAGTTAACGATACATTTAAGCTCAATAAACAGCATCAAACAAACAAACAAAAAGATCCATCTTTCATTTTTAAACTAATACAAAATGCAAAGTCAAATTTCTTGCCATTCAAAGTGACTGTGAAGAAACAATAAGTATCCTCTGGATGTCCGAATTTTTCAGTGTGTGTATCATTTAAAATGTCACAAGAGAACATTATGCACCACCCAAGGGTAGTTTGCTCAGTGCCCCTCAGTCATACCACATTCACCCACCTGACTCGGACAGCCTCGAAAATTCTACTCTGCAGCAAAATACTTCCATTTATTTGATGCTGTCCAATACCGGAAGCAAACAACGTTTTCCTTGTCAACAATTCAGAGCACCTAGTCAGCCTGTCACGCTCCAGAGTGCATCCTTTGGCTATGGCTATAGTGACAGCCTCTCACTCTGTCTGGAAAAACTCAAGCTCTTTATAAAAGTGCACACTAGAGCGCTCAAACACAGACTGAAGTGTGATAGATGGGTCCAAAGAACATCCTCCTTGTGTAATAAAAGACAGCAAAAGAAATGATGCAGTTTCATTATTCAACTTGTGATGTTAGTTATTGGTGTTTTTCCTGACTGGCTCCAGGGTGTTGTATTCTTTTTCTCACTTTTTCCACATTTTTTACTACCTCTGTGACTGTTTCCACCCTGGGGAATCAAATATAGGATGCCAGCGGAGCAACATTTGTGTTTGCTGCACTTTTCCTGTGGCTGGTGATATTATCTCATGTTCTGCTGTATTTTTTCTGGTGGTGGATGGTTTTCTACAGGACTGGTTTCAGAAATCCTGCACATATAAATTCTTATGTGCTAATAAATCAAAATTTTAAGTTAAATTCTGTTGGCTGCATTTTGTGTCTACTTCTCCAAGTTAAAAACAGATATTAAAGGAAATCAAACAGGATTATGTATTCTTGAATACATGTTTTCCAGTTTAGCTGTATATGAGCCAGCTCCTATGGTGTTTGTGTGTGTGTTGGAGCTGTCAGTTATCTCGCCTCTGTTGTTTGTAATTTGGGCATAATAGTACTGCACCTTACACTCATGCACAGTTTCTTATGGAAAACAGCTGAAATTAAGCTTTAAAATATAGTCTGTGTCACATATGAAAGCGTATATGCCACTTAATAATGAATGAATTAGGGTTCAGTGGTGGATATAATTGTAATGACTTTTGTACATTTTATGAATGACACTCTTAATTTTAGGTGATTTATTTGGTTTCAAAAACGCTTTATGGTACAATGTTGCCAACTTCTAGCCATTGTGATCTTATTATTATTATTTTTTTTAAATTATGCTGCTGACAGTTGTTTTACTGTAGTCTTTGATTTACATAAAAGGAGAAATACAAATTCTACGGAATTAGCAATTCTACAAATTAAAGATCTCTTTCCTGTTTACACCAAGAGTGATAACTATGTTTGTGTCCACACCAATGGACAATATTGTTCTGTTTATTATAAGTGCCAGCTGCCTGGCTGTGGATTTGAAGTCTGTTGCTTTACATGCTCAAACTATTTAAAGTCTTCTTGGATTCTGATTGGCTTTCCATGTTTTTATCATTCAGCTGAAAAAAAAGAGAAACATCCCTTTTTTTTAGCAGATACTGTATTTTAAGGATAATTTTGTAAAATCCAATTAAGCTTTACAAATCTTTATTAGAAAGGGTTGTTTTCCATGCTTATTCAATGAATCACAAACAATTATTGGACATGTACCTGTAGGACAGTCCTTAAGGCACTTACAGTTTACAGGTGGTAGGCTATGAATGTTACAGTTACAGTAGCTTAGGACATAAAAGAGACCTTTCTACTGACTCGAGAGAAGAAAGATGTCCAGGGTTCCTGATCATCTGTGTGAACATGCCATAGTCCTGCTGCAGGGAGGCATGACTGCAGAAGTGGCCTCAGCAGCAGTGTTGTGCCTGAACGCGTTCATTGAACGATAGTTCATGAACTCGCTCATATTTTGGGCGAACGTGAACTGAACGTGCTGTATTAATGCCTGATGAACGTTATTGTGAACTCGTTCATTCTGGTGTCTGTGAACGGCACGCTCTCTCAGGTTAACTTCGTTCAATAGGGTGCCAGATTTCTATAGAGCCTTCCAGGCGAAAACCCGGCTAAAACACACCGTAAACGGGTCTTAATATGTAGCGGAAAAACACCCAATCTGGCAACACCAGCCACCAGTGTCGCACCGCCGTCTGCCGCATGCGTGACGCGTCATCAAAAAAAACAGCAAACGACAGCAGCATGTAATGTAAACTGCACTAATGTAAACCCTGGTTGGATAAGAATTCAAAATTGGATATGAAGATGAAATCTGACGCATAGCTTCATTGTTAAAACTGATAAAATAATTGCTGTCTGTGATTCTATATGGGCTGTGGCAAAAATTTTGAAAAATAATAGCTCGCAGCAACGTATGGAAAAAAAGAACTATGAACTAGTTCATTTTTGGAACTGTGAACTTTAGTTCAAAATTTTGTAGTTTGAACTATGAACTGAACTAGTTCATTTTAAAATTTGTGAATTGAACTTTGAACTAGTTCATGTAGAAAGTGAACTTTCCCAACATTGCTCAGCAGTAATCTGCAATGTCTGTTAAGACGCCTAAGACAGTGCTATTGGGAGGAAAGATAGACAGCTGATTGTCTTTGCAGTGACAAACCACATGAAATGCCCCCCAGTAATGTCTAGGAATTCCATGGTGGTGGAGTGGAGTTACATCTCACAGCAAGAACTGGCAAATCTGATTCAACCTATGAGGATGAGATCCGCTGCAGTACTTAAAGCAGCTGCTGGCCACACCACATATTCTGACTGCTACTTTTGATATTGACCCCACCTTTGTTCGTGGACTATTTCTGTTTGTCAAAAGTCTGTGGAACTTATTCAGTTTATGTCTCAACTGTTACATCTTTTTTTATGCTCATAACGATATTTACACATAGAGAAATTTGCTGCAAATAAAAGCAGTTGAAATTAGCAGCTGAATTTAGCTCTGAAAGTGATTCTGATGATTCAGTCGTTATAATTATAGTTGTCATCAAGTCAAGTCTCCTTTATTTATAAAGTGCTTTATACAATACTGATTGTGTCAAAGCAGCTTTACAGTGTCAAACAGGAAAATAGTTTGCCAATAATGCAAGAGGACAACAACAAAGAGTCATTTTTTTTTG
This sequence comes from Carassius carassius, assembly GCF_963082965.1. NCBI lineage: Eukaryota > Metazoa > Chordata > Actinopteri > Cypriniformes > Cyprinidae > Carassius > Carassius carassius. The sequence goes on from NC_081765.1 coordinate 14,043,678, forward strand.
TCAGTTCATTGATGATTCAGTGATTTCATCATCTAATTCAGCTCTCTTACAATAATGTCTGTGCAATCAGTCAAGCGTCCCTTACTAAGCAAGCAAAAGGCGACAGTGGCAAGGAACCAAAACTCCATTGGTGACAGAAATGGAGAAAAAAACCTTGAGAGAAACCAGGGTCAGTTTGGGGGCCAGTTCTACTCAGGCCAGACAAAACCAGCATGGCATGGTTTAATTCCAGGCTGCAACACACGTTAGATTGTTCAGAGGACTTGTCTGGTTGCCGTGGTCTTGTGCCGATGGTCGTCAAGGTGATGGGGACAACCAGGTGATGTGGACTTTCTATTCTCATAGAATTAGAATGATCATTAAAACTTTAAAGTTATAGTCATCGTCTTTGTGAACAGGAATTTATTCTCCTGAATGAGACACAGTTACATCACTTTTACATTTGTAAATGGGGTTGCACACTGGATGAGAATTGCAGTGCAACAACTTGCCACATCTTTAAAATTCGAACATATTGTTTTTTATGAGTATGCACCACTCTTTGTCTGTCAACGGCTACAGCTCAGGAGGCTGTTTAAAATCTTGCCGAACCACAGAGTCCCACTTATTTAGTTTTCCATTAAATCACATTAGCGAAATCATTAAATAATAAAAAAAAAACACAAACTTCAGAAACTTTTGAACTTTTGCCTGTTTGGTAATTACATTTACATTACATTTATTCATTTAGCAGACGCTTTTATCCAAAGCGACTTACAGATGAGGACAGTGGAAGCAATCAAAAACAACAAAAAGAGCAATGATATATAAGTGCTATTACAAGTCTCAGTTAGGTTAACACAGTACATGTGGCATGGGATTTTAAATAATATAATAAATAAAAAGAAAACAGATAGAATAAAAAAAGAATAGAGCAAGTTAGTGTTAGAGGTCTTTACACATACAAACACACACATACAATTGCATAATTAATGAAAAGAAAATAGAATACAAAAAGATTAGAAAGGTAGTTAGATTTTTTTTTTTAAGAATAGAATAGAGTGAGTGTTAAAGTTAGAGGGTCAAATAAAGATGGAGGAGATGTGTTTTAAGCCGATTCTTAGAGATGGCTAAGGACTCAGCTGCTTGGATTGAGTTGGGGAGGTCATTCCACCAGGAGGGAACATTTAATTTAAAAGTCCATAAAAGTGACTTTGTGCTTCTTTGGGATGACACAATCAAGCGGCGTTCACTTGCAGAACGCAAGCTTCTAGAGGGCACATAAGTCTGAAGTAGATTAAAGGTTTTGGACTGCTGTCGTGAACTAAACGTGACGCTCCAGTGTGTGATACCTGTGAGTTGTCCTTGATGCTGCTGCCATTCTCATCTGGAGTACAACCGCCTTAAATGTATAGAATCTGATTAAACCTAATTTTGGGGACATCCTAATTTGTAAAACTAGATAAAATATATAAACTTATAAAAAAAGAAAGGCAATTTAAATTTAAAAATGTAGAAAGTTTTGCCAGGGTAAGAGTGTGGGTATTTATTACTAGCTGAAGGCTATATAAAAGCAAAAGATGTCTATTGAAAATATCCCCATTTAGACAGCTAAGTAAATGTGTGTGTGTGTGTGTGTGTGTGTGTGTGTGCGCGCGCGCTTTGGTGTGTCACCACCTTCCAAGTGTTAAAACAGTGAATCAGTCCCTCCCTATGTGGTGCTGAACCTCACACAATTCACAAGATGAATGAGGTTACAAAGTTAAATGTTGGCATTGTGTCTAAGTGAATAAGAATTTTTTTTTTTAACCTGTCCCTGTTTTTTTTCCTCTCTAAGCATTGCTAGGCAAGTAGAAATACACTTAGCAGAGAATATATTTGTTATTTGCAGTGTATGCTCCTACTGGATTGTTGTCAAGGTCCATAGTACATTTTTGCCTCCACTTTGCCTTGCCTGTGGGTAATTTAAAAGACTGCTGAAGCATTGTCTTTTATTGTACTGATAGACATAGCAGTATTTGAAAGGAAAACAACTTTTGCAGATTGTAAAGTGTCTGTCTCTAATGAACAACCAAGTTTAGTGCCAGTGATCATATCCTAAACCGCTCTGATTCTACATCCACGAGGAGCCTATGGCTTTCATGTGTCTGTGGATCACTGTAATGTGCCTGTACAATTTTTACAGAGTGGAATGTTGATGATACCTTGTTGTTAAAGAATTGAATCCTTCCTGGTTAATAAAATGCAAACCCACTTTGCTAGTTTGACTGTTTGAGTGATTTCCAATAACTGCCCTTGGAATGAAGCTTGTTCTCTTGTTCTCTGCAAGTCCATTATCACTGTAACTATTGATGGAGATAAATGGAGACAGCACTGGTCTGTGCTATATGCAGCAGGAGCATTTTCTCTGAGGTGTCAAGGGAAGCAGTGACTCCAAAAAATGTGAAAGATAAAATACTTGACAGGACAAACAGAAAACAAATATTGTGAGATATGAGAAAAGTTAGTGTGTAAAGACACAGTTCAGAAGTTAGAATGTTTCTGCATAAGACTGGTTGTTCTGTCTTTTGACCAGTTTCCCTTTGGCCATTATGATCCCTTTTGTCTTTTTAAAATTATATTTGTAGTATAGACAATTTATGATTTATGCCTAAAGGAAACTCACAATCTTTCTGAAGTGTTCAGAATCTTGAATTTGACTGTGTTTAGAGAAGTGTTTCTCAATTTATTTTTTTATTTTTTTATTATTCTAGAAACCACCTAGTGAGGTAGAATCAATCTTGAGATCCACCAAAAGTTTTTCTTATTTTTTTTGTGAAATATGAGGGGGAAAACAAAAAAAAGGTTTTTTTTTTTTTTTTTCTTGTCATATTGTTACATTGGGTAGGCCATTATGGATTCATTTAGTTTCGAGTTAATTCAATAAAGGATTCATCAGGTTGATTTAAACCAGTGACTCTTGAGTTTGAGTTGTTGTTGTTTTTTTTGTTTTTACTTCTAATAGTACTAACAGAGTTGGTGTTGACAGGCCATTTTGTGTGTTATAGCATGTAGTATCACCAGTATAGGGATGGCATGGTGAGGAAATGTTCCCACTGATTAATAAACAGTGTTATCACACATTTTACAATATATTTGTAAATAACACTCAGGATCTGTAGTGCTTACATTGGTCTTTAAAGTGCCCGTATTATGGACTTTTGAAAATTAAATTTCATGCAGTGTATGATGTAGCTGTATGTGTATGTAAACAGTCTGCGAAGTTGTAAAGCTGAAAGTGCAACATAAATAAAGTTATTGTCTCTCAAAAGAAAGAGTCGACTCCAATTCTGTGAATTTCACACATTGCAAATTGCTCTGATTTGCATAACGCTCGCCAACGTTCTGTGTTGACATCCAGAGCAGCAAAAACTAAATTCAAATGCTGTAACTCATTCATTTGGATAACTTAATCTTGAGAAGACACTGTGCTCTTCACTGTGGAAGTGAATTTGGTTTATTTTCACTACCAAAGGATGAGTCTGTGAAGAATCAGTGGTTAAATTTAATCTCTATTGAGATACTACAGCTGTATAATGACAACATTTTGCTCTCATCATTTCATTGAAAACGGCTTCTCCAATCTCTGAGAGTTCAATGCACCACACGGGATTCATAATGGTACATTCACACGGGGCATCGGCGTCAACGCTTGATGAAGGGCGATCATCATAGTGACAACCATAGATATGTATAGGTAGATGCCTCATTCGTCTGCACCAAGCATGTAGACACATCTGCCATCTTTAACGGTAAACTTTACTTCATATGGTGAATAATCAATTAATATTCAAAGATGCTGCAATCCTTTGCAGCCGATGGTTACAAAAACGCTAGGATTTAAATTGCAGAAGAAACAGGATCGACTTTCACAGGTGAGAATATGTTGGTTTGTGTTTTTAAATGTATTAACTCAATATTACAAGTTTTGAAACATTGGTATCTGTACTAATATTGGTAAGTCAGTATAGCTCTCTGGTGTAGCAGCCGATTCAGTTTCCCTCAGAATGTCTGTTTCTCTGTATGCAATCATACAACATGTCTTGTGTAGTTGCCGAGTTACCATATGTAATATCAGAACTATCATATTCATGAAGCGCAACTGGATGTACGGGAAGCAAAATGGTTCAAAATGTATCATCTTTTCTCTGAAACATGAAAATGGATTTGAGCAGCGAGGTTTCCCCAACTTACAACTGATAATAGCACAATATTTGAGGCTTTGGTTACTATGCATAAGTCTGTAGCTCAGGCCTATTTGAAACACAATGTCTATCATGGGTGTTTTTAAATGTCACTTAATTTTATGAGTGAAATAAACCTAACACTTGTTTTCAGAGACAAATTTTCCAGCAGGTATAATAATTTACAAAAAAATAAAATAAAATAAATAAATAATATAAGACTGCAAAGACAATGGCTTCAAAATTCAATTTGACTTATTGCAAGAAAAACTTTTGTATTATTTTTCTGTGGATGGATTATTAACACTCCCCCACATGGAACCACTGCCAACAGTTGTCACAGGAAATCTGTAAAAATAATAGTAATGAAAAAAAAGGGAGGGAAACTGAATCGGCTGCTACACCGGAGAGCTATACTGACTTACCAATGTTAGATACCAATGTTTCAAAACTTGTAATATTGAGTTAATACATTTAAAAACACAAACCAACACATTCTCACCTGTGAAAGTCGATTCAAGTCAGCAGTCTTCCCCATGATTGTGTAGCCTACAGAACTAGACTGAGAGACCACTTAAAGCTCTTTGTAGGTGTTTTGAATTAGTTATCTGATTAGAGCGTGGCACCAGGTGTCATCAATACTGAACCTTTTCACAATATTCTAATTTTCTGAGATACTGAGTTTGGGATCTTAATTAGTAGTCAGTTATAATCATCAAAATGAAAAGAAATAAACATTTTAAATATATCAGGCTGCGAGTAATGAATGAATAGAATATACAAGTTTCACTTTTTGAATGGACTTCGTGAAATAAATACACTTTTTGATGATATTCTAATCAAGGGCGTAACTTTGGGTCTACCATTGGGGGGGTTAAACTCGCGGCATATTTATTTATTTATTAATTTATTGTATTATTTTCTTGTGTAAAAGGTAACATGCTAATTTGCATAATTTAATTATGCAATCCCCCCCAAAACGGGTGACTGTATTGGAGCAAACAGCAGTTACAATTCAGTGACATTGGTTCTACACAGTCCCTGGCACCCTCTGGCTTTACCTCATAGGACACTGGCAAACGAACATCTAGCCAGCCAACTCCAGTCAACAAAACAAATCATCAGCTAACTCAGTGTTTCTCAAACTTTTCTGCCATTCCCCACTTCAGAGGTAGGAAAGGGTTCCGAGCCCCACCTGTCCCCAATCACCCCAACAAAATGTTAATAAACTAGGCTTTAAGTTTAACTGTTAAAATGTATTTTATTAACATCACATTTTAAAAACTTAACATCAAATAACAGCATTAAACAATTTCAAATAAAGAAAATGAAAGTGCAATTATATTATCACTTTGCATGAAATAAGACTCAAAATTAGATTAAAAAATAATAATAATTGTGTTTGCATTTAGCTTCTGATAACATCAATACAAGTGTGGACTAACATTAACCTAGTTGTGCTTTGATTCATTTTGACACTTTGCAAAATCCATGCAAAAAGAACAACAAAAAAACAAACAAACAAACAAAAATAAAAATAATCTCAAATTGAACCAGAGGTGGTCAATTCCTAATAATGTACGTATTTTTTTAGGTATTTGTTGAGATTTATAAATATTGTGCTCTCATTTATATTTGGTTTGTTTACCTTTTATTTATTTTCCTTGAACCAGGCAATCATATTGCAGAGTGTATGTCATGTGACCTAATCAGTGACTGAATGAATGCACATGTTTCTGTTTAAATAAAAGTGCGCCAGTCTGAACAAAACTGGTTGATGTGAAACAGTAATCCTGTTGTCTGCGTGAGTTACTCTGCTAACAGGTTATGGGCCCAGAATACGGGTGTTAAGTCGCTGGGTAAAAGTCGCAACGAAAACTTAACTGCGTGTACCCGAGTTTGTAAGAGAAATGACATGAGGCTGCAAACATGAGCAGAAAGACAAAAGCAGCGGTATCATCGAGCCGCTGGTCAAGGCTTGTCTTTGACGGAGATGAGAAAAATTAGTGGGAGTGGGACCCAAAAGTTATGGGAGACGAAATTTTTGGGTCACCTTTGTTTACAAGGACTGAAAGAGACTATTTTGAATGAGCCTTCTGTCGAAGATGAGGAAGACGAGACGAAAAACGCCGAAGCCTATGCTGAGCTGATACAGTTCCTGGATGACAAAAGCCTGTCGCTAGTCATGAGAGAAGCAGCAGATGACGGACGTACAGCGCTGGAGATTTTACGTGGATATTATGCTGGCAAAGGGAAGCCCCGGGTAATAAGCTTGTACACAGAGCTAACTTCACTCCAAAAATTGTCGAGTGAGAGTGTTACAGAATATGTCATCAGAGCTGAAACTACAATCACTGCTTTGAGAAATGCAGGTGAGAATCTGAGTGACGAACTTTTGACAGCAATGGTTTTGAAAGGACTTCCAGAGACATTTAAGCCATTTACTATCCATGTTACTCAGAGTGATGTTAAAATGACTTTTGCCGAATTTAAGACAAGACTTCGAAGTTATGAGGACATTGAAAATATGCGGACAACTGCGTCCGGGGACAATATAATGAAAGCAAGAGCGCAGTTTGGAACAAAATCCACTTTTGCTGACTGTGCAGCTGCAAGTGCTGACATTGTCTGTTACCGGTGTGGCACAAAAGGCCATAAAGCAAGGACATGCCAACGTAAACAGTGGTGCAGTCAATGTAAAAATACCACTCACCGCGATGCAACCTGCAGACGGAGAAAGCCGCGGGATAACGCAAGAAAAGTGTCCGAGGAGCCGGGTGACAAAGAATATGTTTTTCGGGCAAGCGACGCTGAGATGTGGAGGCATGAGGATGAAAGAAAGGGCCTAATGGTGGATGCAGGTGCAACTTCACACATCATCACAGACATCGCAAAGTTCCGGTGGTTTGACAGCAGTTTCCAGGCTGACACACACTGTGTGGAATTGGCTGACGGCACGAGGTGCAACGGAGTCGCTAAGAACAGAGGAGACGCGGCAGTATGTTTGGTGGACAGCACTGGACGACGTTTCAAGACAACGCTAAGGAACGCGCTGTACATCCCCACGTACCCACAGGACATCTTCTCTGTGAAGGCAGCCACCTCGAATGGAGCAACCGTGATCTTCAGAGAAGGGAAGAACGTTCTTCCATTGAAGATCAGTGCTGTGGCAGAGCTCAGAGCCTTTGCTTTGTGATTTTCAAATGACTCTGGAGTAGATTAATCCTGAGCCATGTTGTGGTGGGTGACATGGTAGGATTTCTTCCAGCAGGGGTAGTTGTCTTTAATGCCTAACCCTCTTGAAGTGTCCCAGTGTTTCAGGCATCATACTCCACCTCGAGTTCATCTTGAGCTCTGTCCGGCCATGTGTTCTGACAGCTCCCTGTCTCGTCTTTTGCCTGTAGCGACTTTACTGCTTTCTAGGGGCATACCGTCACACCACTCACTAAATATTTACCTCATACTGGTTAAATATAGACAGTTTGCATAACAGCCCATCCAAGACAGGTTCCATCAATGTGCTGCTGAGAAGAATGATGGATGGCCCTGCCTGAGAATTTATGACTGTCGAAACACGAAACGAAACACGAAGGAATCGAGGAAATGACTCCTGACGGAAACAGTGTGAAATGCTACAATTTTACCACAAATGTCTGATATGGTCCTGAATGCCTCTTTAGTGTCATATAAATGCCAAAATGATGAGACAGGACCATGGGGTGTTTTTCACAGCAGGTGGCCTTCCAAACAAAACAAATTTAACTTTGGGCGACTTTTTGTTTCAAGTTCAAGTTCAAGTCTGCTTTATTGTCAATTCTTCCACATGTACAGTACATACATACAGAGAATGGAAATTGCGTTACTCTCAGACCCCCGGTGCACACAGATAACATTAACATTAAAGCCTAAAAATCTAGATCAAAATATAAAATGTAGATACAAATATACAATAGGGAATGTTAAAAAAGACATATAATAAAATTAAAAATAAAGTTACATAAAGCAGCGCAAGGCAAAAGTTTCATAGTTCAGTGGTGCCTGGGGCAGAAGAGGGGAGGGGGGGGCAAGTTCGGGAGTGAGTTCAGCTTCCTGACAGCCTGGTGGATGAAGCTGCCCTTCAGTCTGCTGGTCCTGGCCTGGAGACTCCGCAGTCTCCTCCCTGATGGCAGCAGACTGAAGAAGCGGTGTGATGGGTGAGTGGGATCACCTGCGATGCAGAGGGCTTTGCGGGTGAGACTGATTCCATAAATGTCCTGGAGGGAGGGAAGAGAGACACCAATGATCTTCTCAGCTGCTCTCACTATGCGTTGCAGTCTTTCGGCAGGACGCGTTGCAGGCGCCATACCACACAGTGATGCAGGTTGATAGGATGCTCTCGATGGTGCCTCTGTAGAAGGTGTACATGATGGGGGGCGGGGCTCTGGCTCTCCTCAGTTTGCGGAGTGAGTAGAGACGCTGTTGTGATTTCTTGGCCAGTGCTGCTGTGTTTTCACTCCAGGAGAGGTCCTCTGTGATGTGCACACCCAGGAACTTGGTGCTGCTCACTCTCTCCACAGTCGCACCGTTGATGGTCAGAGGAACGTGCTGAGTGTGGGCTCTCCTGAAGTCTACAACAATCTCCTTCATCTTCTCTACGTTCAGAGAGAGATTGTTGTCACTGAACCACCCTGACAGGCGGCTCACCTCGCTCCTGTAGTTTGTCTCATCTTTGTTGCTAATGAGACCCACCACAGTCGTGTCATCTGCAAACTTAATAAAAAGGTTGAAGTTGTGTGAAGGTGTGCAGTCATGGGTCAGCAGAGTGAAGAGGAGGGGGCTCAGCACACATCCTTGGGGGGCCCCAGTGTTCAGTGTGATGGTGCTGGATGTGTTGCCGACCCGTATTGCCTGAGGTCTTCCAGTCAGAAAGTCCAACAGCCATTTGCACAGCGAAGTGTTGAGCCCCAGTTGGATCAGTTTGTAAATGAGTTGTTGAGGGATGATTGTGTTGAATGCTGAACTGAAGTCAATGAACAGCATTCTGACATATGAGTCTTTTTTGTCCAGATGTGTGAGTGCTGAGTGGAGGGTAGTGGAGATGGCATCATCGGTCGAGCTGTTGGACCGATATGCAAACCGGAAGGGGTCCAGGGAGGGGAGGAGGGCAGACTTGATGCGGTGCATGACTAGCCGTTCAAAGCACTTCATGAGGATGGGGGTAAGTGCAACAGGACGGTAGTCATTGAAGCAGGATGGAGATGGCTTCTTCGGGACTGGGAAGATGGTGGTAGTTTTAAAACATGTGGGAAACAACAGCCTGACTCAGTGAGATGTTGAAAATGTCTGTGAAGACATCAGTGAGTTCTGCTGCACAGTCTCTCAGTACACGCCCAGGGATGTTGTCAGGACCCAGAGCTTTGCGTGCATTGATCCTGCTGAAGGATCTTCTCACGCTGTCTGGGGTCAGCGTCATCACCTGGTCGCCGGGAGGAGGTGGAGTCTTTTGTGCAGTGGTGCTGTTTTGTTGCTCAAAGCGAGCAAAGAAGGTGTCCAGCTCATTTAGCAGAGAGATGTTGTTGTCACAGGTCCGTGATGGGGGCTTGTAGTCCGTAATGGTCTGTATCCCCTGCCACAGGTTCCTAGTGTCTCTGCTGTCGCTGAATTGATGAGCTATCCTCCTGGAGTGTTGTTTCTTAGCCTCTCTGATGCCGCGGGACAGGTTGGCCCTGGCTGTTCTCAGGCCCACCTCATCTCCAGCTCTGAAGGCAGCGTTTCGTGTCTTCAGAAGTCTGTAGACCTCCCCTGTCATCCACGGCTTCTGGTTGGCCCGGACAGTGATGGTTTTTGTGACCGTTACATCATCAATACACTTGTTGATGTAGGCAGTGACAGTCTCTGAGTACTCCTGGAGGTCAGTGGTGTTATTGCATGTGGCAGCCTGCTTAAACATATCCCAGTCAGTTGTGTTGAAGCAGTCTTGAAGAACCTCTGATGATCCTTCTGGCCACACTTTAATCTGTCTGTGAACTGGTTTGGCGACTTTAATGAGCGGTCTGTATGCAGGCATTAGCATGACAGTGATGTGGTCTGAGGCTCCGAGGTGGGGGAAGGGGAGGGCTTTGTAAGCTCCTCTCTGTGTGGTGTAAACAAAGTCCAAAATGTTATTACCTCGTGTTGGAAAGTTAATGTGTTGGTGTATTTTTGGAAACACACTCTTTAAGTCAGCATGGTTGAAATCCCCAGCTATGATGAGAAAAGCATCGGGGTGTGCTGTCTGCTGCTCACTGATGTGCTGGTACAGTTCATTTAGTGCGTCGTTCCTGTTGCTGATGATGTTGAATGGGGGAATGTACACCGAAATTAGCAGTATAGAAGTATATTCCCTTGGCAGATAGAACGGCCGGCACTTAATAATCATAAACTCCACCAGGGCTGAGCAGTGTTTGCTGATCACAACAGTATCGATGTAAACACAAAGCCCGCCGCCACGGGTTTTTCCTCCCGCGACAAGAGCTCTGTCTGCTCGATAGCACGTCAGCTGGTCGAGCTGAACAGCGCCGCCTGGAACGCTGTTGCTGAGCCATGTTTCCGTGAACACAAAAACACAACAGTCCCTAACAGTCCTCTGAGTTGAGCTTAGTAATCGAATGTAATCCAGTTTATTGTCCAACGAGCGTACGTTAGCCAGTACGATGGTGGGGATAGATGGCTTGTGTGAGTTAGCCGTTAGCCTAGTCCGGATACCTCCGCGCTTCCCCCTCTTCTGCTTCCTCTCACACCGCTTGTGGCGCCTCCGCTGTGGGCGAGATGCAGGAGTGGGGGTCGGTGATGGTGAAGGCCTCCGTAGCAGACCGAGATCCCGTAGCTGCTCCACGTGCGCGGAGTTTAACTGTAAAAATGCGGTTCTGCCGACATTGAGCAGAAACTTGCGACTGTATGCGCGCTTACAGACAGGTAGACGCGATGACGACGTACAAAAACTCTGCGACTCACAAGACATAAAACACGAAAACACCGTTCTGTCGGGACAGAGAGAAGCCGCTGCGTGTGGACGCGCCGCCATCTTTATGCACTCCTAAAGCAAGGGCAAAAACATACAGAACTAGAGGAATTACAAATTTATGACAAATTTATTACATCATTCTAATATGCTGATTTGCTCCTCAAGAAACATCAACAACAAACAAGACAATATATTTGTAAATACATTTTACAAAGTGCCATGAATTCTTTTTTTTTAACAATGAAGACTCTCATGTATTTAAGATGTAAGGATTATTATTACTATTATTATTATTATTACTATTACTATTATTTTCTTCAGAGAAGTTGGGACATTTTGTACAAGAATCAATGATTTGCCATCAAAATCAGAATGTTTATATTTACAAAATACAATTACATTGGTCAATGAAAATATTATAAATCTTTCTTTATAGTTTAATTAGATAAATACATTTAAAGATAATTAATAAATCACAAATTCTAGTATTTAATTGCATTTTACAAAATATTATTTTCTTTTTGGAAATGTTGTTGTACATGGCTGCATGTACACCTGGTTGTTGTACACCAGTTGTTGGTTGTTGTACACCACTTTACATTTTTAGAGTCACTAAATTGAAACTTTTATTGAAAGTAGCTAAAGGTTTTTTGAAACCATATGAATACAGAGAGCACATTTCTAAGAACTAGCCTTGTGTTCTTTATTAGTGGACACGTCTATGTCATTGACCCATTAATTTATACTGTTTTTGCAAGTCTTTATTCACCCAGCTTTGAAATACATAATGTTCCGATGGAAAATATAACCACTGTCCTTGTTCTTCTCAGTTGATCTTAGTCGAAAACACAAGCTTTGAAGAGCCAGCTGTCAGTGTGTTGTACAATTTCTGACCTTTAGATTAAATTGTGTCCCTGTGCTGGCCCTCAGTAAAGTAATTCTTACAAGTGATATTATACAACTTTTCTCGAAATCATAAAGCATAACGCATTTAGTATAGCGTTTGTTTAGATGCATCCTTTTTCTCCCGAGATTTTGAGATCCACCTATCAGGAGACTTTACATTTTAAAGGTTGCATTAAAGGGCAGAGCATACTGTTACTGGCCAGTCTTTGTGTGTTTGGGGGAGATGGGGGTTGGTATCGACAGATCCTCTAACTGATGTCTCCAAATCCTCAATGAATAATTAATTTTTTGTGGAGGGGACAAGATCCCTCGGCTGAGCCTTCATCTCCAAGACTAGAGTGACCTATGTCACACTCCTTTAGAGTTCATTTCTCCTGTGTACCCAAAGTTATCGGTGTCACCTCCACACTAAAATGTTCAGATATGACTCATCTGAAATATTTATGCCATCCAACTACGTTGCTCCATTTTGTGATGAGACAATGAGTTATCGATGTTTTAAGCAGTGTAAACAGCAAGCTTTGTAATGTAATAAGATTGATTCCACATTAAATGTGATGTGACAACATGACAGCTCTTCATACGCAGCTCACTAATTTTCAGCTAATTCAGCTCATTTTAAATAATAATGTTTTTGCTCCTGGATGACTCTTGTTAATTTATTCTAAAAGCTCTGTTTTGGATTTCCTTTTCTTTATTCAGAGATAAGAGGTGGGGGCTTTACTGCAGGGACTACATGCGATCATGGCCTGTCTAAGGTCATGTTTTATTTCCCTTGTAGATTTTAGTCTGTGCTCATTTTCGACCTTTCACGGTTGGTACATTTGTTTATTTATCTTAACAACAAGAGAGACTGATGTGTTTGACCTTTCGCTTTGATGAAATGGTATTTGTGCAGCTACAACTAAAAGCCCATTTGGAGGTTATCGTGTTTGTATATTGTTGGATAATTGACAGCTTCTCTTTGGCTAGCTAACGGATACATTTGACTTCTGCCTCTGGATTTCACCTCTGGTTCATCGTGATAAATGATGCATTTTGTGTATGTGTGAATGTAGAAGGATGCCACCTGTGTGTGTTTGAACAAGTCGCTACTAATGCTAGGTAAATGATGCAGAGGGTTCAACATTGTTCACTTGCCAATGTGACACACAAACATGAAAAGGCAGCTATGTTCCCATTCAATGTGGATTAAAAACTTAATTGTTTGTCATGTTATGTGACCAGACATCTTACTGTTTGAGGTTTGTGTCACCATATTTGATGTTGTCTGTGTGCATTGATTGATTTAATTTAATTTAATTGTTTTGATTTAATTTATGAGTGAATAAAGTGTTTGATTTCGATATACTTATAATACAAAGTTCATCATTTCAGAACACTTAGACTACACCTGTTGAGTAGTAAGGTGGCATTTAGTGATTCTTTGGCTAATGTTAGTATTGCTGTTCTTTGTGTATTTTCAGTACTTATACCACAATGGTGATAGACGTTGCACTGCCATTTATGGCAGTTTTCCACTACATGGTAAAGTATGGTATACGGTACGGCATGGCTCGCTTTTGGGGGGATTTCTACTGTGTACAGTACCTGATTCCTGGTACTTTTTTCAGTACCACCTCGGCTGAGGTTCTAAGTGAGCCATACCATTACCAAAATATGATGTGTAAACCTGCTGATCACTGATTGGCCGGAGATAATTGTTACTACCTACGTCACTGAACTTGCGACACAAGAAACTAGACCTGCTGGATTAAATCAGCACAGGAAGAGAATCAAACACAGCTTTTTTTTTACGAATGCAACAGTTTTGAACGAGCACACCTTTTTTGTAAACTACATAATAATGGGTTTCGTGGTTTGTTGAGAAAGCACAGACGTTCCTCTCGTTGATAGACAAGATATTATTCCATCGGTAGGTTCCATTGTTGTGTGTTTGTTTGTGTCTCGTTTACGATGATGTCATGGCAGTAGAGCAGCACAATTATAACGACATGTCTCTAATCCCGACCACTGTAAAACGGTACTAAACTGCAGTGGAAACGCAAACCGAGCTGAGCTGAACTGTACCATGCAGTGGAAAAGTGCCACTAATGATGTGGTTTGGTTACTGATACTAGTGAGTTTTAGGGCATTTTCACACTGGCAGTTTAGAAATAAGGGCGCAGTTTGCATGAAAAACTTGTAATGTGAAAGCTGTCTGACCCAGGAGCCCAATGGTCTATTGAACCTGAGACTACCTGGGTTTGGTTGCAATGGAACTGTGCCACAGCTCACGTTAATGTGAAAGCAATTTGGACTCAGATGTACTCTTTATCATGAAGTAAAGTAACATACACATGCATTTTAGCTGATGACAATGTCATTAGTCCAACAAAGCACATGTAAGGGATGACAATGGTGATGATTTACTTTGAACACTAGCAAGAGTTATCGTGCAGTGTCATCGCAAAGTGAGTGCAATCAGAGCAGCAAATGAATGGCTTGTAATCAGCTGTCTCCTCAAAACAGTCCATTTGCAAGCCGCTGACTTCATGTGACACACATACAGTAAACGCAAGTGTTTACTGTAAACAATTAAATAAAATCTATTAAAAACACAATATATTTACCCATTTTCTGTTTTCTATCATTTGCCATGCACGTTTTTGATGACGCAATAAAACAATTTCTATGGATGCTTCCACAAACATTCGTGCGACAACCTTTTTTTTTTTTAATAAGTCAGACAAATCTTTTCAGTTTTGCTAAGTGAAAACACAGGCCGTCCAATAGGATTTGAGCTAGGATCACATGACCGGAGCACCTGCTGTTGTACAAAAAGGCAAGAGTGGTGGCGCTGTTTTGAAAACCAGTGTAAACAAACAAAAGAAGAGTGTCCTGGATAACAGAATAGAGTGGATGCTGGGTTCTTGTTATCATTGGTATTTGAGAACAGATTTATTCTCACATTCTATATACAGAATAAAATTTCTATTAATTGTCCATTTTAATTGTCCAAATGCTGTATGATGATCAGTTTACGAGAGGCATATCACTATTCAGGATTTTCTATATCAAATCTTTCCACCCTGTGCATGTCGTACCAATGTTTACGTGGTGTTTTTTTTCTCTTTTTTTTCTGCTTCTTCGACCCTACAGGTACTGATTCTCCCCTTATCTCTGCTGGTAAAGCACGATAATATGTTCCAGTGTCTAATTAACACTCTTCAAATGTCCAAACTAAAGTTTCCCCATTAGAGTTTCTACAAATGTGGTAGCCAATGGGCATACGGATTCACTTAAATTTTTAGGGAAGCACTGCAGGTTATGTCATTTCAACACTGAGAAATACATTTTGAGGGGGATGGCCCAAACATATATAATTAAAACACTTTTCATATAAAACTTTTATCAGTGCAGTCTACATCTCTTGTGAGAGTGAACACTGTTCAGTCAACACTTCACGAAAACATATAAAATGTTGAACGCAACTTTGATTTCACCCTATACACTTATGTCCTTTTTAAAACTTAGAGGTTTGAGTCACATTGACTTCTCAGAACATTTAAGGTTGAAATATATTACATGACTTTTGCCCTTATTTTCCACAGATTAAAGCTGACAGCTTCCATAGAAAATCCCGTAGTGTATTTTTAGTAGTGTATGTGGTGTGTTTTTCAGCTTCAGACTAAGATTCCATCTAGTCGGGGGCTATCAAAAATGTTTATTTTCAGCCAGTTTTACAAAACATTGTTTTCATTTGTCATGTATCTCCTAGCAACAAGGCACACGTTTCTGGGTGAGTTTGTTGTGATCAGAATGACTTTAAAGTCTGGTAGTGTGAGATCCTCAGTCATGTAGTGTATTCTTGCCTTTAGTACACACTTTGTTTCTTACTTTGTTGTGCTGAAGTTACAAAGTAAGCCATATAGATTTGGAACGACATGACAGACAGTACATAACAGAAGTTTTATTTTCAAGTGAACTATACCTTTAATTCGAATCTATTGCTGAAAAACCTTAATGTTGAGCCTTGGTTATACAATATATCCTCTACTTTGAATGCAAATGAAATCACTGATATGCTATCAAATTTTATTCAGAAATGCATTAAAGGCAGTGATATTAAAACACATCCCAGATTCAAGACATGACAGAGTCTCTTTACATGGGGCCATTAGCTGTATTGTGTCATGTAGATCTTCGGTTATAAGATTAATTATTTTGTTTTTTTTTTAATGATATTTTGCAGAAGAGCAATGGATCACCTCTGTTCATGTATCACTGTGGTTACGCTTGAGCGCTTTGCTCATTCCATGCTTGACGAGCACCATGCAGCTGTGAGTAACAGAGACTCACACGTTTACTGCTAGCCAGTGTCTCATCTGGGATTCGATTCATGCGTCTTTGTGATAATCTCATTATATCTCCTCTGCAGTATTTGGGGTAATGTAATGTGGCAGACGCAATCACAGACAGGGGGTATACATTGAGGCCTAATCTTCCCTGCCCCACTGACTTTCCACTTCATTGGGAAATTGTAATCCAGCTTTTGCCGCTCCCTGATTTTACTGCCAAATTGTCACAGCTGTGCAATATATGTCCTTCTTTTGAACCAACAGCATAAATACTAATCATTGTCATCACTTTCTTAATTGCTATTCATCGAGAAACATGGGGAGGGGGGTATTTATGGCTGAACTGAACGTGGCAAGGAGGCAATGATCAAACAGGATGGCGTCTAAAGGGGCAGTGAACCATTCATAATGCAAAGGTCAATTTTGTGTGTTGTCGAGGCCACTGCACAATAACTCATAAATAGGACTCTAGGGGAGTATTGTCAGGCTTCAGTCAGACCCCAGGCCACTTCTCAATCTGAAAGAGTCTCTCCATGTGCCCTCTTGGAGGTGAGGTTGTGATGAATGCGGGGTGTCGGGACTGTAAAGTTTTATGTGGCAACTCTGATAATGTGATAATGGAGTGGCTGTCACTTATGAGGGTAACAGTGCCACAGTGCTTAGTGTAGCACGATGTCTGACAGTCATGAGATGTCAGTTATAGTGTGAAGGCAAGAGACATCGGGGTCTCCTTCATAAGATCCTTGATGGATTTTGGTGTGTATTTGTGTTTATTGTTTCAACAGTAGAGGATGTGCTTTTTGCATGGAGTAAAAAATATTTAAAGCGCTTTTTAATACACATTTCAAAGCAGCTTTACAGAAAATCATGATGGTAATTAGTATTCGACTGAAAATGTTTTTTTGTTTTTAGTTTTTTTTTTTAATGGCCAATATAACGCCGATATATATGATAGTAAAGATACATGCATACAAAATGATTATCATTTTATGTATTTACTACATTACAAACAAAACTATTGATATAACTTGATGATAGAAAAAAAAAGTATAATATATTTATTTCGATGGCAACTACTTGACTTTAATCCTATACAGAATTTTTCTGAAAAAAAAATAAATAAATAAAAATAAAAATGTGAATTTGAATTAAAAGGATGTAAACACTTTAACCAACGGTGCATTACAGATGCATTTTGAAATCCTGAACATTTCTGTTTCTTGAGTTTGGGACAAACATTTAGGGCAAGAATATATTTGCGTTAAATAACCCTCAAAAGGCCACAGTTTCAGTTAACAGCACCCAATTACAGGGTAAAATGTACCTTTTGCTTTTAGGAACAGAGCATGGGCTTTTGGAGTGGTTGAGGATATAAGACATTAGAGATAATAAACCATGATAAAGCTCCTAAATCTGCCATTTTCATCAGCAGCACATAAGAGAATGGGAGGTGTGAGCAGCATCTGTTCTTAATCAAAAGCTTGCCGGTCTCGCCTGAATGAAATGGTATTACGTAGGCTGCATGATAATGCCCCATCTTGGCATGGACCAGCTCATAATCAATAACCGCTGCTGCAGTGAGGCATAAACCCGTATTCTCTATGCATTGATTCTTAATGGATTATCATTGCTGATAGTTTACTGCTGGGGATTTAGTGTTTACTTCAGTAACATGTCCTGTTCCCCTCCCATTTTTTTTTCTTTTCCCTTACTCTTTTATTCTCTCGTACAGGGTCTGTCGGTTTTAGTCTCTGCTGCTCAGCTGTTTGTGTTTAAAAGGTTGCCATCCTCCAGGGACGACTATTCCTGTGCATTCGATTTCTCTTCTAAACTGTCTTTCTTAAGCGATCACTGGGGAACCTGGAATTGATCTCTCAGAGATAAAGATGAAAAGAGAATGAGGAACTTGGCACAAGAGAGAAAAAGAGATGCAAGCAGTCTCAAACCCTATTGAGATGCTTTGCTGCATGCTGCCTATATAGGCAACTGTCTTCTAAGGGAGTGTATTGTAACAGTCATGAAACCTTATAAATTGTCGATTTGGAATTATTTACTTGGGTAGCAACCTTCCTAAACAGCAAATTTCTGATGAGAAAGATAGTAGCATGTGCTCTAAATATTTTTATGACTTCAGATAAAGTTTGAAAAACAGATGATTAGTATTGATTTAGACGGGGGCACAACCAAAAAGTGTGTGTTAAATCAGCTGGAGAGAGGCAGCATCTATTACAACTCCCGTCCGTTCCTGAATATATATCTGCTAACCTTGCCCTACTGAAATGAGCCCTATGCACTACTTTAAACTGAATGAGCCCCAAGCGTGCACAGGATGAGGATGAGTTAATCCTTTGTAGTGCATCCTCCCAGTGTCTGTCTGACAACTCAACCATCAACTAGCCTTCCCAACCGTTCTTAATTTTTGAAAGGTCATGATTTTCAAGAGACATTAGTTGAGAATATAACCATGATATCAGTCCTTTTTTCGGACAGAGGAGGGACATTTCCTCCCATGCTGCCTGAATAGGGAGGACCGGGAAAGAGGGAACAGTGCTTTAACACAGTGGCGTATTTGGAGATATCTAAAAAAAATTACTGTGAAAAAGATCATATTTCTGGCATGTATAATCAAAACCATCAAACCATTCTTTACAGTACAAGCTTTTAAAACAGGAAAGCTGCTTCCTGTCTCACTGAATGAATGTTAAGTCAAGAGAGGAGGCTGGAAATAAATGATTCTTACAAATATGGCCTAGGGGGGAGGGAGAGGTGAATTTGTAATGATTTCGGAACTGGGCCCAGATTTTAAGGGTGGACTGTACTATGGGATTAGAAGTGAACCTGGACCGCTTTGTGGGCAGGGAGGAGAACACTAAAGCGGGGAGGGATGACGAGTGGCAGTAGTGCGCCTTAAGCGTATACCAGTCAGTGTTTGGCACATGGAGCCAGAATAAATATAAGCCCAATAGTAGTGAATAAAACTGGGGAGAGCTAGTCCCCCCACATCGCGACCCCTCTGAAGTAAGCCTTTGTTAACTCTTGGAACTTTATTCTTCCAGATGAAGGAGGTAAAGGATGTATTAACTGATTGTAAAAATGATTTTGTCAGGAAAACGGTAGACATTGAAACAAATAGAGATACTGGGAGTACGTTCATCTTCACTGACTGTACCCTCCCTTCAATAGCTGCTCCACCTTTGAAAGTCAGCTTTTATTTGGTTAACTAGAGGTGTAAAATTAGCCCCCAGAAGAGTGGTAAAGGAATGCATAATGTTTATACCAAGATATTTGAAACCAGAGTGTGTTAAGTGTAAGGGGACTGCATCTTGTTTCATTTGTCAGCAGCCATATCACCCTGGAGCCCAAGACCTGTTTCCCACTGAAGCTAAGCAGGGCTGAGCCTGGTCAGTACCTGGATGGGAGACCTCCTGAGAAAACTAGGTTGCTGCTGGAAGAGGTGCTAGTGAGGCCAGCAGGGGGTGCTCACCCTGTGGTCTGTGTGGGTCCTAGCGCCCCAGTGTAAGTAGTGGAGACACTATACTGTCAACAAGCACCGTCCTTCGGATGAGACGTTAAACCGAGGTCCTGACTCTCTGTTGTCATTAAAAATCCCAGGATGTCTTTCGAAAAGAGTAGAGGTGTGACCTTGGCATCCTGGCTAAATTCGCCCATTGGCCTCTGACCATCATGGCCTTCTAACAATCCCCATATCTGCTGATTGGCTTCATCACTCTGTCTCCTCTCCACCAGTAAGCTGGTGTGTGGTGGGTGTTCTGGCACAATATGGCTGCCGTCACATCATCCAGGTGGATGCTGCACACTGGTGGTGGATGAGGAGATACCCCCTGTCTATGTAAAGCGCTTTGAGTGCCTATATAAGCGCTATATAAATGTAATGAATTATTATTATTATTATTTGCATTGCAAAATCATTAATGGGGAAGCATTCACTTTTCTGATAATTAAGTAACTGCCAGGTCCTGGAGATTTCTCAGTTCACATGTCTCCGATGGCTGCAGTGATCGCTAACCGTGTAAGAGGTCGGTCTGACTCTTCCCTGTCTCCAGGCTCAATAGTAGGTAATTCTAAATTATCTGAGAAACTGTTCATATTTGTAACATCTGTTTGTGGTGCTCCTTATTGACATGTGCTAAATAGTAGATAATTTGTCCTAAGTATGCTTTTAAGGTTTCCAAATGTAGGGAATATGACACACCTTCCTTCTTGTTTACTTCCCGAAAAGTATCTATATTAGTAGACACATGTTCGCAAAATTTCTCATTTGAAAGCAGCAGCAAATTAAGTCTCCAGAAGGATTGTTCTCTAACGTTCAAAGTTAAAGGAAGGTCTAAGATGAGTGGTGCATGATCTGAAATGATGATGGCCAAGTATTCAACCTGCAGGGATGAAAGAGCTATCTATAAAAAAGTAATCTATTCTTGAAAAAGAATGGTGGACATGAGAAAATAAAGATAATTGTTTGTAGGTCGGATTTTCAAACCTCCATGGGTCTAGGCAGCCATTTCGTCTCATAAAGTCTGAGAAGACCCTTGACATTACAGATGGTGAGGTAGATTTAGGGCTAGATTTATCAAGCCAATTGTCAATTGTACAATAAAGATCCCCTGCAAGGATCAATCTATGTGTATTTTGACGAGTCAGCTGCCTCCTCCCTGATTGTCACCGGCACCCCGTCCTAAATCGCCGCCCTTCACCAGGCTCCCGACTGGAGTGGGTGTGTGAGAGGAGGGGCGCTGGATGAGTCAGGGCTGGCAGCGTGTGATGGGGCACACCTGAAGGAACTGGAGCCTCATCACCGCCGCTGTTTAAAAACTCAACGCGCCTCTCCTCGGGAGACCGGTCTCTTCCCCGTGCATGTACACTGGTGTCCTCGTGGGTCCAGGAAGGGTGCGTTGAGGGACTCCCGCACCACCAGAGACGTGAGCTGCCGGACCCGTGATCCGGATGGGAACCGCACCCGTTTACACGGCCTTCGGGCCAGGATGCCGGGCCGTCCATCCCCTGCCAGCGCCGCGGCCAACGAGAGAGATGCGGCCGCTAGAGGAAGCCGCCGCCCCGGACCGAAGAGGGGAGCGCGTGCGGCCGCCGGACTCCGCCCCTTACGTAGTGAGACGTAGTCTTAGAAAACTAGCAGTAAAAAGGGTGAGTTCTTTATTTTCTTCCTTTCCTGATGAGATGCAGATCACTGGAGCTGCAGAGAATGCCACATCTTTTATTCCCATGGCGAGACATCGAATTTCGTCACGGCGCCATGGACACGCCTTTTAACAAAAACTCAAGATCTTCACAACTTCGCACAGGCCTTTAGATTAGACTGACCACAAAAAAGACATTGATGTCATAAAATTTCTAGGAGTAGTTCGTCGAAGTGTAAAATATGTCACTTCCGGTTGCCGATAGGTGGCGCTATGACTATAACTGAATATGGGCATGTCATATTGTATTGCAACTTCACTATTAACATTGAATCACTAGTTAGAGAAGGAGAAAAAGAGGGAGAGAAAGCCGAGCCCCAAGAAGAGCTCCAGCAAAGAAAAGAGGCAGCAAAGGAAAATGATAGAACAACAGTTACATTCTTCTTTTATCCCTTCTTTGGCCATATGTATAAAAACCAAATGCGAGACATTCAAACTGACTAATCAGCAGATTACAGCTTCACCCACTGTGCAAAAGGTGACAATCAGAAGACCATCGATGTGTACACATGTTGACAAAGGACTTGATCACTGTCAGCACCTCTGTGCCTAATGGCACTTGTAGTAATAGAAAGGGGGTGGAAACCGCAAAACAAACATCTATGTCCAATTTCAAATATCTTTGGATAATTTCCAGACCGTTTTTATAACAACCTTTCTTTAATTATATATTTTTTGTACTTTAATTAATTGTTGTAATATACATATTTAAACAGTGGATATACAATGTTTTATTGAGAATTTTTTTCTCTTTTTAATTCTGTTTCAGATAAACTGATTGGGGCTTATTGGTGGGGCAGACGTGCGCGACTGCACCTGGCACATATTAAAGAGGTTGATTGCCAACTCACTGTTGAAGAACCTTAATTGGAGAGGAGTCAATGGAAAGACTTCAGTGGCCACTCTTCAACTCAGAGAGGTTGTGATTGGTAAGGAGACAGTATCCCCCGATTTTACAGATAAGTCTTAGGCCTAGTCCCGGACTAAAATGTAAATCTGAGCCATTTCAACTGAAAGAAACTTGCACTGACTGATCTTTAAATATATCAGTGCCTTTGTTTTGTCTCAAGCTGCATAATTTTTTTATTAAGTCACATTTATAAAAAAATTACTTAGATGTCCTTCTTGAACTATGGACTAATCCTGGCTTAGTCTAAGCCCTGTCTGAAACCAGGCATATATATGTTTACATACAAAGTTAGCTATTTCTGTAGTGGGTACGTGTAAATGCAGTTCTTTACAATCTGTAATAAACATTATCATTATTTAGGTCACTTAATCAAATCATGTTACACAGTATGCACAACAACAGCATGGCTAAACTGAGGATACATTTTCATTACTTTGAGACAATATGCTTTTTCTTTTTACTTTAATTTATATGAATTATTTCCTCTCTCAGGTGCAAAAACCATCAAACGTAAATTACAGTTTACTTGCTAACACATTTGCAATTGTTATTATAATTCTTTTTCTATAATACTTTGTATTTAATCAATCTGAATATTATAACAATTATTTACAATAATTTAAAATACTATATTATTAATAAGCAGTAAACTTAATTACTGTCATAAATATTAGTTTTGTATTTACTGTAATAATAAAAATAATAATTATTATATTTCATATTAATAGATTATTTAATCACTCTGAATGTTCTAAATAATAATGTAAAATAATGTATAAAATAAATTGAAGTAATATAATTATTAATTAATTCTAAAACTAAACCAATAATAAAGAATTGTCATTACTACCATAGATTTACTGTATTATTATTATTATTATTATCATCATCATCATCATTGTACTGATTAAACTATATTTAATAGTATTAGTAGCTTATTTAATAAATCGTAATATTATATTAATTATTAATTATAATGTAAAATATTAAGTATTTTTAAAATTAAACATAAGTAAAGAATTTTCATTACTGCCATGCATATTAGCTTTGTAGTTTTACTGTTGTAATAATAATAATAATAATAATAATACAAATATTAAGATTATATTTCATATCAATAGTAGATAATTTAATCAATCTGAATATTATATTAATTATTAATAATGTAAAATAATATATAAAATAAATTCAAGTAATATAAATATTAATTAATTTTAAAATAAATAATTGCCATTACTACCATAAATATTAGTTTTGTCATTTATTATTATTATTATTATACTGATCAAAATATCAAAATTATGCTTAATATTAATAGGAAATTATTTTATCAATCTTAATATTATATTAATAATGTAAAATAGATAATATAAATTAAGTACATTTAGAATGCAACAAAATTTGTTGAGCTTGCATTTAACGTTTCCCACATTTGTATGCATGTTAATGGAAGTCAATAGAATGAAAAGTGCATTACTCATAGAGCAATGAGAAGCATAACACAATTTTTTTATTTTATAAAATTTATTTATAAAACAAGAATGAAACTCCCTACTGATTAGAATTTACTGCAGTAGATGTATGTTGCATGGTCCATGTTTACATACATTACAGTACAATATTATTACTAAGCTTGTATAAATGGTAATGTAATTGAAAGGCTTTAATTCTTTTGTCATTTTAGATTTGGAATATATTTCTGAATGGTATACTTGTAGAAATAGCAAATTAATGTTTTATTCAGCTTTATATTATGGTCTTTGAATTTGGTCTTCTGGCCTGAATTTACGCATTTACGTATGTTTGGAAGTGATTACATCAGAGTGAAAGAGAAAAAAAAATCTGATCTAGTCATATAAAAGATCTATGTATAAAAGAGCAATGATAATCAAAGTATTGAGAAATTGTTCCTAGGGATTTTAAATTTCATAGAGACCTTACAACGTGTATTTCTTTATTTCAAAAGCTGCAGTTCGGAGAAACCCCATCACTGCTAATGCCGCTGAAATGGAGGTTGAAGGGACCATAAGGAGGTGGCTCCAGCTGGCAGCTGATCGAGAGGGCGGGCGCAAGAGACGGCTTTTGGAGAAGGCAGCTGTCTTAAGTGCGCTTGTGTCTCTGTCTGTGTTGAGGGGTGGGTGGGCATGAAAGGGTTTCTGCATTTGTTAATGAATATGTTCTAAAATATGGTAATGTATTTGTTCGTTATTTTGATAAAATCCCTTAAAAAATGTAAATGGTTGTATTTGTGTTTTCCTGATAAATTTAAGTATGTTTGGCAGTTTCTGGGCCACATCTGGCCCGGGGACCAAGCCGACTCTCAGCCAGAAGTGTCTTAATGTATTTGGGCCAGATAAAAACACTAAGTCTTTTTACAGGATGTGGGCCGCTTCTGGGCCAGAGGAAACTGTTTATGTATGCTTTCAGTGAATGGGCCAGGGACCCAGCCAGAACTGGGCCAGAACCAGGGCAAGGATACGGCCCAGAGATGGGCCAGACAAATTTTGCTATCTGGGTTACCTTGACCCTTCCTCCATGAACACTGCCCGACCCACACGAATCCCGCAGCACGACGAGGACACCAGATTCCCTGTTTATTTTGGACCCTCTTCCCCTTTGGCCACCTTTATCCAGTTTTATTTGATTTTCTGTTAATAAAAGCCTCTCCGAGGCCTGACGCCACGCCCACTGTGTCTGTCTTGTGCTCCTCCCGTCACAGTATCTAAATTAGGGAGAGATGACCGAAGCTTATTGGCAAATTCAGTATCGTCCCAGTTAGGGTCATACACATTTACCAAAAGAACTGGTGTTTGAAATAGGAGGCCAGAGACAATGACATATCGACTATTTGGGTCTGAAATTATTGCATTTAGTGAGAACTGAATTTGTTTATTAATCAAAATTGCCACCCCTCGTGATCTATTATTAAATTTGGAATGGAAGATATGATTAACCCATGCTTTACGGAGTCTGGTGTGATCTTCCAACTGTAATTGTGTCTCCTGCAAAAACAAAACATCAGTTTTCAATAGGTTAAGATGGGGAAAAATCCTAGTATGTTTTCCCCATTTCCCCTGACCTTAACATAGCTGTGTGCATCCTTAAAAGAGATAAATATATAAATAAAATTTAAATAAGATATAAATAAAATGTTCCCCAATTCTCATTAAACTTAAGTTTAAAAAAAAAAAAAAAACTGACCACCCCAAACCTAGATTTTCTTCCCCAAATGAAGAAAACCGCAGGAATTCCCAAATAAAAAAAAAATTCTTCCAAGACATCCAGCGTTCTCTAGAACTCCTATCCTAACCTGAGGGTGGCTCCTCTCCAAGAGGTGATTTGTGTTCTACCTATATACGATTATCTATTTGGCTCGCCTTGAGAAAACCGAAAACAGGGATCAAACTAAGTCAACAAATAAAATTGAAAGTAGAAAATATCACTGATTTGAATCTGAAAACCACATTAACACAAGTATTACCTGGTAGGCTTGAAGTTTACTTGAAAAAGAAAAAATGTTCTTGTTATTTTCCTCTATAAGTCAAGCAAACAAATAGTCCAAAAATCAAAGTGTCTAAGCCTAAAGCTAGGCTTACTTTCACCTTCTCAGGATAGATAAGAGCAAACCTGATGTTCTTCTTGTACAGGAGGGATTTCACTTTAAAGTTCCGCGCTGACATCCTCATGGAAAAATACCTTATGGCCCCTGAAGAAGAGCTGCTCTTGTTTCCTCAATATTATTCAGTGTTTTTTTTGGAAGGCGTGGAAGAGAACAAGGAATATCCTCGGCCATTTGGAGCTAGCGCCGGAGTCAGCGGTCGGCTTGGGTCCCACTCGTTGCGCGCGGGAGATAATGAGGGGGTGCGGAAAGAAATCTTTACCCAGGACTTCCTAGAAAAATTCAGTCATGAACTTGACTGTGTCTGCCTTGACTGTGGAGAATCTGATGCTGCAGACTGAATGTTAGCCAATGGGGCTTCTCTGGGCTTTTCAGCCTCCCTGTTGCCCTTTTGTGCCCATCACTTCTTGCTAACATTCTTTCATTTGCCTCAGCCCTTGTCCCTCAGTCAGCTATTACAATAGTTATTATGGCCGACAGCTATTTTTTAGTTACTTTTGTTGATGTGCAAGAACGTTGGTTTGACCTTTGCTGTGAGAATATTAAATGGTGAGGAAAGTGCAGAGCAAGCAGTAATGGGCCGTACATGTTTTTTTCCCACTATCTCCTTTCATAAGGGGCTGGAGAAAAGCATATTATTTCCAGGCCATTAGAAGATACTTGTAGATGTTCTTTGCTCTATAAAGTATTAATGCAGGTAAAGCTGCAAGCTGATGGAGCAGAGAGAGCGGATTTGCAGCACAAGTTAGGTTTAGCGTAGATGTGCTCCTTTTTTTTGTGAGCACCTTTTTTATTTTTTAATTCTCTGATTCTGCTGGTGGGAAAATACAGTACAGAACTTGCCTATCCCCTGACCTGTACATTAGGGACACTGATGTCAACAAAAGCGTTAGATAGGATGAATGTGTCATGGTCCATGTGAAGAGATGAGGTGAGGACTCAAAGATGCAGTAAATGGGCTCTTTATTAATTACAAAAAAAAAAAAACCTACCCTGAGGGGAAAAACATGCAGGAAGGCCACATCCAACCACATATGACAAATAACGTAACATAACAGGACCATGTCCACACTAATACTTTTTCGCTTGTAAACGCATCTTTTTCTCTTCATTTTGCCCGTCCGTGCACACTGAGATGGCATTTTTTGGCATTTTCTTTGCCCTTGGTGAAATTCAGAAAAATGCCAAAGTGACAGAAATCTGTTTTGCATGTTTCGCGAAATAATCTTAATTGTGTTTCCATGTATAGCAAGTAACTTGAAACTCAATCAAGGACATGTTATTTTCTTCCTCTCGCTAGCTCAAGCAACCTAAGGAACAGGTAAAGAATCTATTCACTGAATAAATTTGATATGCATGTTTAAATGGAATGTGAATCAGAGCCAAATAGCCCTGATGACGAATTTCCTGTCAAGATTTCCTCCAAATTCAGGGGACAATAATGACCTTAACTTTTTTATCTAGCCCTGTGGTTGCTTGTTATTCAATTTAAGAAAGTTCTGTGCTTTTTTCCATCTCTATGCATACAGTTGCCTTATGTTCATAGTGTGTAGTGTGTGAGAATGCAACCTACAGCTGGAATAAGAATCAATATGTGTGCACCGAAGGTTTATTTGATCATGTATTTTAGTGCAGTCGTGTCCCATTCTTCTCCATTATTGCATTATATCTGTTTTGGATGTCATAATTGTTTGCAGCCATGTTTAGGATCATGTGTTATTTATGACTGAATGAAGGATAATTGATGATAGAGCTTAGTGCTGAAGTGGAACAGTTCATTGATTCCACATCATGGTGGACCTGTGTCTGCCACCATCTACCAGCCAATGAATGATGAGCAGGTCAGCTATTGTAATTCTCATTCACTGAGGCTTGTCATTCCCATCATGCTTGCAGGCTTGATTGAAGTTCAGGCTTCTTGCACTAATTAACACCACTTTGTCATATAAACAACATTGTCATACCGACAATTCATTCTGTTATTTATTTTTATACATTTCATTGCTTAAGGAATCAGATGAATCAAAAGTCCATGATTAATTCAGGATTATACTACATACAGATTATCATTTAAGCCTGTTTCCACCTCAGAGTAAAACAAAAAAGTTATATTTAGTTATATTTTCTGATAAATAGTAACTTTGTGAACGATCACACTGATATCACACTTTTATTTATTTATTTAAATTTTTTTAATTTAATTTTGAAGTGGAAACAGCATCCATATGTTAATCCATTTTTATTTTTTATCATGAATTACATAGCAGTAATAATATGTTGATGTTTTGGCTTTCTATATATATAATGTCAATACCTCTTTCACTACGAAAAAATAATAATAATAAAAAAATAATAATAATAAAGTCAAAACGTCAACCCAATATGTATTTTAAATAATTTTCTAATGAAAATACATTTCATTAAAATTTGTTTTAACCAAAGGAGGTCTATAATATTTAATACACATTTAGCATTCTAGTTATATGATATTTAGTTAGAGACCCTTCTGTTTTGCATCATGATCCATATCTTGAATTTCTTCTGTGGGGGGTGTTCCTGGTTAGTTTGTTCCTTCAGGGCAATTGTACATCATTCTACAATCTAGTTTACGACGAAGGGATTCATATCTCAGTTTTCACAAGAATCATACAGACAACTAATGTCAGCCTTCCTCAGCTCTTCGTGTAAGCGAAGTGCAGGCACAGCACATTAACCATATTTACTGCCAACAATTTCCAAAGGAAATTGCCTCTGCAAAGGGAAAATGGCATTTAGAATATCCAAACTCTAGATTTCAATCAAGATACGTCAGTTTAAAATATTTTTTCCCTGTGTACATGCTGTTGTCTTTGATTCTGTATGTGACACTTTACAGAATATTGTATTATGTGGACAAAGGTGCAAATTGCTCACAGTCATATGTGGATTTAGGAAGAATAATATGTTTTTAATGTGAAAAGCAAATGGGAAGCCCTTTTTTCTACATGCAGGGCATCTGTCACCATGAAGAAAACAATCTTGCCAGAGAATGTCACATCAAATAAGATCATGTTACATCATGAAATACTTTTTGTTCTGATGTGAGAAAAAATTGGAGGACTAATTAGAGTCCCTTTAAAGAAACGGATTAGAACCTAATTTGTTTCAGCACCTAGTGACACTTTCCATGTGTTTTTTGAACATCAGTCTAAAATCCTCTGAGCACAGATTACATTTTGAGTGTTCGTCTCAATCATGCACCATTCCTTCCTTGCGTGGATGCCCTCATTCTTCAGATCTTTTGCCAGTCTTCATATTAAAGATAAGCCTTTTAACTCAAGCTGTTAGTCTGACTTTTAGCTTTATTCCTCAGTTTCATTCAAAAGAGAAATATAATAATATGTTTCCTTCTGTCGCAGCTTGGTGTCGTTCACGCTTGCATGCAGCATGACTGCTCTGGGGCTCTCGTCGCCCTTCAGGATTGTGTGTATGTGCACAGAAACATCAAGAACACAAGCACCAGGGAAACAGTGAGGGTACACATTACCTTCAGCTAAGGTCGCACGGACGTGCCGGACAGTGGAGTCTCTGACAATCACAGTGCCTAGTTCTAGGTTGAGAACTCGAAGAACGGAAGGGGAGAAGGCTCGTGTCTTCTGCAGTTGGTGCACCCAGGGCTCGTGGTGTCCTGGTTCCAGAGTGAAGGTTATCTGGTAAGATTGTGTCCTGGGTGCATGAGGCCTGTGCAGAGAAAGAGTAGAGGTGATCGGAGTGTTAGTTTTCCACTGTATACTTACCCTGGACTTGTGAGTGTCAGCTTGGGATATTTCCAGTGCGGCTATCCACTCTCTCAGCTGGTCCTGCTTCTCCCGCGGACTCCAGCTAGAGCTGCACCGAATGCAGCTTGTACGTGTCCTTACCCGTACTCAAATACAGACACACATCTGCCATTAAAGCAAGTAACAGTGAGTAAAACAATGATGTGTGTGTGAATAGAGTATTAGCAATGTAAGGGAGATTAGCAGCAACCACGCTGGGGATGGTAACGGGCTATAAGCAGTGTTGCGGAGTAACTAGTTACATGTAACATTGTATGTAATTTAATTACAAAATAAGTGTAACTGTTAAAAAAATGTATCAGTTACAGTTGCTAAGAAAAAATAAGTAATTAAATTACAGTTATACAGTTACAGTTATGTTATTGTAGATTTGTCTTTATTTACAAATTAATTTACTTAAAAATAAACAGAAATGGTATCCATTTACCAAAAAAAAAAAAAAAACCTTGATTACTGTACTTCTATATAGTAAAAGCATGGTACATTTTTGTAAGGGAAAAACATGACTCAGGTTCAGTATTAGGGTTTTCTATAAAAATATTGTAGTGATGTACTAATTTTGACATTTAGGCAACTCATAAAGTATAGTTTTGTTAAATCTTGAGTATTAAAGTCATGAGAGAGATGGATAACAGGGATAATAAAGAGACTGAAAAGAAAAATGGAAGTGAAGGTGCAGTTCAGGAGAGAACTTATAAATATTTTGCATATTCCCAACCTAAAGATTTAAACCTTTTTTATGTGTGGTCCATACAAAAAATAGGGTTGTCCATTTTTCAGAATTTGTGTGTGAGTGTGAGACTTCCCTTCTGATTTTTTTGCAGTCAGCCTCTCGTGGAAATTAATGGCAAAGACATACAGTTTGATTACTACACATAGGCCTACTGAAGCCTGCAGTGATTAAAAGTACATGAACACATAAACATCGCTTCATGTGGATTTGACTTATTTTGAGAAAACTATCATCATATAATATACAAACAGCAATGTTTCAGGAGTTTAGTACACAGAACAGGACGTATGCTTATTAGATAACCGTATCTGAGTTGATATATATGTTTTTATTTATTTATTTTTTTATATTTTATTAACTATTTTGTTTTCCAAACCATTGTTAGATGCAGTGTTTCCTGTAGTTATGCAAAGATTTGGTTTCAAAATCAGCATCAGTTAACAATTTTCTTATGATTTTAAATCTGCATTGAACTTCAAATCCATTTCAAAGTAAATGGCAGTACTAAAAACTGATTTTGTGGTGGGTGTGTTCAGATTTGATCATCTTAATTTAAATGGTGAAGGATTGTGGAAGTCTGACAGTGTTGAGCACTAATGTAAGGTTAACCCTGCATGGTGTAAATGTTTGAAAATGTTGAAAATAAACATTCATTAGAAATTTAGAAAATTAATCAAAAGTAATCAGTTACATTACTTTAATAAAGTTACACTACTATTTTACATTTTAAACAGGGTAACTTGTAATCTGTAACCTATTACATTTCCAAAGTAACCTTCCCAAACACTGGCTATAAATAGCGGACTCCGGAAATCCAAATAAAACTAGTGATAACAAGGCGCTCTGATTGTTTTCATATATTCACACATTATAGAAACAAAAATTATGGTGTATACAATTGATTTTAAGATTAAAAATAGACGATAAAGACAGTTTCATTAGCTATCATATCACAAAATTGATTCGTCTCATTCAGAGGTCCAGCATGTATTTACTCGCTAGCATTGTGCTGAAGCAGTAACAGACATCAAGTTTGCACTGACACTTTCCACACTGCTTCTCATATATTAAAACATCTAATTGCATATAAGACATTTGTATGTCTCTCATGATTGGATAGTCTAGTCAGACCAAATAATGATTTTGTTTTCTGTTTTGTTTTATTTTATTTATTTATTTTTCCTGGAGAGAAACCTCTCTGAGATTAAAAATCTCTTTTACAGTAATGTCTTGCCTAACAGAGACAGAAAAACAACACCACTAACAAAGCAAAAAAGCACTAACAAAGCAGCATACTTACTAACAGAGCAACATACATAATTAAAAAACTTTTTCTATTCGAGAATTCATCCTCTGGTTGTTTTTGATGACATATCCTTTCTAAAGGCGAGTGCTGGGCTCTAGTCTCTGATTGGTTTGGACAGCAGAGGAAGTGACTCTTGACTGATTCTTGACCGCTGACCTACAACAAGACATCAGAGATGGAGTGAGGGGATAAACGCCAACCATGCTCTGTTAAAAGTGGCTGGTGGAATTCTGCTGAGGTGGATGAAGCTCTTGGTGCAATTGATTAAACTATATTTCTCCCTGCTCAATGTGAAGGAAAGGAATATATATTTGCTCTTTCAGTGAGATCTGAACGTGCCCTTGCTTCACTTGGGGTATAAAATGATGTGTTATTTTAATTTACCAGACCAAGCTCATATTTCTCTCTCATTCTCTTAAGCATCAAGGATGCTTGTGGAAATCCTAGAATTAAAATGACATGCAATTAGATGGATTTCAAGTTCATTTATTTGTCATGTATCATTTCCTTAATTACTCTGTGAGAGACTGATGCTCACTAGGCAGCACAGAAGCTGATGTGAAGAAAAGCACAATATGAAAGTAAATTGCTCATTGTGCATTGTGATCTTTCTTTTGCACACGCAAGCAATCAAGTGAGGATTCTTTCAGCACTCAAAAGGGAGAAATGGGAGGGAAAAATGTTAGATTTACAGTGCTGTCTCAGACCCTCTCACATTCCTGAAAAAAATGCTATGAATGACACAATGCTGAATCTCTTTCTCATCTGTTTCTCTGCATAGAATGCTGAAATTTAATAAGTCCATAATATTAAAGCTCTGGTGCTGGGGATATATTTTACTATTTTATCAAGTACACTTTTATTTGGTTGTGAAATGCATTGAGCTGTGGCACTGGACTGGCTCACCCCTGCACAACCTATTGAGCTATTGGTTTTCATGCAGTTATGAATCGCAGAGAGGTATGGAGAACATGGGTCTCAAACTCAGTGAGCTATTGCATCTTGAGATTGATAAATATAAATAGTATCTGGTATACCATAATATCAGGTAAGACTCTAACTGCTACATATATGAAAACCAATGCTATGGTATATTTATGCCACTCAAGCTGAAAAAAAAAATATATATATATTGAAATTTTGTTTTACCTTTTTTAAAGCTTGTTTTGTCTTATTTTAAATCATCTTTTTAAGTCATCTTGAGGTCCCCTTGAAAGACTGCTGAGGCTCCCTGGTGGTCCCCGGACCCCTGGATAAGACGCACTACTCTAAAATCAGCTTAAGGCCAGTTTTAAGCCCGATTCACGGCTTATCACAAAAATGTTTTGCCAAAATAATCCTCTATAGAGTGATTTCATTCCAATAACTGTCTTTATCTGCTCCCGATCAAGACTCAGTTACAGTGTACATTTTAGGACATCCTCAGACCTCAGTCATCAAATGAAAAGGCGTCATGCCTCAAGACTAAAAGGCTTCAGTCATCGGACAAAACGGCATCGCGCCTTTGACTGAAAAGCTTCAGGTCTCAGGAAAAACGACGTCAGGTCTCATACAATTAATGTTAGGCATCAGACGAAACGGACTCGGACAAAAAGTCATCAGACAAAACGGACTCGGACAAAATGTCATCAGACGAAACGACTCGGACAAAAAGTCATCAGACAAAACGGACTCGGACAAAAAGTCATCAGACAAAACGGACTCGGACAAAAAGTCATCAGACGAAACGGACTCGAACAAAAAGTCATCAGACGAAACGGACTCGGACAAAAAGTCATCAGACGAAACGGACTCAGACAAAAAGTCATCAGACGAAACGGACTCGGACAAAAAGTCATCAGACGAAACGGACTCAGACAAAAAGTCATCAGACGAAACGGACTCAGACAAAAAGTCATCAGACGAAATGGACTCAGGTGGAGTATCGCGTTGCCCCGCCCTATGTGACGTCACACGCACGCCGTTCACAGGAAGTGGTATATAATGGTCGATTATATAGGAAAGAGAACATGCTTTTCGAGAGTCTTGTGTGCACGTTTAAAAAGTTAGTTAGCTTGCAACTAGCTAGCAACTAGCTTTTATTTTGGCCAAGTAGTAAAATGACCCTTACGAAAAATAACCATGGTTTTACTATCAAAAACCACAAAAAAAAAAAAAAAAAAAAAAACATATGGTCGATATAGTTAAATCATAGTATCCTGCAGATTAACCATGGGTTTGCTACTAACCATAGTTTAACCATGGTGTTTGTAGTAAAACTGTGGTTACACAAATGGTACATTAATCATTACACTAAAAAAAGTTACTATACTTTTACGATAATAAAACCACAATGCATTATATATAGAAAAACTTTGTTGTTTCATCTCATAAATAATCATAACAATTATACGTATAAAACGTACTTATTTGTGGATGTAACTTTTATGAGTATGATTATGTATAACACGCAATAAACACCATGCTAAATCCACATGATTTATAATGGTTTATAAGTCTTATATCTTGACATTATTTATTTAAAATATATACAGTATCTTACTATCTTATTGATATTACAATAAATATAGTTAAAATCAAAAGTGCCATATTACACATTCATCTGATCAGATTTTTTATATGATGGCTGTTTAAGGAAAAATAATATTTTAATTTTCATTATTATTGTTGTAGTTATTTATAGTGGTATTTGCCTGCTTTGAGTAAAGTAACAAAACAACAATGCCAAGATATGAGACTTGTATTATATCTAAGGGAAATATTCTGTTGTAAGTTAAGTGGATGCATTATATTCATTGCGTATTATAAATCATAATCTTAAATGCTATTACTACAAATAAGTAAACATTATAACACATTAAAACACATTTTTTATGATTACTTATGAGATGATATGACATATTACAAAGTTTTTTTTTTTCTAATACATTATGCATTCATTATAATGCCATAAGAATATTCTTATAATTTGTTTTAAATACGGGCTTCATAGGAAGTGTTACCGTTAAGTTTAATAGTTAATGTACTTCTTCACTGATGTTATACAATATCCTTATACAAATGAAAAAAAAAAATGTTTACAGCATCTAATGCTTTCATCTTGCAGTGAAACGCATCTAAGAAGATGAATAAAATCAAGTGAGCCACAGAGATGGCAAGAGCACAGGCATGTACTGTATTTTTCTTTTCTGCATTGGTAAGAACACTATTAACTCAAAGAAAGTATATGTAAACATTTAAACATCATAGACTAATAATGAACGAGTGCAGATTAAGTAACAAATATATAAATGAAAACCACCCATGATCAGTAAACGATCTTTAACTATTACTGTATTCGTTTTATATTAAGGGAGTTCATCCAGAGGCAGTGAGTGAACTTTGTGTCCTGAAACCAGAATCAGTTGGGAAGAATGGAATCAAGTCTACCCCATAAAAGGCTTACACAGATAATTCACAACTCTGTTTGTTTGCGTGTGTACACACAGCTATAGCTTAATGTCTTCACGATTCATAATTTGTGTTCATTTCTTTAGGTCCCCTTCCAGATGCTGATGTCTTGGCTTCTGGTGCAAAACTAAGTCAGATTAATCCCAAGCCTTTGCTGCCACACATACTTCAGGGCATGTCAAAAGTAGAGTTGTACCTCTTGGGAGTCCACTTTCCTACCAATGTCCCCCTATAGCTGCAGGTGTTCCTGATGTTAATTTTTTTTCCCCTCTACCTGTGCTTGGCTTTCAGTTTGGCTGTAATTTTAAAATAGTCCAGACGGACGAGTGCATCATCCATCTGAAACATTCTAGTTTGGACTAGTGGAGGTAAAAAGCACCTCTGCTGAAAACATTGCTCAGGTTCCATTTATGAAAGTTCAAAGAGGACTAACCAAACTTAAAGATACCCATAAGTACTGCTGGCAGGTACAAGGTCAGACTGCAGTCACTGGTGTGACTTTGTGACTGACACAAAATCAGATTTCATAATACAGATGATCTGGCAAGATGATGCCTTCATAGCATCAATGAAAGTACTATTATAACATTTACCTGGATGTGTATCTTTCAGTGGTATGAATGGACAGATTCTGTTCATATTATAGTATGAACCTAAGATTTATTTTTACATTCATAGTAAATATATACTTTATGTAGTTGAGTAGTATGTAGCATATTTTGTAGTAGATCTTTTGTAACATATTAGATACATCACAGAGTATAACAATAAATATATTGCACTTGCTATTAATTAGAAATATGTACATACCAAGGTGAATACTTTTTGTATTAAATCTTCTGTAATGTATATGATATGCATATTATTTTACTAGTTGTGTATATTCACATTTGATACATTGTATGATATAACAAAGAAGATTTTTTCATGAGTTATTATAAAAATACTTTTCATTGTCAACTATTTCATTGTGTCTGTCAAATTATTTTCAGGGACATTTTATTTAAATAATTTCATTATACAAAATATAAAATTTTAAATTTACATTTAAAATTTTACATTACAATGAAAAAATAAACAAAATAAGTAAAAACACATTTAATGATGGTAGGTATTAAAGGTATGCACTGAAACTAACTGAAAAGGTAAAAAAATAAAAATAAAAAAAACTACTAATCAAATGTTAACACTGTAACAGAACTATTGTAATAATCACAGTCATTCTTCAAAATCTAATATACTAATATACATTCACTGCTCAAGAAACATTGGTCCCTGATAATAAACTATAAAACAGCAATTATGCCAGATCTGATTAATTCTTCCTGACAAGGTGAGTGGCACAACAGTTTCAGTTGTTTCAGTGGTGTAGGGCTTTCACATCAGATTTCTGTACAGTGTACAGTACAGGATGACATGCAGGTTTGGATTGAACAAACGGTAATTCTCTGGCATGGAGGAGCTTATTTGTTGCCTGGACATCTAAATGGGTACTGAATCCAGGTAATCGTCCTGTTCAGCATAGCCACGCTTACCCAGAAAATGTCAGCGATAACTTGATTGACTGAAACAAACAAATATATATTTAATTATAAGACAGAACCCTTGTTTTTACAAAATAATTTAATTCAACAACTAGTGTTAGACTCATACAGGTATGTTATAATTAGACCAAGATTTCAATCTAATAGCTTGAAAGAATTTGCTTTACCCAGACGTAAAGTGACCATAGTTTTATTATAATAAAAGTGTAGTAACATGTTTTTTTTAGTGTAATGATTAATGTACCATTTGTGTAACCACAGTTTTACTACAAACACCATGGTTAAACTATGGTTAGTAGCAAAACCATGGTTAATCTGTGGATACCATGATTTAACTATATCGACCATGTGTTTTTTTGTTTTTTTTTATAGTAAAACCATGGTTATTTTCGTAAGGGTAATTTTACTACTTGGCCAAAATAAAAGCTCGCTAGTTGCAATATGGCTAACTAACTTTTTAAACGTGCATACAAGACTCTCGAAAAGCATGTTCTCTTTCCTATATGACTTAATTAGTGTAACATTTGAATAAAACTGTTAAAATATAAAATATCAGACGCTGCTTACCTCCTTTTGCCATCAATCGACCATTATATACCACTTCCTGTGAACGGCGTGCGTGTGACGTCACATGGGGCGGGGCAACGCGATACTCCACCTGAGTCCGTTTCGTCTGATGACTTTTTGTCCGAGTCCGTTTCGTCTGATGACTTTTTGTCCGAGTCCATTTCGTCTGATGACTTTTTGTCCGAGTCCGTTTTGTCTGATGACTTTTTGTCCGAGTCCATTTCGCCTGATGACTTTTTGTCCGAGTCCGTTTTGTCTGATGACTTTTTGTCCAAGTCCGTTTCGTCTGATGCCTAACATTAATTGTATGAGACCTGACACCTGACGTCGTTTTTCCTGAGACCTGAAGCTTTTCAGTCAGAGGCGCGATGCCGTTTTGTCCGATAACTGAAGCCTTTTAGTCTGAGGCATGTCCTAAAATGTACACCGTACTCAGTATTTTGTTCTTGATATTAATACGACTTATTATTATGACTATTGATCGGGCTGCCTCTGACGTGATACCCGCGATTACCAATGAGAGCGAGCAAGTGTCACCTACCGGATGTTGCATGCTTTTATAGCTGAAACCTGGCAGCCACAAACATTCTTTATACTTTGTTTTTCACTGTGAAACAGAATGCATGCCAGGAGAGCCAGCTGACAATGTTGATTGTCCTCTATTTTTTTTTCTTCTCTGTCCGTGAGATCATGTGTCACTGTGAAATCATTCCTACAGTGTGGTCTCGTGGAATCATCTAGTGTGTGCATTCAGAGGATTGTAAGGCTAAAAATTTGTTGAACTGTCTTCATGTCTGTGTTCTCCCATGCTTTTAAAATTGTTTAAGATTTGAAAATCTTCTAGTGTGTGGCTAGCCTAACAGACCATTTTGGTCTGGCTGGAGACTAGGGTTGCAACAGACGATTATTTTGATAATCAATAAATATAACGATTATTAGAATGATTAATCGACTAATCGTTCGATTGGTTTATGAAGTGTTGTATAAATAAATGTGACATGACTTTACTGGCGTGTCGATTGCAGAGCTGCTGCAAAAAATATCTACTTCGCTATGATCAGATGCTTTCCAAATTGCTGTTTTCTCACCACTCTCATTTTTTAAGTTTTTATTTTGTTATTGAGAGGAAAGCACGCAGCACATACTGTATCTATGCATTCATCTAAATGCTGCTCTCAGTAGCATCAGGATGTTCGCTAATAGTAAACTGCTGTATGAGCTCAAACAACTAGTCGACAACAAAAATATTTTATTTACTTTTTTTATTTTTTGTCAGTGTTGTCAATAATTTCTACTAATTGTTTCAGCACTACTGGAGACCAGCAGGTACTAGTAGCATGTAGCTTTTTCAATAACAATCTTTTTCTTTTTTAAGCATGTTTTAAATAGTCTATGCAGTATGTGTGTGCTGTAATCTTAATGTGTTCAGTGTATGACTCTACATAATACTTTGTTTTAAGTGTACTCATAGGGATTTGCAGGGCTCTATCGTACCACCCACACACAGATCTTTAAAAGCCTGCCCCATATTACACTCCTGCTGACCCACTTAAGGTGTTTAACAAACTATGGGCCTCATTGCTAGTGCTGTTTACAGCCATCTTGACATTCAATCTGGACCTCTAAAAGAAAAGTCAGTTTACAATTTGATTGCAGGGGACTCTGATGTCCCTTACACAAAAGACGTGTGAATGACAGGACAAGATCCTGCCCCGTGATTACTACCATCTTGAAATATCCATGCCTGAGGCGCATCTGTTTGGCTAGCAAACACATCTGTGAAAAGCACTTGGTAAAATATAATATATTTAAATCAAAGGAATATTAAACAGGCTGTATCCTTTGGAGTGTTTTCTTTAAATATGTATTTTTTGTTCAGGCCCCATAATGAAAACAGTTCAGCGTGATTTGGTCAAATATATTTGGATTAAACATGGAAAATCCTTTTCTGTTCAAAGGAAAGACTCATTCTACACTATTTTTGCATTAAGTCTTAAAAATATTGGTATCTTGCATTTGAAGTAGCCCGTCTTCTCTCTTACAGGCAGGTTTCATTCTCTGCTTAATCTAAGAGATTGATTTCAAAGCAAAGCTATGAAAATTCTAATGCTGTGAAACCTACAGGAGATGAATCCTTAAAATCATTCCAATAATACAACCAGCCTCTTGTTCTGTTCAGCACTATTGATGCTGTTTTGAATACTCCCCAATCTACCTGCCTCCAGTCCTCAGTCGAGATGTGTTAAAACTTTCTAAAAAATTGTATTGACAAGATTGAGGCTATTAGAGCAAACGTTTATTTTCTTACAGCTGATCCATCTATTTCTACTGTCCTGCTGTCTTTGATCAGTTTGAGTTTGGATCTCTTGCATCTTTGCGAGAGATTAGTGGTAAGATGAAACTATCTTCTTGTAGCCTGGACATTATTCCTCCTAAAATTCTAAAAAAGATTTTTGAAATTATTGGATCCAAAATTCAATCTATTTTAAATAGCACTCTTGCCTCGGGAGTGGTACCTTAGTCGTTTAAACATGAAGCTGTGGAACCAGTGATCAAAAAACATAATTTTGATTCATCTGTCCTTGTAAATTTTAGCCCCATTTCAAAACTCCTGTTTCTTTCCAAGATACTGGAGAAAGTTGTATTCAACTGTACTCATTTTTAAATTTGCAAGGTCTCCATGAGGTATTTCATTCTGGTTTTAAATCTTTGCACAGCACAGAGACAGCCCTATTGAAAGTTTTTAATGATCTGCTTCTTGCCACTGATTCGGGTGACTATGTGGTTTTTATGCTCTTAGATCTCACGGCTGCATTTGACACTGTAGACCATAACATCTTGATCTTTCATATGGAGTACTGTGTCGGCACTGTGTTGGAGTGGTTTCTATCATATTTGTCTGGCAGAAGCTTTTTCTTTTTCTGTTTTTCAATTGAATTATGAATTATGCATGAGACCGTCTAAACTTATAAGATTAATATTATTTGTGCATTAACATATCTGGTTATAGTAATAAAAATACAGTTTGTTTGGAAACAAAATTTTTTGTCATCCTTGCTGCAAGCTTACAAGAGCTGTAATATCATTATAAGTGAAGGGTGGCCCTAAATTATTTTTTGGGAAAAAGGGGGTCTCAGACAAAAATAGGTTGGGAACCACTGCCCTAGACTTTGGAATAATTTGCCTTTGAATGTTGAAAAGGTCCAAACACCTTCTGTTTTTAAGTCTAGCTTAAAAACCTATTTTTATAGTATGACGTTTAACACCGTGTGAGAGCTGCTATTTTATTTTACATTATATGTCATTGTATTTTTTACTTTGTTATTCTATTTGTCATATTGCCTTATTCATGCTTGTACAGCACTTTGGTAAACGCACATGTTTCTAAAAAAGTGCCTTATAATAAACTTTGACTTGACTTGAAAAATTAAACATAGACTTAACTATGTTAAGTCGACATGTGATTTGACTTAATGCCATAACTCAAGTTGCTCAGCTCAAAATAAAATCCTTACATAAATGTTTCACTTACTTGATTTAAGTGTTGCACTCAATCCAGGGGTCCTCAGGTGTACTTAAAGGCACAATATGTAATTTTTGGCCACCAGGGGTCACTCAATCAAAATAATAACATGAGACGTACTTTGATGACGTCGGGAAAGAGCGTAGGCTCATGGGAGTTGTTGTTCATTGGAACACGCGCTCTGTCGCTCCCCACATTCCTCACTCATTTTAACTGAGGCCGGCGACACACTGGATGCGTGGCGCAAGCGTCTCAGCTGTGTGGCGTGTCAGTTTTTAATTCGGCTCCTATGTTAATAGGTTAGAGCTTGCAGACTGCCTGCGTGAGACGCGTGTCTCAGGCGCGGCTCGAGCCGCGCAGAAAACGTGTGCATGCTAGAAATAGAACCGACGCCTATTTTTCACGCGACACACACGCGTGTTGGAAGCGTTTCCAGGAAAAATATAATAGGAAAATATGTTTATATGTAATTTTGTACACAAATACATATTAGTTCATGACATTTTGATGTTTGAAAGTCTATAGGTTGACATAAATTCAGGTACAAATGTAATATAAAAAATAAATAAAAAATAATCATCGATTTTCAAATATTGCACCTGTCAAACATAAGTATATTTTGCCGTCAATACTGTTGACGGTGTCCTTTATCAGTAGGCTTTAAATTTATGTTCAACATGAAGTATAGATATTGTTGTCATGAAGACAAGAGCCTGGTCTGTCGGCGGTCTCCCTCTGTCATCTACAGCAGCAGCAGCGCGGCACGCTTCTGACACGCAGCAGAGACGCCACGCAGCCAGTGTGTCACCGGCCTTAGTATTTTGACAATCACGTATTTTCGAACGGAGAGATATGAATTATCAGACCCCTATCAAATCAATATTCCATCTAGCTAGTAGTAATATATGTTAATAAAACACGGTTGCCTTTCGTTAATAATTATAATTAGGCTACGTTTATACTATGATATCGAACAAGATAGTGAACTGCATTTGAAGCTACTTTATCCAGCTAGATATAGAACACATGTAGATTTACATTATACTCTACATGAGAGCTAGTCCGTCTGCGTTTTACACAAGACATCATCGTTTCACAAAATATACGGATAGATATAGTTAGCTGAATGGATGCATACCTGTTTATTAGAATGCAAGCATCTCTCTGTAGTTTCAGCTTGTCACGAAGCTCTCTCTATCTTGGAAATGCAACTCCAATATTTACCCGTGTCTCGTTTCTTCTTCGTCCCAAAACCTTCTCAGGTCATTTATTTCACCCGTACGTTTGCGCTTCACAGAACGTGCAGGCAAAGCATAATCATGATCCATAACTAAGTTATTGAGGTATAAATATGAATATAAACAATATAAATATAAAATATAATAGTCTCGATCAAGGCTAGCTACTACTTTTTCTTCTTCGTCTTTGCTTCTGTTCACCTTTGTATTTGGCGGTTCCGCAGGAAGTTAGATAAACTAGAGGGGTCAAAGTTTATATGACGCCATAGACGGGCGACAAAACGGAAATAAAGAAACGTGCCGTGTCTTCTAATTAAACTATAATTTTCTCCGGATTTTAAAGTTTGTGGAAACTGTCGGGATAATGTAAGTACACAACAAAAAAATATATATAACATAGATATAGTGATATCTGCTATTTTTAAAGCAGAAAAATTACATATTGTGCCTTTAAGGCTGATTGTAGTATATTTCAAAATGGGTTCAAGACAAAAAATTTGCTATTTTATCAGTGAACCCTGATTTACATGACGGTGAAAGTGTGTGCAATCTAGAAAGGACATTTTAATTTAATTTATTACATAATATTACAATCAGGCACGTGCAGAGGGGGGGCTTGGGTGCTTGAGCACCTGCCCCTTTGCCCCTTGGTGCCCAAAGCAAAATTTCCTCTAATTTTTTTTTTTTTGTCATAACGTACCCTTTTGTGAATGCCTGCCCATGCCCAATCTAAATATTAGTAAAATTTCTGAATAATAATTTAGCCGTCAATAAGATGACCCAAATGATGACCTTTAACCTGACGACGACGACCTCATCCGACCGGGACCATTCGTCACGCCGCACGCGCATTTTTTAATTGCTAGAGGATATTTTCAACACCGCGGAAGCTGGTAAGTGGTGTTTCATTCTCAGCGAAGTGATTTTGATATTTATTTACTTATTATTATTTTACAAGAACGACGTGATGTGATAACATGCAGATATGTTGTTTATATTGCGGTGTGTAGCCTGTAGTGTAGAAGTAACGTTAGCGTGCTGTTTAAGGGAGAATCGTTTCATAGGCTTCGAGGGCTGAGGCGTCATGCCCATTCAAAGATTTCTGAGCCAAGTGGATTTTAAATGCAGCTTCCAAATTCAATGCTAATTTCAAATCTGTGCTCGCTGGCTGGTGCTGAGCCAGAGACAGACGCGTTCGCATATCGCTTCATGATAACCAATCAGAAACGATTCTGTTGCGCTTATGAATGCAATGAATCAGTGAATCAGCCAATCAGTGACGTGCAGAAGAGTCGTCACTGAAACGCTGTTTTGTTCACTTGCTCGCTGACTGAATTATTTAGCGAATTCTCTCATCAGAAACAACAAAAAGTGCAGATGTGCATAATGTAATGTAAAGTGCTAAAGTGATTTTAATGGGAGTTTTTGAGAGTGCCTGAACTCTGGCTTGACTGAATAAAAATGTTCTTTGACAATGTAAATTTTCTTTACTCTCTGTAAAATGAAAGTGTTAAAATAAGTAACTTACAATATTGTTATTAAAATTTACATTAAATGCAAATTCAGTCATATTGAAAATATTTTATGGCATGATATGGCACTTAAGTAAAAAGTCGGGGTATTATGTGTAGTTAATGGTTTATGGTTAATGGT
Source organism: Carassius carassius (assembly GCF_963082965.1). Classification (NCBI taxonomy): domain Eukaryota; kingdom Metazoa; phylum Chordata; class Actinopteri; order Cypriniformes; family Cyprinidae; genus Carassius; species Carassius carassius. Next base: position 14,087,682 of record NC_081765.1, read on the forward strand.
TGTGGCCTAATGGTTAGAGAGACTCCCAATTGAAGGGTTGTGAGTTCAAGTCTCGGGCTGGCAGGAATTGGGGGTGGGGGGAGTGCATGTACAGCACTCTCTCCACCTTCAATACCACGACTTAGGTGCCCTTGAGCAAGGCATCAAACCCCCAACTGCTCCCCAGGCGCCGCAGCATAAATGGCTGCCCACTGCTCCGGGTGTGTGTTCACAGTGTGTGTGTTCACTGCTCTGTGTGTGTGCACTTCGGATGGGTTAAATGCAGAGCACAAATTCTGAGTATGGGTCACCATACTTGGCTGAATGTCACGTCACTTTCACTAATAGATTACACTACTTTTCCATATATTGATCAAATAACAATCTATAAAGGTGCAAAATGCGTTTACTTACACGTTTGAGAATCGAGATATTTCCTGATATATTAAGCATGTTTGGAATTGTTTTGAATAAAAAGGAAAAATAAATAAAATATAAGCCTATATTAGTTATACAGTGCTTTCATAGCATGACTTACACGCCCCCCCCCCCAAATGTGCCCCCTCAAAAATCATGCATGACGCCCCTGATGGAGGGGTCTGGTCTTTTTATGTTATTTGACTAGACTATTATTTTATTACAGTATTTATTTATTTTTAACACACAGAGTGCCTTGAAAATAATTATAACAACACTGGTAAAGCTTATTCAGATTTTCTTATTCTCTGAATTATCATTATGAAAATAAAAACAATTCAGAAATTAATTAAAACATAATTATATTTTAAATGTGACACAAATATTTTTTTTTCTACAATAGCAACAGTGTTTACGACAGCAAGACCACTTTAGCCTGTAAACTCAATATATCTCTGGAAATAAATTTACAAATATCAATGTCAATATAAAATGAATAATATACCTGACCTGCCATCAAAGTGCAGTGTCAAGGAGATTAAAAACACATGTAGCCTGTCATTTGTTTACATCGCAAAGGTGTTCAATTTTAGACAACAAGAACTACAACAGTAATAATAAAAATAAAAAATAAAAATAATAATTAATCACTATATTCCAGTGTATCAGTTGTTTAATGTTTTGTATCAATATTTAAGGTGGACTTATTGATTAGGTGCAAGAGTAGTAGTGATGGTTAAAATAATAGATTAATGCTGAAATAGTAAATTGAAACTTGTTCCTAGATGGACAGAGAGTGGAAAGTAATAGATCAGATGAGGAGATGGAGATAGAGGAAGAAAAAGAGGGAAATGTAGAGGCACACGTGACAGAAAGAGAGCAGGGAACAGCGAGACAGAGGCTGGTGAGAAAGAGGAACATGTAGAGGCACGAGCGTTTTCTATAGTTTTTACTATAACCGCTGTTCTTAAGTATTCTGTAGAACAGAGAAGAAAAAGCCATCAGGTTTAATAATTTTTATTAAACGAATATAATAATTATTAAAAGAAATAATTTTTTTTTTTTTTAACTTTTAAACTTAAAATGGTCTCTTCTAATCTGTTTATTTTTCAAAACTGCATCACAGCATTTGCTGCCGTATCAATACATAATCATCCATATCGATACACGGATCGACAAGGAATGCATCACAATATATTGCTGTATTGCTATTTTGAACCGCGCTATTTAAAGCCTTGTTCCATGTGCCCCTTTTATACTTTTTAGCACCTGCCCCTCCAAAGGTCTCTGCACGGCCCTGATTACAATTAATTTCTCCATTTAGTCACATACATCAATATTTACTGTAAGATGAACCCTCATGAAGATAATTCATATGTATTAAATTATTGTGGCAAAATTATTATTATTTTATTAATAATCACTGAATTGTGTTTTATTGCCAGCCCTGATGGTGATAACAAACTGCTCCCCTGCTTTGCTCATGTAGAAAATTAGTTCAAAAGGGAAATGTATAAATCATTTCAATTAATTATAATTAACTAATCTGTTCATCCACCGAACATTCAGTGGAATTTTATATAAACTCTAAGAAAATATATTTTCATGGCCACAGAAAATACTTTCTTACAGTACTAGTGTATTAGAGCATGTAACGATCAGATCATAAAAGGACATTATATGCAAGCAGTGACAGAATCAGAAACTCACGTACTTTGTGCACAAAATCTTTAGAAACTAATCACTGACCCAAACTATACACACACATAGATATGAAGAGGAGTTAAAGTTGATGAATGAAACCAGAGAATGCAGCTATGAAAAATTAGTCATTTAACCACCTGAGTGAAACCATCAGCACCGTTTTACAATGGCACCCACAGCTTATACTAAACCTCTGTTTTGTTTAGTTAGATGTACAATACTTGCATTGCGTTTGCCACTGAACGAGCATCCGGATGCATTCTCAGATGAAAGTCTTGATGGTTTGTAGGTTTGGTGGTGTTGGAATTGTGATCACGTTCTTCCGGGTTTGAAGAGTGATGGTCTGTAGAGTTCTCGCCCGGGTGAAATGTTGCAACATGGCTTGCTGCAACTTTGAAAACCTACAAGTGGGGAGGTCACGTGTTGGACTGGATGTCCGAGAGGCAAGGAGGTGAGAGAGCCAAAAAAGAGAAAAGAGAGAGGTGGGTCACTGATGTGGGCCATCTAACTTGTATGGAGGTCACACCTCCAAGGGGTCAGTGAGCCAGGAAAAGTTTACGACTCTCTGTCTTTGAACGTGGTATTTTGCATACATAACTGGATTGGGTGCTGATGCAAAAACTATTAAAAATTCTTAGAATGCTAATGTTGCATAGGTATCAACATGTAAGATACACTCTCATTTAGATAATCAAAATATGAATACATAGATACAAAACATGGTATAGGTAAGGTTTTATTAAAGGTTCTATCATGGTTCTATCATAAGCATGCATGAAACGGTATACAATACAAAAGACAATATACAAGGAAGTAATAATCATACACACAATGTTGTAGAGATGTTCATTCATAGAATGTTTTCCACGAATGAATAGGGAAGAGTCCATTTTTATGGGCATTATGTGTCTTTCATATGGGCAAATGGAGTGAGAGTTGTTCTCCCCACATTCCTTTGAGCAATAAAACAGAGTTATCAGATGATTTGTCATTGATTGCCATGGTAACCAAGGCCTGTTCTACCATTTTTTTATTGTCTTTTTATTTGTTATGATATTCATACACAAGAGAGAGAAAACATGTATAAATAAATACCTTCTACCTTTTTAGGGTGTTAGTTGCTCTTTGGTGGTTGTCAACATAACACATTGTTTGCTGTTTTTGGATGAGGGGGTTTCCTGGATTATTCATTAAATATAATTAATAATTGTGTATCTCATTGGTCCAAATGCTAAACTCATCAGGGAAGAGGATTTCTCCATTTTAGTGATCAAACTAAATCTGTGTCACAAAATGTTTAGCTTTCTCCCCAAGTGTACATTCAGAGAAAGCGAGAGAGAAAACTAAAGGAGAGCTGGGGTTCTGATGAGAGCAGAGAGAGGTTTGTCATCACGTTTTCTAAGAAAATTCAGATTTCAAATAGTTTTTTCAACGACTCTTCAAAACAATCAAACAATGGAGCCCATCTGTCTTGTGTATTTCACTCGGGCTCTGCCGTATTCTGCACACCATCTCATTCAGTGGGAAATGAAAGCCCATGTTGCTCTGTGTTGTAATCATCCGACAAACGTTCGCAGAAATACATAAAGTGTGTGTACGGAATTGTGAAAATTCCTGAAGAGAATATAAAACACCTTCATTTCTCATTAAACTGCAGTTTAATGAGAAGCATACTTGAAAACTTTATGACACACTGACATGAAGAGGTACATTTACTGAGGTGAATATATTCATTGTCATTTACTCAATTATTTCTTATGTGGAAAACCAGAGAGCCGATAAATGATTTCAGCCCTGTGTTGATACTGAGTTCATGGACCAGTGATGTATAGAAATGTGTTTTCTTAAAAAAACACAATAGATATTTTTCAGAAGACCAAATGACTGCAGTACTGCTGCTGATCATTCTCACGTCGTTTAGCAAGTGTTAAGAAGCAAACAGTATGGCAAATGTGCAGTGGATTTGAAGCCTAGGAGTTAAAAAATTGAGCTGTTGTGCAGTGGTTCATGCTTAAATTGTGGTGCTAATACAGGTAAAGCAGGGTTGAATCTTGTCTGTTTCCTCACAAATTTTATTTTATTTTGCCACTATAACTATAGAATAAAGAAGCAATAAGCTGCCAACAAGCAGTCTTGTTTTAGATAGACTTCATCTAGTTTTAAACCTTGATATGTCTGCTTGCACCACCTTCTGATTAATGAACCTGTCGTCAAATAACAGTCGGTTTTCAAGGGTGTTTTACTAAGACAAGTACCTGTTGACCTCTATCTACACAGGTGGTAGTATGTTAGTGAACGTCATGCAAACCAAGATGACCAATTTCACTGCAGACAAAACTACCTTCACCAAACATCTCTAGTGGTGGCAAGGTGATTTTAAGAATTGTCTAACTGTAAATAAGTGAAGCGTCTCAGAACAGGTTTCCCTGAAGCTCAGCAGTAATGTATAACTGAACCTGGTCAGTAAGTACTCACTGTCTCTCTTCCATGGTGTTTCCATTATTCCCCTTATTATCTGTCAGTGTTGACATGAAGAGTCTTTGGATATCTGGCTTTGTTGTGCTCGACAGAGCAACCTTGTAAATTTCCGCAAACTTTACAACACCTCATTATGTTCCCTCAGTGACTGGCCCAGTAACTGATTGAAGTTCAGGAAATTGTTTTATAATTTGAATGAATGAGATGAAAACTGGTGTAATGCTCCTGTCTGTCCTCTTTGCACATAACACACAATCTTTGCCATACATCAAATTTACATTTTATTACAAAATGATTTTATTTATTTATGGATTTATTTGATTGCACATTTTTTTCCTCAATATTTCTATGTTCCTGCACATTCTTAAAATCTGTGAGATGTATTTGCTTGAGTTGTCATGGAAGTACAATTATTGGGATTTTTTGACGTATTTGTTTCATTGACAGTGGTATTGAGAGTCTTAGGTGTTTTTTAAGATTTGCTGGTCAACAACAGCTAGCAGCATCAAACCATCATAAACCAGCCTGGATCAGCAATCAATTCATATTGCTCTTAGATGGTGTTTGTGGTGGCATTCTAATAATTGATATGTGCAGTTAAATACAGATATGACTGTTGATATAATTGCATGCTGTCAGTAGTACAGTATTTATGAGACGCATCACTTAACAATGAGCGAATCAGGTAAACATTTGCATTAGCCTTGAGGCATTTGTTAGCCCTGACGTATACTCTAAAAATGACTGATCTGTCTTTGTTACAACTCAGGCCTCTGTGGCTCTCTCCGACGGCCACAGGAGGGCACCTGCACTGGAATAATTGACTCTTTCACGAACTACATTACCCAGCAGTCCCGTGCCTTGCACAAATCACCACCTGGTGTTCCTATTACCTGCCCTATATAAACTGCAGCCAAACTCACACTCATTGTGAAGTCTTGTTTGGCCTGTCTGGCAATTCTGAGCGTTATTTCCTGCCTGCCTTCCTGTGTATTGTTCTGCCATGTTCTGATTCTGCCGATCCTCTGCCGCCTGCCTTACTGACCCCTTGCTTTGTCTACGACTCTTCTACTGTCTGCCGTCTGCCCTGATTCAAGCCTGGTAATCGACCTTGTTTATGTCTGTCTCTGATATCCCTGACACTGTTTTTCAAACTCTGCCTGTTAACAGTTCTTAATAAACATTGCACATGGATCCGAATGTCTCTGTCTTCTTGTTACAGACTTCTGTGTACAGGAGTTAAACTTTGTCATAAATGTTCCGAGTTAATTACAAAGATGGACTCCTTTAAGCTGCGCTTCATTCATCACTCCATCATTTACTGGTATTGAAACTGTAGAAAAACATGTTGGATGTACAAGAGGCGACAATTACAAGTGACAATGAGGGAAAAGTAGGCAAGAAGAAAACCGAGCGAATCACACATGTAAACAGCAGTGAAATGTGTTTAAATACAAATCTCTGTGGAGTCAGATTTACATATGACAAATACCAATGATGATTTCCTAGTACTCACCCCACCCCTTCGCCCTTCGCTTTCTCCACTATAAGAGAGTGCCGTTAAGTGCTTTGTTTGTGTGCAGGTGCTAAAATCACACAAAATCCCACTCCCTGTTTTCTCGGAGGCCAATTAATGGTACTTTGAGAGCTGCATCTAATAAGTCAAGGTTAGCAAAAGACCAAGGATAATGATTTAATGAGAACGTCTTGGCGTCTTGGCTACAACAATGATTTGCCACCACTGTGTGAGGAAGCCACTGATGAATTAATGAAGTTGTCATACTTTACAGGAACTATGGGAATTAATAGTTGCTATCCCCCCATCAACTGGCATCTATTTATGTGTTGAATATTTCCATTTAATTATATTTTCACAGATTTGTGTTTTCACAGATTAGAATTGTTTGTATTCTGGGTCTTTCTTATAGATTAATTAGTTTATTTAAATGCCTGTTGGGCATTATGTGCATTAAATTTTTTGACTGGTTCTTTTTTTTATCACTGGTGAAGCTTCCATGATTTACAGTCTCATTACATGATGTCACATAAAATTAGACAGGATGCTCAGTCATATGTATGAAGCAAATTAATCGGCAAATTAAATACTATCCTGTAACTTGCATTTAATTTTTTATTAGAAGTAACTGCCTTTCTCAGCCCTAATCCTAAACTTTCTTTTTATCCTGTAAAATACACCCCCCGCCCATGGTAAAATGAATTTATGGCTATTATATATCCTTCAACTTTTAGCCCCTTGGGCTCCCTCCATAAAATATCATGGGGGGAAAATGTGTGAATAGCACCAGAAGGAGCCATTTAACTGTAAAATGTATGGAAATTAAGCCATAAAGGCATACATATTGTTAATTAAAACCTGAGAAATTGAGAAGTGTAAATGTTAAAATATGGCATGCTACAAGCCGCTGCAGATGCGGTGTTAGTGTATTTTTAGGCACATTTCTGCATGCAAACATACTACAGCAAAACAGTATAAATACATTATTTAAATTATAATACATTTATTCAATGTAATAAATTCATTGTTGAATAATATACACTAGCATTCAAAAGTTTGGGGTCAGTAAGTTTTACATTTTTAATAGTGAAAACGTACTCGGTTACTAATGTAACCTCGGTTCTCTCTAGAAGAGGTAACGAGTACTGCATTTTAGCTAAGACGCTATGGGAAAAGTCTCTTTTCACGATACACTGAAGCAAAAAATTATCCTTAATTTTGAATTATTGTAAAGCGCATTTGCAGCAGCACACAGCCATAGGCGAGACGGCTCGCTCGCTCATTGGCTGCTCTGCGGCAACTGCATAAGCCTATCGAGTGCAGGCTGATGCAACATCAGACCAATGAGGGCGCTCGCGCCCTCCATGCCACTTCCCGCCGAAACGGGTGTGGCCTAGCCCTATAAAGGGAGCTCGAAAAGGCTGACTCACCTGATTTATTTCATCGCCGAAGCGAACCAGAGTGAATCGTACGCACGGCAGAGAACGCAGTACTCGTTCCCTCTTCTAGAGAGAACCGAGGTTACATTAGTAACCGAGTACGTTCTCTTACGAGAGTTCTCTCGTACTGCGTCTTAGCTAAGACGCTACAGGAACCCAATGTAAAACGCCGTGCGTGCAGAGATCACACACCAATAAACCTGGAAGCGACGCCCAGGATTTACAGTGCACAATCACCAGAGGGACTCACAGAGAGTCCTAGAACAGGAGGGGGAAACCCTCCATCCCATATCTAGCAGCGTCCGTAGACGCGGCAATATGACATCACATATTCAAGGCAAGGCCTGACCAATGTGGGAATGCGGGTCTTACGCAATAAAGCCCATATAACAGTCGGCAGCGCATCGCGCGTGCGATCTCAGAGTTCCAATCAGGACACTGATTCCACTATACAGACAACAGCTTTGCCTGCAGAGCGGGAACCTCTAGGTTATAGAACCTGATAAATGTAGACGGCGAGGCCCATCCTGCCGCCATACATATATCCTGTAAGGAAATCCCACAAGACCACGCCCACGATGAGGCGACGCCTCTTGTGGAGTGTGCTCTGACACCCAGTGGGCACTGAAGGCCCCTGGAAGTGTAAGCTAACGCTATAGCGTCAACTATCCATCTGGATAGGCTCTGTTTCAAAACAGCCATTCCCTTGGAACGTCCACTGAAAGAGACAAACAGCTGCTCAGTCTGTCTGAAGACAGCAGAGCGAGACACATGTTCTTAAAACCCTAATGGGGCAAAGAAGACTTGAGTCTCCATCCTCTTCTGACAGCGACAGGGCAGACAGGGAAATAACCTGAGCCCGAAATGGTGTGTTGAGGGATTTCGGCACATAACCGTGCCTAGGTTTGAGTATGACTCTTGAGTCATTAGGCCCAAATTCCAAGCACGTCGGGCTCACCGAGAGCGTGTGCAGGTCACCCACATGCTTCACTGAAGCGAGAGCCAACAAGAACACTGTCTTGAATAACACATTTTTTTAAGGCTAATCGTTCGGATAGGCTCGAAAGGGGAACCTTTCATGGCCTCCAAAACCGTCGAGAGGTCCCATACAGGGACTGACGGAGGTCTGGGAGGATTCAGTCTCCTAGATCCTCTAAGGAAGCGAATGACCAAATCGTTCCTTCCTATTGACTGACCGAGCGTTGTCTCAGAAAATGCTGCGATAGCCGCCACGTAAACTTTGAGCGTGGAGGGGCCCTTATCCAACAGCTCCTGTAGGAAGGAGAGAACCTCCGTCACCTCACAACTAAGGGGTGAACGTCCCCGAGCTGTGCACCAGCTGGAGAATACTGACCACTTCGAGGCATATAGCCGTCGAGTCGACGGAGCTCTAGCCTGAGTGATAGTATTTAGCACTCCCACTGAGAGATCAGCGGGTAACTGTTGAGCGCCCACACATGGAGGGACCACAACTCCGGTTGAGGGTGCCAAATCGAGCCCCTGGCCTGCGAGAGGAGGTCCCTCCTCAATGGCACTGGCCACGGGGCAGTGTCTGCTAACTGCATCAAATCTGGAAACCATGGTTGGTTCTTCCAAAGTGGTGCTACAAGCAGTACTGAGCATCTTGTTTCCCACACCTATTCTATCACCTGTGGAAGGAGGGAGACGGGGGGAAAAGCATAGAGCGGGCAGCACGGCCACCTTTGTGACAGCGCGCTTTCGTTCTTGGAAAAGAACGCGGGGCAGTGAGCGTTTTCGTGGGACGCGAAGAGGTCCACCTCCGCCCTGCCAAATCTCTCCCACAGCAGCAGGACTGTCTGTGGGTGTAGAGACCATTCGCCCGTGGGAATGTTGCTTCTGGACAGTCTGTCTGGACCCAGATTCTGTAGCCCGGGCACAAGAACTGCTCTCAGCGAGCACAAGTTGCGCTGAGCCCAAACCAGGAGGCGTTCCGCCAACCTGTACAGGTTTCGGGACCTGAGACCGCCCTGGCGATTTCTCTAGGACACCACAGACATGTTGTCCGAACGGACTAAGACGTGGTTGTCCGTGATTCGGGGACAAAAGCGCGTCAGCACGTTCTCCACTGCCAGTATTTCCAGACAGTTGATATGTTGGAGCTTTTCCTGTTCTGACCACAGGCCAAAGAACGGTCTGCCCTCGAGCACTGCTATACTGGTATGTCTGGCCCTCGAAGGCGAATCTCAAGTATCGCCTGTGACGTGACGCTATCTGTATTTGAAAATACGCGTCCTTCAGATCTATCGACATGAACCATTCTCCTCTGCGAATATGCGCGAGGAGTTTCCTGGTTGTAAGCATTTTGAAACTGCGTTTCACCAATGCCTTGTTCAGCTGTCTTAGATCCAGTATGGGTCTGAAACCCCCGTCTTTCTTGGGCACTAGAAAGTATCTGCTGTACAGCCCCACTTCGCTTTGAGCTTGAGATACAGGCTCCACAGCCCCTTTGCTCAACAGTTTTGATATTTCGGCTCGAAATAGGTGTGCTACTTCTGTTTTGACCGTAGTTTCGATGCGCGCTAAAAAGCGCGGAGGGCGTCGAAAAAACTGTAGCAAGTAGCCTCTCTTTATAATGTCTAGCACCCAATCCGAAACCCCTGGAAGCACTGACCATGCGTCTGCATGAATGGCTAAGGGTTGGATGCGAAGCGCGGTCTGTTGGCTTGGCAACGGCAGCGCTACGATGTGCTGTAACATGGGCGTTATGGATGCTTCGGGGCTTCCGGCCTCACCGCAATCCTCTGCCGTGGTCCCCGCGGCGCGGGGCGACGGCCGGTAGAGCGAGAGCGGGGTCTCGAGCTGCGTTGCTGACGCTGTTGCGATGAAGCAGCAGGAGGCGGGGGGTGTGGCTGAGAGCTTTGTGGGGCCGGTCTAGCACGACTCGCTGCAGAACCAGAGCGCTTCAGGAGGAAATGCTTGAACGCTTGTGACGCTTTCTGGTCCTCGACGAATCTCTCAACGAACTCGTTGAAAGAAGATCCGAAGAGGCCAGCGGGAGTCAGCGGGGCGTCGAGGAACGCGGTGCGTTCAGACTCTGCCATGTCTGATAGCGTCAGCCATAGATGCCTCTCAGCCACAGTAGCGGAAGCCATAACTCGTCCCATGACCTGTGCAGCGGACTTAGTAGCGTGAAGAGAGAGATCCGAAGCACTCCTCAAATCCGCGAGATAGATAGCCTCAGGTCCCATCTTGTCCAGCTTACGGAGGAGATAACCCTGGAATATCTGCAGCGTGGCCATGGTGTGTAGTGCAGACGCAGCCTGCCCAGCAGCAGAAAAGATCCGCGCGAGCAGAGATGACGTCATGCGGCAGGCTTTAGATGGCAACACCTCTTTCGTCCGCCGTCCAGCAGAGGGCGGGCAAAGGTGCGTCGCTATCGCCTGTTCCACCGGCGGAAGTGACTGGTAGCCTCTGTTTTTAGCATCATCCAGTGTGGAGAATACTGGTGAAACAGACGAATGAGTTCGCGCTGAGTATGGAGCGTTCCAAGCCTTTGCCACCTCTTCGTGAAGCTCAGGAAGAAATGGGGCGGGCTTTGAGTTCGGGGACGTACGCTCATCTGGAAGAAAGCTACCATCCAGCTGGGAACGAGAGGGGGGCGCTGGTGGAGACCATTAGAGCGTGAGCACTCGCATCAGCTCCTTCTCGATGTCAGCTCGTCTGCTGGGCTTCTGAGCAGAAAGTGCGAGATCCCCGGAGCTCCCCCAGCCTTCACTGCCCGAAGCTAGCAGAGAGCACGTGTCCTCTTCCCCAGACGCGGCAGACAGCGGGCGCTGACCATCGGGAAGCGATGCAGGGGAGGCCGGTGAAGCAGGGCGAACCGGCAAGCTAGTTTGAGCTGGAGACGGTTCCGGAATCCGCTGGGAGCGGCGCTTTTTAGGGCGCTGCAGCGCAGCGGGGAATGCAGGCTCGGAGAAAAATGCCAAGCGAGTCCTCAGAGTCACCATTGGCAACAGCTCGCAGTGAGGGCAGCCAATGAGCGAGTGAGCCGTCTCGCCTATGGCTGTGTGCTGCTGCAAATGCACTGTACAATAATTCACAATTAAGGATAATTTTTTGCTTCAGTGTATCGTGAAAAGAGACTTTTCCCGTAGCGTCTTAGCTAAGACGCAGTAGGAGAGAACTCTCGTAAGAGAACAATTATTACTTTTATTAAGCAACTGTCAGACTCTGTTCCATGTTTTGTGTGTGTTTCTGTCCCCATTGTGTTCTTTCCAGGTGTTCCATTAATTTGATTTCAGGTGTGTCTCGTCTTCCCATTGTCTTTATCCTGTTTATAAATAGTGTTCCAGTTAAGAGTTCTTTTGTTGGCTGTAATGTCTTCATGAGATCCTGTGTTTCTCTGTTGTAATTGAAATAAAATTCCATGTTCAAGAAATCTCCAGCGTCTCCTTGCTCCCCGTATAGAGTGGCAGATACATTAAATTCATTGTGACAATTTTTTTGTAACATTAAGTTTTTACTCTTTCAAATAAATGCCTTTTTTCTCTAAATATTAGGTTTTACATTTATCAAAGAATCCTAAAACAATGTATAACATAACAATATTTCTTGAGCACCAAATCAGCATATTAAAATTATTTCCGGAGGATCATATTACACTGAAGGCTGGAGTTAAAAAAGGCTGAAATTTCAACTTTGCTATCACATGAATAAATTACATTAAAAAAAATATTTTCAGATAGAAAACAGTTATTTCACAATATTGATATATTTTAATGTATTTAGGTAATATGAATGCAGTTTTGGTAAGCATAACAGATTTCTTTCAAATATATATATTAAAAGAATCTTAAATGATTTACATTAAATTATTGCTTTAAGGCTATATAACAGACAACATGTTAAATGGCAGTCCCTTTTTCTAGAAGAAAATTATAATCCGTAAAGTTTGTCTTGCATTATTAGTATTATGAACAGCATTATCATTGTAATTTAGGACTTTTCTAACTTTGTTTTTCTAACTTTTTTGTACGCTTAGCACTGACTTTATATCCAAAGCCACTGTAGTGATCAGAGAAAAGCAGTGATTCCCAACCACATGTTTTTAAGCTGGTCACAGGGGTACTAGAAATATTTTGATTTGCTTTGGTAGCCTGCAAGTCATGTAAATTAACATTACATTTATACAAATGATGGTGTAATCAATCTTGGGTAATATTTTGAAACTTGTTGAGCTTCAGTGCTTTTTAAATTCCACCCTACAGAGACTACAAATGACTTAACTTCTGTTAAATGTCCCATCTGGATCTGATTTATGAATAAATTAACTCATAATTCTTTCTCAGAGAGTGTTTCTCTTATAGACAAAACAGCCGCATGAGCTCAGATGTTTTATCAAAGGGACTTGCAAAGTCTATGTCTTACCCACAGTGTACTTTTTCATTGTGATGGTGGCCAGTTTAATTATATTAATGATAATTATAAATAATTTAATGTCTTTAAAAGGAGCACATTTCAGGTTTGGCATCAATGTAGAATACTTTTAAATATTTTTTACACTTCACAACTTTTTCCAGCCTTACTAGCTTAAGTCTTACTAAGTCTTACTAGCTTAAGTCTTACTAGCTTGCATCCTCATGTAGGTGTGTAAAACGCAGAAGCAGGGAGTTGTTATGACTCACAAATGGAGGAAGGAGCAATATGAGGCACAGCCAGAGGTCTATGGATTGCTGCATCTGCTTAAAACAGACGTGAAGAAACAGACGCTACTAAGTGTTTGCAGGGAAGAGGTCTCTTTAGTCAGTATTACAGAAAAATGGTTTACCTGGCCATTGTGCTGTTATTACAAATGCTTTTACTCTCAGAAAATGCGAGGCTGACTATAAAGTGAGTGCAGAGGTGAATATTACTGTGGTTGATGTCACACATTAACTGGATTAATTGAGTGTGATTAATTCTGCTTATTGATTGGTCAAAGTTTAATCAAGTTTTTGTGTTAATCTTGCTGTATTTAAGCAAAATCGTGTGAAATCTGCACCTCTGCTCCTGCCCCAATGCTTATTAAAATAGTGATCCACCAGAGTCTTCCTGATCTTTAAAGTGAGTGACATTCATAAACTCTTTATATGAGGTGTTTATATATTGCTTCCTTCTTCACAATGCAGTGTTAATTTGTTAATGAATAATTTTCAAATTTTTTCACCAATGAAAATTATAACAAATTCAATCAACTCGGAATGACAAAAAAACTCGGAAAAACAACTCGGAATGACAAAAAACATGATGATCATCTCCAGGTTACTTATGCAACCATGGTTCACGAAAGGAATGAGATGCTGCATGGGAGAACACTTTGGGAATGTTTCCAGCGTGACCACGCTCTGAATCACATGTGTAATCAGTCCAATGGAAGGGCGAGGCGTAATAGCTGGGTGATGCAGCGACCAGGAAGCCATAAAAGCACATGAGGTGGAAATGGCATCAGCTTCTAGAAATGAAGCAAGTGCTTACAGGGATGCCGGAAGTATGGCCCCGAGATGCAGCATCTCGTTCCCTATGGGGAAACATGGTTACATACATAACCTCGAGGCGTTCCCCTTTAGGAGCTTAAGCTGCATCTCAGAACGCTTTGGGAATGAGAATGCCCACACCACCAGACTTGCAAATCCCTATCTAGTTTGGAAGAGCACAGCTAGGACGAGAGAACAGAAGACCCAGGAGTGGATCGCATATCTAGGCCATAGAACCTGACAAAAATGAGGGGAGTGGACCATCCCGCTGCATTGCAGATGTCTAGCATGGACACACCTGCCTGGAGGCTGCCATACCTTGGGTTGAGAGAGCTTTTACCCCAATGAGACGAAGGGAGATCAAAGAATTCGTAGGCAATAGTAATGGCATCAACTATCTACTGACCGAGGGTCTGCTTCATAGCAGGAAGACCCCTATGAGGGGGACCATAACACACAAGCAGTTGGTCCACCCTTCTCCACAGGGCAGTTCTTTAGATGTACATGCAGTTAAGCTTCTGCTTGTCAGACTCCCTGAAGGGAGGATGACAGAAGGCCTGTAGCACGATAAGCTGCGGTATAACATTCTTGAGCCACCACTGTAGGGGTCTCATGTACAGCATTTAAAAAGGTATCATGTTGGAAGCAGCTGCAATTAAATCCAATAGTGTCTGAAACTGGTTGACAGTAAGTGACTGGCCTTCTCTGACTCTCGTGACTGCAGTGAGGATCGACTTGATCCGAGCAGGGGATAATCGTGCCTGCATCTTGGTAGGATCCCACACCACACCCAGATAAGTGTTCCTCTGTAATGGAGAAAGCACACTTTTCTTGGCGTTTTTAGTCTTAACACCAAATTTTTCACATGGGCAAGAATGACATCTCGATGTTGAACCACCGTCTGCTCTGACAAAATCAACCAATCGTCATTATAATTTAGTATGCTGATGCCCTGGAGTTGCAGTGGAGCTAGAGCAGCATTCACACACTTCGTAAAAGTGTGGAATGAGAGTGCTAGTACAAAAGGAAGAACTCGATATTGGTAAGCTTCGGCCTTGAAAGCAAACCTCAGGAACTTCCTGTGAGTGGGAAGGATGGAGAAGGGGTGGCGAGCATCTCAGCTCCACTACGTTTCCGGGTGGAAGACACTGAGATGTGTGCTCTCTGGAGATTGCTGCACCCTGGAACTATGGCAGGGTTAGCAAACTGATCTCCTGAGGGGTTTGAGGACAGACGGACAATTTGTATTGCTGTGCACCCGGCTCTTCCCAAGTAGGGGCCGCCCTCAGCGGTCCTGGGCCATGACTGTCAGGCCCGCTTTGTCAAGGGCTTCCTCACCTAGCTCTTTAAACAAGTTGGCTCGGTATGCCTGCAACACAGCCATTTTGTGCATACATGCACCAGCCTGACCTGCTGCTGTGTATCCCTTGCCTGCCAGCACTGAAGTGGTTCGCAGTGGCTTGGAAGGCAGGACTGGAGACTTTAGAGATGATGCTATGTTAGAAGACGGATAGTATGAGCGCATCTGTTTTATCCAGGGCATCGATCTATAGCTGTGTTTATCCAACCCCGCCACATTTCTGTAATAAGATGAATAGGATGAATAAATGGGCCAAGAATAGTTTCAACCGCGACCTTGAAACCTCGGTGTGAAGGTCGGGGAAATAAGGCTGGCTCAGGCATTGAGATGGTGGCTTAGTTCACAGAAACTGCTCATCTAATTTAATCTTTTGCGGTTCAGCCTGTTTCTTGGCGGTCCAATCAATGTTTAATTTAGCTACTGCATGAGTAACCACCTCCAACAACTCTTCATACTGGAGTGACTGAGGGGTCGAATCCTCAATGCTCTCCACATCAACATCCTTGGAGGAAGATAGGCGGAGCGCCGAGCCCACTCCCCAGGTGGAAGAAACTGCAGAACGGTTTTCGAGAGGAGGCAGAATCTGGTGGGTGATGAAGAAGATAGGGACTTGCCAGGCTCCATTCCCTACACTAGATCAATCTGTGAACTCAATGAGTGCAGCTGCCAGGGGCCAGTACCGCGAGGAACGCTGGTGAAGGCTCCCTCCTTGAAGAGAGCCTTCTGGCAGTGAAGCCTATGCAAGGGAAGCTTATATGCTGATTTGTGCTACTTTGACAAACAAGAGTAAATTAGATTTACAGAACATATGGGACTGACACACACAGAGCTTCGCTGAATGACAGAAAGCTGATGCTGGTTCCACCTCACATGCTTTTGTAGTTTCCTGGTCGCTAGGTCACCCGCCTATGACATCATCCCCTTCCATTGGACTGATTACATATGTGATTCATGTGTAGACACAAAACTGTCCCAAAGCATTCTCCGAAGCAGCTCGAATACCTGAATGAGAACTATTGACATTTTCTTCAACTAATAAAAGCGATTTGGGATGAGATCCAGTCAGATCTAACCTGAGTTGTAGGGGAGGGTAGATGAGATAATTTGTGCTGTACAAGAAAAAGACAAAGAGAAAATCACTCACTGCTCTTGACTGATTCACTTAAGTAGGCCTAAAAATGTATTAATATAAATTTTATTTATATAAATATATATTTGTCTGCTAAATCTAGAATTTTTTTATTTTTATTTATTTATTTTTATTTTTACATAACACATGAAGTTTGACAGTTTGGTAAATGTTTAAACAGCTGAGTGTTGTTTACCCATTACCCCATATTTAATCCAGTCCCATTTTGTTTACTATAGTATTACTTTTGTTAGTTTTTTTTTCTGTCATGCCAGAAAGACTGGAATTTTGTTCTCCCTTTTGAAAGTGATTGCACATACTTATTTATAAATGTGATTTCATGTTTATTATCATAAGTATGCACATTTATATTTTATTGTTGCACAATAACATTTATCATTTAGAGAGAGAGATTATAAATTATTTGAAGAACTTAAAGAGGTTCTGAGTGACAGTAAAGACATTTATAATGTTACAAGAGATTTCTCTTTCAAATAAATGCTGTTCTTTTGAACTTTCTATTCATCAAATAATCCTGTAAAAATGTATAATGGTTTCCACATAAATAGCACAACTGCTTTCAACATTGATGATAATAATAAAATGTCTCTTGAGGGGTTATCAATTTTTTACACTCTTCATTACAGTATGTGAGGTTAAGAGGTTAAGAGGTCACTGTAGTTTCTGTGCTAAAACGTAGTTTCTTATTGCACATAACACAACACACTCTGGTAATGGAGCATGTGTTATGTGGTCTTGTTCATTTGCTGAGTCGGAGTCTAAATCAAGGCTGAGCAATACCCAGCATGTCTGTTTGCCTCTGCGTTTTATCTCTTGGCTTTTGTCAAACAGGCGCCGGGACATGTCCTACTTGCAAATGGCAATGTTGAAAGCATGTGAGAAGGTTCCCAATTATAGCACAGCATATTTTTCTTTGGCAAAAAAGGCTGAAAGAGCAGATGGGTATCAAAAAACAGTGACAGGAGTTCAAGGCGGTAATCACAGACCCAAGAAACAAGAAAGAAACAAGAAACAATGGGCAGATCAAAGGGCCTCTTATGACTCATAGCAGTTGTTGTTTGAACGGCAAAACTCTGAACTGGCAACTACTGCTGCTTTAATGTACATTACTTTTCTTCCGGACTAGATGCATCATGGTTAAACTGAAAAGATTTGACCACAAAGAGACGTCAAATGCTTTGTCTTCTGAACCCTTTTCCTCTTTCAATGGCTCACTTTAAATTGTCCAAAATATGGTGATTTCCTGTAGAGGTCATTAATGTATGCAGTGTTTGTGTGTTAGGGAGCAGTTTTGGACTCTTCAAAGACATTGTGCATTTCTCTCTGCTGGTGCTCTGCTAAATTTAGAAGCCTTTAGTTTTTTAGGTATCCGGTATCTCTTTAATTCTCTCCAATAAGATGGCTCAATGACCCCAAAAAAATTCTATCATCATTTACTTGTTCTCATGCCATTTCAGACTTGTTTGGTGAACGGAAACGATCCTAAGATAAATGGATGGTGAGTTGCACTATTGCGATGAAATCTTTGAATATCTGATTTCAGTTTGAGGCTTTTGAAACAGTTTTTTTGGAATGATATATTCAAATATTCCGCGATTTCTGCCGAGGGTAGGATATGAAGATTTTTGATTGTGGATGATAAAATGTCTCCATGATCTGCTTTTGAAGAAATATTGTTGTATTATTCTACAGCGCACATTCTATCAGCAGCAGTTCTGGCGCTGCAGAATTAATATACTGCGACATACGTTAACATCAGTGTTCACTCAGTGGTAGAGTTACTCTCACTGAACACTGCACTTATTCAAATCTGCTTTAAAGCATTTCTGGTTAATTAAACATTTCATTCGTGTGCTTTTCTGACATGCAGTTTTTCTGAGCACAATCAAAGCGCGGCATGAAAACAAAAAAAGCCCGTCAAACTGTACCTGATTACTGTGTTAATACTGTCAAAACACACAAGGTTTATGTATAGACTTAGTTGGATATGTCTAAAATGGATATGTCTAAAAGTAATCAGCTGAAAGAAATGGATGTATGTCTTTATATTAGATGCTTGCAGGTCTTAAAGGGACAGTAGGATACATGCTGCCGACTGTAATTAAAGGGATAGTTCTCCCTAAAATTGTATTTCTGTAATTGTTTATTCACTCACATGTTGTCCCAAACCTATATTAACTTATTTCTTGTGCTGAACACAAAATAATGTATTTTGAAGAATCTGTGTAACCAACCAGTTGCTGGTCCACATTGATTTTTATAGTAGGAAAGAAAAAAAAATATGATGGATGTCACTGTGGACCAGCAACTGTTTGGTTTTCCACCTTCTTTAAAAATAGAGTTTATGTTTAGCAGAATAAGGAAACTCATTCAGGTTTAAAACTACTTTTGAGTGAGTACATTAAGTTATAAAAAAATTAAACACAATTAAAATTTTGGGTAAATTATTAATTTAATGTTAATAAAACACAAAACACAAAGAGGGAAAAATCACTCAATACTCTTGACTGAAAAACTTTAATACAGTTGCTTTAATAGGAATCAATGTATATAGTGTTTCGTTTTTATATTTGTTCATTACATTTTTTTTTCAATAACATTTTTGCTAAATACACCTATTGTACCTGAATATAAAACACATTATTTTATTTGTATAATATCTGTATTTATAATGTGTATCTTTGTTCTCATTTTTTAATAACAAATATAAAATAATGACAAAGATTTTTTATCTTCACCCATGGACTTTGGCTTAAATATCCGCCATACTTTTTCAAATTTTGTTACCTTAAAAGGCTTTGTCTTTATAGCCTAATAGGGAAATTAGTTTGGCTATGATGCACAGCTAGCCAAATAGAAAAACCAACATGACAAAAAATCGTGATAAAATCATGATATTTCATATTGCCCACACCTATCCGAGGGGGAACAAACCCATACAGACTGCAAACCCCTGCCCCCAGTCGACGATTGTGCCCTCATAACACCATTTCGCCCCTGCCCCTCGGGAGGTCTGTTCATGCCACTGCTTTCCACGTTGAATCACCAGATGAATGTGGAAGCAACATAAAGAACTTCATAGGCTATTTTAAATGTCTGTAAAATGCCATCTTTTTACTATGTATGTATTTTTTTTTTCAATTTCTATTATTAATTAATTCATTATAACATATACAGTCAGCTTTACAGTATAATTAAAAGCCAGGCATAAACTGCTAATTGTTTTTATTTAAATTTATTATTATAAATTATTTTATCTTTAGTATCTTTTTTTTTTTTTTAATGTGAAGATCGATCCTCTAGATAAAACAACAGTATCACGAATATTGATATTTATTGCAAGTATAGCTGCAGAAATTAACACATTTTTCAAAACTCTGGTAGGAACTCAATTAGTTTTTAATGCATTAAGTCAGAATTAATCACGAATCGAACCAATCTGCAGCACCGAAACTGAAAATGCTTCTCAGTGGCTTATAAAGTTTATAGAGCTTATTGCACATCTAATGTACAATGAATTAAATGCACGTCCTGTTGAGCTAATGGTCTGCAGTGCTGCTCATCGAAAAATCTTTTGTAGTGTCAGTTCCATGAAAAATAATATAGCCTACCTCACATGCAAATGTAACCCTTTGTGCACTTGGAACTTTATAAACATTCCAGTAAGTTGTGCAATGTGTGTAACACAAATACTTAGCAGTGCTTAAAAAAGACAAAGATGTTTCCAGTGCACTAAAATTGGAAATTTTGAAACCATTAAATCCAGATTCGTTTTGTCATTTCCATTTTTTGAAAAGGCAGAGCTGATTCCTTAACAATCAAAAATGAAGAAAACAAACCTCCGTTCTGAAGTCAGGGTGGAAAGCATCTCAAGGCATTGTGGAGGAGCTGTCTAGAAGCATAAAAAGAGATTGTGACAGTGAAAAGACACTTATGGATGCTTACAGGCAGTGAAAAGGGACCTAAACAATAGTGTTGCACTTCAATGAATGGCTACAGAGCGTGTGCCACG
This sequence comes from Carassius carassius, assembly GCF_963082965.1. Taxonomy (NCBI): domain Eukaryota; kingdom Metazoa; phylum Chordata; class Actinopteri; order Cypriniformes; family Cyprinidae; genus Carassius; species Carassius carassius. Next base: position 14,108,210 of record NC_081765.1, read on the forward strand.
GCTTCTGACAGCAGCGAGGAACCAGGATTGAGATGAAAATGAGGAAAAGAACATGAAGGAAAAAGAAAAGATGCATGCGTGCGTGCAGAGAAAGAGAGAGAGCGATTGACTAGAAGGGGAGGGGGTTACTTGAGGGGAGCAGGGCTGGCTAAATAGGAATCATCTCTCTTAGCCAATGAGTTTAAAGAGAGAAGCAGATGTCACAGGAGTGAGAGGGACCACCTCCGCAAGCTCAAGCACCCTCAGTGAAAAGAGCGCAATGAGCAGTGCACTGTCACACTGCCAGTTGCTACCTCCTTTCTCTCTCCAGAACGCACACGTTCTCACGCTCCTGCTTGCGTTTGCAGGCTGTCAGCTGGAAGCCTCAGCGTAGGTAAGACTTGCATGTTACGTCTCTGCATGCACATTAGCAAAGGATGGTCATTAAAGTATGTCTGATTTGCCATTTTGTGGGAGTTATATGTGAGTTTCTCCTGATATAGGTGCAATCAGAGAAACTGGGGAGGTTCTTATGTAAGTGCCGTGGCTCAGAACTGATTTTACGAAAACTTTGATATGAGACGAGAGGAGAGAGTCACAGCGGCAGCTATGAGATCCGCTGTTCCTGAGTGCAGGAATTCTTAATAAGGGAGAGCTTTAAATGATTGGAGTCACAATTTACCTGCCACAGGCAGGTAAATTGCCATTCAGATGCTGCAAACCTTAAGTTAAAACAATGGCTTTGGAGTTTCTTTCACTGCATTCAGCATGTTTTATTTTTCTCCTGACTATAATAAATGATGTTTAGCGCCCACCAGCTCTCGCTCAATCTAGGGTGCCAACACCAAATCTTTTTGTTCGAAGGGGGTATGCTCCATAATGTGTTAAGCAGACAACAATGTGGGAATGTGTATGTCTGCTGCAGGGTTTTTAAAGCTGACTGTGGTTGACAATAGTTGTTACTATCAGTGCCAGAAGAATTCATGCTGAATATGTGGGATATCTACAAAATTTCACAGATCAGCAGATATTTTGTTGGCTGTTGTTATTGATATTTTTGTCCCAGGAGTTGGATGTTGAAGCATGTCTTTGAACTTCCATGACTCACTGACGCTCACCTGCCCTACTTTGAGAAAGTATTTTCCATACTTCATGTAGGAATTCAGATGAAAGCCTCACAATCTATTACCTGCATTGCTTTTGCCCCATTTTCTCAAGAGTGCAATACTTGAAAGTTTTATCAAAATATCAGAAGGGAAAAAAGCTTTGTGTTATTTAGTCAAAGCGACACATGGAGACAGCTGTGTGCGGCCCAGATTTTGGTCCATTTTGAGAGAGTTTCATTCCCTTTAGAAAATATGGAAGATGCTGCAAACTTCTGGATTTGTTATTTCTTTTTATTTTTCATATGCAAATGAGTTTTGTGGTGGAATAACTGCAAGTCTGATGCAAATTTGCAGCTCTGACAACAAAAACATGCTAAAGTCGATAATTTAGTCATCTTTTTCACACCATCTCCTTCTCTGGCGAGTAATTAAATTCAACTCGCCGCTGAAAATAGTTTGGTCGACATACTCCATAAGTAATGTACCTGTGTCTTATATTTCATTTATACTCTTGATGCCATGTGGAGAAAGAGCATTGTTCTGCGGCAGCATTTCATCAGCATCAACCATCAGACATTTGATCATCGTCTCTATCTCAATGACTTTCACCCAACCAGGACATAGACATACCTCCCCTCTTGAGAGTCATCTCTACCTGTGATTAACCAAGCACAGCTGCGCTCTCCTGTCTCTTAGAGTTAGTGTATATACATCCTCTTGTGCCTTTTGTTTTCTGTTGCAGGTCAGAGCTGTGAATTAAAGCTGAAAATCAGAAACTGTGTATCTTATGCTTGTGCTCATTGCCGCTTGCCCTGTTTTTGCAGTCATTTCTGGAGGCGTCTCAAGTGTGACGATCAGGCAGAGTAATGGCAGGTGTGGACTGATGCATATACGCAGGCTTGAGTCATTCATATAAATAAGATGGAGAGCTCAGGGGCCGACTGTGCCGAGGCACAGAGGCTGGCTGTGAATCACTCTAACACCCCGTCAACTCCAAGAGCCAGCATCAGTATAAAACTAGAGCGCTTCCCTTATAGTCAACAAAGTTGTCTACTACGCTAGAGTGTGATTTGCAGTGAAGAACGCTTGGTTGATTATATTGAGAATGGTCTAGTGGCATTGTGTCATGTATCTTGCTTACAGTGTAAAGAGTTTATGGAGAACAGTCTGTATAAAAGAAAATTAATCATCTTTCATTTCAATGATGTCTCCTTATATTCCCAAGATTTTTTCTTCTATAGTTTCAGATTTCGACACAAACTGCATTCAAATTTGTCAAGTTAATAAAGTCTGCTATTACAAGCCAGAGATTTCAATACAAGCCTGGTTAGAATTAAATTAAAGATTGGTAAATAATGTTCCTTTTTTTTTAATGAGAGTAGTTTTTAATGCTTTAATTGATTTCATTCAGCAAAGATGCATTGATCTAAACTGACAAAAAAGACATTTATAAATTACAAAAAAAATTATATTTCAAAATCTTTTGAACTTTATATTTTTTAAAAGAATCCTGAAAAGATGTTATAGTTTACAAAAAAATAAGGAGCACAGTGGTTTTCAATACAGGTGTTAGTGAGAAATGTGTTTTAAGCAGCAAATCAGCATATTAGAATGGAGTAATGATGCTGAAAATTCAGCTTTGCAATTCAAAAATGACATTTTAAGTTACAGTGTATTTATATATATATATATATACTGTACAATATATATTGTATGATTTTGACTTAAGGAATTTTATGAGAAGCATCAGAAAATGTGTTTCTTCTGTCTTTGACTGTTTAATAAATATCTTAACTTCTTCAGTTAAATGTGCAACTTTAACTTTTGGAGCAAATATGAGTTTTTTCACGCTTATTGACCCATATCAAGTTTATTTCCACCTTTTGAGGCAGCACAAACAGTTTGATTGAAGTTAAAACAAAGCATGAAACAATGAAACAAGACAGTGTTCAGTCAAGCGTTCTCTGTTAATACAAAACAATGCTGTAATTTCATTGAAATACACCTCAAGTGGAAACCAGTTGTTGGTATTTTTCTGCCATTGCTTGTTCATGACACCCAAACACTCATTCATCTGTTGATGCTGAGATGTATTGGAGCGTTTAAGGTCTTGGCAGACAGGTTCTTCTGTGAGTCGGTAATGTAAGAGGAATGCCAGGAAAGCCCATGCAGATAAAAATGATGTCCCTGGTGGCCAGGAACATGATTTCAGCCTGTATGAGGTTTCAACAGCTTTCTCCATCTTGCTTCTGTGCAAACAGTGTTGCACCCCTTCTCCAGTGTTTATCGATTGAACCATTCACTCTATCAGTCATCTGATCAAGCTCTCCTTTCTTAGTTGCTTCTCTTAAACATCACAATTCTGCTTCTGAAAATCACAGCATTCAGCTGAGGACCATACAAGAGAGAAACATAGAAAGAACTACAGCAATTATCTGTAAATATGTCCTTTAGCAGAACTACTGTCAAATCCATCAATGTCTTTCTGAAGTTCCTCATCCTGGAACTGTCCTTGAAAAAGCATGCAATATTATTACAATTACGGTGATTTTCGTGGCTCACTTAGTTTGAGTATTTCTACTCCTTGCATATCTGCCTAACTTCAGATGACCCTTTAAAATCTGAACATGCTAAAATATAAGTACACATAAGTGCGCCCTCATCAGAAACCAGGAAATTACACTTTTTTCATCCTCCTGCTGTTTCTTGATGCAGTTTGAGTGCACTGTAGGTCTTCGGGGAGCATGTTAATGGTTCTGAAGTAACATTCGAAACTGAAATACAGCAACCAAAATGAATATGGTGATTAATTGTGTTTCTGAAGGATGATGTTGACCAGTAGAGGACATTTGAATGTCTCTTTGAACTGAAAGGCTTGATATTTTTTTCAAACCAAACTAAAAAGGCAGCTCATAAGGTCTTTTTTATCTTGTGTGTGTGTCTGTATCTGTGAATCATCAGAGCTTTGCTTGTTACCCTATGAGGATGAAAGGAAGACAAAGCTTTCATACATAAATATTCAGGTCTCTCCGTAATGGATCTGTGCATGGATGCTTTAGCTGACACAAAAGCAAGAAATAGGCATGTGAAAAGCTATTTGTCAACGACAGCTGAACTGACCAGCCTGATTCCTGTGCATTTTAATAGCCTCCTCTCCACGTGCTGCTGCCTCTGTAGTGCGTACAAGGTACAGATTGCTTTATCATTTTAAATGAAACCTACTGATGTGAAGATATATTGCCCACAGCTGTCTCATAAATCTGAGATGGGATAATTTCTCTGAGGCTTGAAGAGTTTTATGAAGAAAATCTGAATGGTATATGCTTGGGCAGAAATCAATGGCATAATACCTAGGGTGTTTTTTTCTTTTTTTTCTTCTTTTAAAAGTACATGATCTAAATTTCAATAAACGTTTAAAGTTTAATCTTTAGAAAATCTAAAAATGATTGTCCATTGTTAATGTAACGTACATTTTAATGTGACTTTCACTGTCTGCATTTGAACTCTTTTTTCCCCTTTTTTCCTTTCTTTCTTTTTTTTTTACTTTGTTTATTTATCACTCAATCACTCAATCACTCAATAATGGATATTTTACATATTTAGCTAATATCAAAATGAATTTCCATTTTCATGCTGTACATTCTAATATTGTTGTGCCTAAATTCACTTTTAGGATTTAATATGATTTATTTTAATTTGCTGTTGTCTAAAAATCAGTTGACATTAATCTTAACTTTAAGATTAATAAATTAATAAATTAAATGTAATCTTCAGAAAATATATAAAAAATGTTGTAGAATTTTTAATACATTACAATCTTATGCCCAATTTCACTTGTAGCATTTGAAGCAATATCATTGATTAATTTGTTTTATGAATTTTAGATTAACTAGTATAGCATTATAATGTTGGCCATACATTTTTTAAACCGTCTGTCTGGAACAGTGGAAAGTCCCAGTGCTGTTAAACCGTACATCAGCAATTTTGGGATGCTGCTCAACCAATCAAATTCAAGGACTGGAACTAATTGTTATATTGAATGCTACCATTGAAAACTGGTTCTGCCCATACATCAACAATTCCCTACTTTATTTGTTTAGCAAACACAATTACACAGGACAGCAGAATCTCCCTCTCTTTATAGTAAATGCATGAGGTTGCATTTGAATGCAGTTCCACTCTGTCCTTTTGGAGGTGTCACTTTTGCCCGATATATAGATCATGTTTGTCCAGCATGCTGTCGACCAGTTGGTGGCACGCTGTCGCCAGCTCTGGATAATTACAGTAATAATAGCAGAGGGAGCTTGAGGCGTGGGGTGATTTCACTCAGGCTGCATTGTAGGTTTGTGTCAATCTAGGCTGATGTGTGCTGCCTGCAGCAACATTAAGATTGCAGGCATGGGGACCAGAGATACCCATTTACCATCATGCCCTCTGACCAACAGATCAGGGAAGTCCCAGACACACAAAATGAAGGTCAGCCTCTTTTAAATGATAGATTTGTGACACACAGCCTCCAGGCACTGTCTGTGTGTATGGCCTTGTTTATGCATGCACATAACGGTTCAGCTTTAAAACCTAGTAAGCAGCCTACAGAGGCAGCGTTTTAAGGTATCAGAAGACTTGCCTACCTTTTGGAACAGCATCCAGAGCATCTAATGTATGTATATATATAATATTTTTTTTTTTTTTTTTTTTTTTATCCAATCTATAGGCCAGCATCACAGAAGTCCTAAAATGAGAATGCAAAAAAAAAAAAAAAAAAAAAAAAATCCAAGATATTCAGTTCCAGACAGACTGTTTAACAAATTAATTGCCAATATTAAAATGATGTACTAGTTAATTTTACTATTTGATGATATTTGATTCATACAAAGAGTCACTAAAACATAGTGATGTCTAATTAAAAATTTGCTTGTATGGAAAAATATATTTTACTGATCAGGTTTTTAATATCAGTAATCCCCTTTATAAAATGTAAAGGCTGTTATATATGTTCATGTAGAAAGAAGTCATTATACTTTTTTATGGAAAAAATTAGAATATTTCAGAAAAATATGTTATTTTTATATTAAATATATTTATTTATAATATAAATAATATAAATATAGACATGTAATTACATATATGTATAAAATTATATTTATTTATTATTGATATTTTAAAATATTTTTTTTATTTCTGTAAAAAAAAATAAAAAAATTAACTTATTTAATAAATATTGTAAATTAACATTCCTAATCTCTTTCATAACCTCTGTTTCTGCCTATGTAGTGTTTCCAAATTGGCCACTTATTAGGTTCCATTTAGGTTAGCATGCTGCCTTAGAAGGTAGTTGCCTGTATATGCAGTAGTCAACAAGGTGGCACACTAGATTTTGGAACAGAACTGTAGTGTGTGTTTGTATTTGTGCAGGTCTATGTCTGTGCTAGGAGTCTTGGTAGCAATTACCCTGGAGAGCAGAGACTTCATGGCTGGATCTGCAGTCTGCTCCACACTTTTCATTTACATCACTCCCCCCACCACCACCACTAGACGTCGGCATGCTAATACTGTGGCGGGTGGTGACGTGATCTCATGGGGCCTTGTGTAGTCGCTGTGTTATTGGTTCAGGGATATCCTGGCCAGAGCAACAGGCCCTACAATCCATCCACTGACACTAAATTCAGCAGGCAAATCACTGGGGAGAAGTCACCTTTATGCACTCAGCACTGCGTAAAGCCCTGCGTGTCCATAACCTCTATTAGTTCAGGATCATAGACACTCAACTGAGCTCCCTGATGCTCAGAGAATAATCATTTTGAGTGACTGCATTCTACCACATTCTCATTTATTGTCTAATTGCTTTTCATCCCTGAGCACTTGATCTCATTGGGTGCAGCAAGTGATGTTAGTGTCAAAATGCTTTCAGCAGGATGAAAACATTTTCATGCTTGTCAGTATTGCAAGTATGTGTCTGTTCAAATGTTACTGCATAAGATTTCTGGAGGCTAAATTGTCTTTTGCACCAGTGATACGACATTTGCTAATTTTTTCTTCTATGATATTCAGAATAAAACTCAGTAATTAATTTGTATCACTTAGACATATTGTTGCAAGATTCATGCAGCTGACAAGATAAATGAACCAAAATTGATATCTGAAGGTCCTATTGGAATAATACTAATTTGTGAATTACTTCGAATAGATATATTACATTTGATTTATGTAACTTTTGATCAATTTAATGCATTCTTGCTGAATAAAAGAAACAATTATCCAAAAAGAAATCTTGCTGACCCCAAACTTTTGAAAGTTAGTTAGTTTGTTCATACATTCTATTTTTCTTCCTATTTAGAACTACTTAATCATTTTAATATGAGCCATTTATCAGTTTTTTACTTAGTATTTCATGTTTTGTATCTTTGAAGCAGGCTTTGGTGATGTTTTTGTGGATTCAGAAATGAAACTGTAATCTTTGTATTCAGGCAATAGCTAAAGCAGTTAGTCTTTTTAATGTCTGTCTGCCTGCTGTATATCTTAGCATCTGTTAATTACCCTTATTATTAACTGCCAGTTTTGGCACTCCATAATTATGTGTAAACAGAAGAACACCCACATGCAGATGCATATATTACCATTTTCAACAACCAGTTTCCATTTTTTCCCATCATGTAAACACGATGTTATGTGTGATTCTGGGCAATTTCTTTTTGCCTTTTCCACAACAGCTAATGGGTGTATACTGTAATGTGCATGTATAGGTGTATACCGGATGCTTTGTGTGTACACTGAAGGAAATTTGGTTAGAAATGGCTAAATTACAAACAAATACAAAGAAACAGCAAGTAACACATTGAATTAAACATGAAACTTTAAAATCTGAAATAATATTCTCTTGTAAAATGTCCTGTAATAATATTTTTATTTACAACTTCAAATTTAAAGTATTAAAAGTATTTCCTGCTGCATCTGAAAGTCATGGAAAATGTAGTTTTTTTTTGTTGCACAAGCCTGTCAGCTAAATGATTAGTGTTTTTAGCAAGATTTATTGCTATTCTTCATCAATACTATACCAATTATGTGCAAAATAAATTGGCAAGTCAGCATTCACAGCGTGCAACATATTATGATCAATAACATTTGCTTCTGACTTGATTCTTTATTGACACAGCCCAAAGTTTTTTCCACTGGTAATATTATGTATATTCAAGCATTCCAACAGTACATGACTTGATTCCTTAGGTGTTTCCTGTACACTCACATCTTGTTTTTCTTTCATGGGGATTTTTTTCCCACTTCTATTGTTTCTTAATGTTTATCTAATGACATTTTCTGTGTCCTAAAACTAAACCTCCCAGAATTTTACTAGGACATTATTTAGTATAGTTATTAAACTGTTCGTATAGAGTGCTGGTCTTGCTAAATTCAGGTTTTACTGTCCTTGTGAGGACATTTAGTCCCCACAAAGTAGTCAAAAACTGACGCACACACACAAAATTAGTGCTCCGTTCTTTGTCTCCATCCTGGTTCCTCCATTAGCCCCATTCCTCTGAAGTTCCTAATCCCTGTCAGGTTTGGAGGGGTTTGTGTTCTCCTTCACATCTTCACCCCTCCTCCCTCAGTGCAGAAATGACAGACAACCATTCACTTTAAGAACTTAAAGAGATAAGACCAATGGGAATAAGAGGACGCCTTTGTGCCCAATGTGAATTTTTTCTTGCAGTGAACTGAATCCTTAGGGTGCAGTGCTGACCAGAAACACATCAGGCATGACAACCATCTTTATAGTGACCAAATCTCACCACTCCACCGTTCATATCCTCACCTACGTATACAAATACAGGCTCTATTTGTATTTGATTTGAAGCACAGTATGTTTAAGATACTTGTTTCGGTTTAGCGGATGGCTTTGAAGCACTTGTCAAATCCAGATAGCAGTCTGTCCGCTGAGGGTCTCGAGTTATATTTGCAAAATGAGTAAATGACTGGCAATTTTTTTAGGCTTGCAGGCATAAAGCTACTTCTCCAGAGATGTGTGGCCTCTTGTACGCTTTCTGAAGTTGGGACTGGTGCTCATACCCTTGCTATGTGCCTATTTAAGATACTGTTTTTCCCACTTTGCCCTGGAAATTCTCCCATGGCAGATCAATACTTCTGGCTGCTTGTTCCCAGTGATGGTTCTTAATATTCTCCATAACATTTGCTGTGCCTTGCATCTAATTAACACATAGCCTACCCACAAATAATGAAATAATGACTAGAGCTGCCTGCACTCTCTCATTTCCCAGCCAAATACCTTGTGCCAAAAAATCCAGGAACTTGTGTCATTTCCAAGATCTTGGGTGTGTATGAAAAAAAAAAAACTTTTAAATGTGTGACACTGTGGCCATTAGCAACTACACATTGAACTATGCATCCCGAATTTTATACTTACAGGGATAGTGCTAAAATTGAGAGGCTATCATAAAACCACCTGGGAATACTGGCAGTGTTGCTCTGTATAAATAGCAACAGACTGGAATAGTAAAATATCAGTAGCTACAGAAAAGAGGAAAGTCTGTTTTCGCAAGTGTAAAGCCCTTGGCATTAGTTCTAGAGATCAAAGGCAGTCTCTTCATAATATTGCAAAAGCAGGATCCATTGCTAGAACATGTTTCCACGGCTAATAGAACCATCCCTCTGCATCTGCCCGATTTGTTGGTTATGAGGGAGACTTAGAAGCTAGTGGACAACATGCAAACGCTTTCGTCCCCCCCGTTTCTGAGAAAATTGCATCTTTGGAACAATGCACAAATCAATAGCTCGCTATGTTATATTGATTGTTTTCTCTTTGGAGTGGCGGGATGCATTTTGACTGCAAGCATGGGGAGATGCGTTACAAACTATTTCTGTATGAAATGGCTCTTTGTGGTCCCCAGCCGTTCACAGGTTCCTCTCTATGTACTCAGATTAGGTGGAAATAGAGAGAATTTAGCTTTCTGAGTGAATAATGGCGATCTGGTCTTGGCTTAACTGCTGAGCCAACAATTTAAGGTGTAATTTTGTATGGGGTTTTAAATACAGGAGGGAATATAACCAGCTGCCTGCAAGTCCAAACTCTATTCATTCTCTCATAGTTAAGTAGTTTGCTCTGCGGTCCACAGTATTATATGATATTGGAAAATTACCAGATTGGATTTCATTATGTAACTGAGATGTTTACTGTCGGAAGACATGAGCGCATAGCGGATTTTTGCCAGTTGTTATAACCTCAAAAAATTCAGGCATTCTTTGACTCATGCTGTTTTAATTTACCTTGTTTTAGTTTATCAGTGATTTGCAAGTACAAGAGTACAAGAGCAAATCCAGCTCTTTTATTCCCTCATAATAAAATGTGACTTTTTCTTGTTCCTATCAAATATACGACCATTTCAGAGAAACATACAGCATAGAAAAAGTAATACTGTCATATTTAGATTTTTTTTATATATATATATATATATATATATATATATATATATATATATATATATATATATATATATATATATATATATATATATATATTTTTTTTTTTTTTTTTTTTAATTTTTTTTGATATATATATATATATATATATTAATGAATTAAAATTCTAATGAATAAAGTTATAATTAATAAAGATAATTAATACAGAAGTGCAGATCATATTTCTGAAAGTTTGATTCAGCCTTTTATATGAATGCATACTTAAATTACTACAAAAACACAGGCTTGTTCGTTAATTAAAAGTAAAAAACAACATAATCCTTAACATGACCTTGTGTTAGGGTGACCACCTGCTAATAAGCCCAAGGGGGGACAAGGGGTATGTTTCTGAGGGACAATGTGGGACGCCCCATGGGCAGACTCACTGATAGTGGTTTACCCATTTCTAGCACATACCACCTTACATGGTATATTAATAATGCCCTATTCCCCTAAACATGTGTAATTGCTTATGTATGCTCATGACAGAATTGACAGATGCACTTCCACTTACGATTTACTTTAGCTATTTTATTAATTTTTCATTACAATTTATTCACTTTAAATAAATTATAATATAAAATTATAGGATTAAAATGAATTGTAGTTGCTCAACACCACAGGAAAAGTAAAAAAAAAAAAAGTCTGACATCACAACTCAAGGGAAGGGAATTCACTCATTCACTAATCCCTATATAGTGTATGGCAGTTGAGTTCACTATATCAGGAAGGAGTGAATAAATAAATAAGTGAACGGATTCGGACAGTGACGTATAACCTACACTGCGCGTGAGACTTGGGGCTGTTGCAAAAACATTGTCATGTGTACTTTTATATTACATCTACCTAATTTTAGAAAATAATACTAATAGCAATAATACTCAAAATTACTTTATATTGCAGTTATACATACCTCCCGCGTCAGCTTTGTGGTTTCATCGATAGTATATAGTAATAATAATAATAATATATATATATATATATATATATATATATATATATATATATATATATATATATATATATATATATATTGTAATGCTTTTATGTTCATAATCATTAATTGCTATTAACGTACTGAGAACAAAAATAAACACACATAAACGTTCATAATTATGTATTTATTACTTTTAGTATCTTGACACTTGCTCAAGCAGCGTTTTGAGCTCAGATAAGATGGTTGTTGAGCGTCCACAGGTGACTGTTAATTTTACATCGGAATACACTAGCCTAACTGTTATTAACGGAAAAATGTCAATTATCCACCAAATTATCATTTTTGTAAGTTAACAACGATGCCACCTCAGTAAATTAGTCAAATAGTAAACTGAGTTATTGCCTACATAACATATTTTAATATAAATAATGTAGGAAAAACGTTAAAACAGAAATAATAAAGATGTAAACTTCATCTCTCATTCAAACTCGCTCGCTCCCGCTCTCGCAGTAGCATGCTGAACTGTCAAGTAATGTTCGTTTGGCTGCCTGGGGCTCGAGGATATAGAGCCATCAACTTTTTTTGAGCAAGCATTGATTTTGCGTGACACAGTCTCAATTTGCGGGACGCATGAATTGGGCTTCAAACGCTGTGCGCGCACGCGCTACGCGGGACGGGTGGTCACCCTACCTTGTGTTCATCATTACATCCATTACAGTGTGGCTTTTCCAGTCATATTAATGTCAATAAATCAACACTAATTTAGTCCAAATTTGCTCATGTTTCAGTTATTACACGATTAATCTAGAGGAGTAGAGGAAACTACTGGTGTAATTATTCTCTGACACAAAGCATCATAAGCTTCAAATTACTGGTATAATGTATTTTATTATGTAATCAAGAAACTTACAGCTAGAAGATGTCAATACATTGTGGTTTTCTTGAGGTTAAAAAATTTGTGATTGATATACTACATGGTTTTCCAAGATGTGCTCGTGTTTCATTGAATTGATGATTGAGAGAGAAGAGCACAGCAGGCCGGCGTCACAGGTTCATGTCAAGCTGCGCTGTGCTGTTAAAAGTTCTGCTTCAGTTGTTTTCACTCGTGCTGTAATTGAATGAGTTACTTCTGAAATCTCCCATGATGCTGCAGATCCAATTATAAGCAGCTTAGATGAAATAAAACAGCCTTTAAATAAATAAGTGAATGAAAATACCTGGTTTAATTTGAAGGTTGTAAGTGACAGAACAGAAACGCCTGTGCTTTCTAATTTATTTAATGATAGCTTGCCTTTGAGCTTAAATGAAAAACACAGAATCTGCAAGTTAACACAAAGCAAATCAGTGGAGCCAATTTGAAAAGGGTTATGCTTATACTACTTGCTTATTCTTCCTGGACACACCTGCATGTGAAATGGGCCTTGACTTGGTTTCAGTTGTTGGTCAACATATAATTACTCCGCATAAGCAAAAACTACTGGATCTGTATTATTTTCATTTTGCTTATTTAAGCAGTCACTTTCTGGGGTCATTTGACTGAAAATAAATATGATGTCTACTGATGTTTGAGGTAGATAGAAATTATCTTGGCTTTATGGTGGATATTTGGTATCTCCTAATGCACACCCAACATGTCTGGTTGTGGTTGTCTGGTCAGTGTTTTTAAATATATTTTTTCTTCAAGTTAAAAGTTTAATAATCCCCTATGGAGCATACTAACAGTGACCGTCCACTTTTTCCAGCTGCCTTGATTTTCTTTTCTTTTTTCTTTTTTTTCAGATTTATTTCCTTCACTGAAGTATCCAAAGATATTTTACTGAAGAGGTTGTGAACCAAAACAATCACAACATACAGATTTTAAAGAGAAAAAAGTTAAAAGAAAGAGAAAGGTACGAGATTGTATTTATAGTAATTTACAATTTATTTATTTATTTTTGCCTATGTATTCATATATAATATGTGTAGTGTATAGACTTCTTGTTTACATAATTTCCAAACATTCTGAGAGAGTAAAATTGCTACTAAATACTTTTAATGACATTTACATTTACATTAAATCATTTAGTAGACGCTTTTATCTAAAGCGACTTACAAATGAGAACAATAGAAGCAGTCAGGTCAACAAGAGAACAACAACAGTATACAAGTGTCATGACAAGTCTCAGTTAGTCTAGTACAGAACGCATAGCCAGGTTTTTTTTTTGTTTTTTTTTTTTTATAAATGAAAAGAAAAGAAGGAGATGTGCTAGTATTAGGTTAAATGCTGGCAAAAAGATGAGTCTTAAGATGTTTCTTGAAAATGAGTAAAGACTCAGCTGTACGAATTGAGATTGGGAGGTCATTCCACCAGCTGGGCACAGTCCAGGAAAAGGTCTGTGAGAGTGATTTTGAACTTCTTTGAGATGGCACCACAAGGCGTCGTTCAGTTGCAGAGCGCAAACTTCTGGAGGGCACATAAGATTTAACCAGTGAGTTTAGGTATGTTGGTGCCGTGCCAGTGGCCGTCTTGTAGGCAAGCATCAGTACCTTGAATTTGATGCGAGCGGCTACTGGTAGCCAGTATAACCTGATGAGGAGAGGAGTAACGTGAGCTTTTTTTTGGCTCATTGAAGACAACCCTCACTGCTGCATTCTGGATCAATTGCAGAGGCTTGACAGTACATGCAGGAAGGCCCACCAGGAGAGCATTACAATAGTCCAGTCTGGAGAGAACAAGAGCTTGAACAAGAAGTTGGGTGGCTTGCTCTGACAGGAAGGGTCTAATCTTCCTAATGTTGTATAGGGCAAATCTGCAGGACCGGGTCGTTGTAGCAATGTGGTCTGTGAAGCTTAACTGATGATCCATCACAACTCCTAGGTTTCTGGCTGTCCTCGAAGGAGTAATGGTTGACGAACCCAGCTGTATAGAGAAGTTGTGATGAAGCAAAGGGTTAGCTGGAATCACCAGAAGTTCTGTTTTCGTAAGGTTAAGCTGGTCATTCATCCAGCTAGAAATGTCACTCAGACAGGCTGAAATGCAAGCAGCTACCGTCGGGTCATCTGGTTGGAATGAGAAGTAGAGTTGGGTGTCATCAGCGTAGCAGTGATAAGAAAAGCCATGCTTCTAAATGACAGATCCTAATGACGTTATGTAGATGGAGAAGAGAAGTGGTCCAAGTACTGAGCCTTGAGGAACCCCAGTAGCAAGGTGTTGTGACTTAGAAACATCACCCCTCCAAGACACACTGAAGGATCTGTCAGAGAGGTAGGACTTAACCCACAGGAGTGCGGTTCCAGAGATGCCCATCTTTCTGAGGGTGGACAGGAGAATCTGGTGAGAAATTTTAGAAATGAGAAATCTGTTCTACAGTAAAGTCAACTGATTGGTCTATGAATAGTGTTAACTGTGAATGTGGCTACTATGTAGTTAAAAAAAAAAGATTTATTTTTAAAGAAATGGCTTGTACAGAAGCATATATCATTTTGCTTAACAATCGTGGAGCTCATGGTAGGTCTCTCTTGAAAGATTTATACAGAATCGTTACAACTCAGTTTCTCTGGAAAAGATGAATGTGATGTTTCCAAAACCAGACTGTTGTGCTCTATTAGGAGGATTCTCATTAGAAGCACATTAAAATGATTTGTGAAATGAAATAATATGCATGTGACATTTTGATTTATTGATACAAATTTCATAGTCAAATATATGACTGAAACCAAATAAGCAAATTATATCAAATATGAAGCTAATTGTCTAACCATTCTTGTAATGCCAGTGTGTTTTATGTGTCTTCCCTTCCAGTCCTGACAGCGAGTTCACTGTTTTATATTGGTATCTTCTGAACTGTCAGCTGCAGTGTTCTGGGTAACAGTGTGTTTATGCTATATATTATGTTAGATCTCTGAAAAGGGAACGCACACTTCCTATCTATCATACTTCCTCTATCTTAACATGCATCACACAGACTGAAGCATATTTTGTGTAATCCTGTCAGTTGCCTTGTGGTTTCATTCATCAAAGCCATTGATGGTCATTCTTAAGTGGTATTATTTCTTTATAAAACATCAATAGCCTGTGAACTCCCAGTTGCGGCATAAAACCAGTAGATTCACATTAGAAATAAAAGAGCTTAAATCTATATAGCTGAATGGGATATAAAGATTTCCACAATGCACCTGGCAGTGATGAACCAGAGATGAATTGCACAATCGTATGGATTTTGTGAAACCACCTTCATCAAATCTGCTTTAAAGTGGAGTTGTTTGAAGCTAGAGTGCTTTGGTAAAGTAGATTAACTCTGACAGATCAACAATGAGGATGGTTAGTATTTATCTCAAAGCCAGGAAGAAATGTTGATTCATAAATTTTAACTGCTCAAGAAGAAAAAGAAATAAAGAAATGACGCAGTGTAAGCAATCATTCAGTGGAAATATTTCTTTTTATTTGCTATTGGGCTTTCGAGAAATTGCCACTTGGAGTTTAAGAGACCTAACAGCAATGCTTCAGAAACAAATTACTGTGTTATTTTTCATCTCACCTCCAGACCTCAATCTAAGAAAAGGCACAATCAGGTGACTGATTGAACCTGTCACCTAACCCTCCTCCGATTGAATTTACCCCATGGTTACTTCGCTGCACCGCACAGGGTCGTTGGCGGCAGGCGACTCAAAGAATTAAAGGAAGCTTGATAATGTCTCCTCCTGTCTCATCTAGGTGGCTGTCCACAGCAATCACATAAAAGAGTCACTTATGGTAGAAGGATAGCACCATGTTGTTGTCTGGTGTCTTTCATAAACGCAGCCACACTGAGTCATCTGCGTGACATGTTTGTGACTGTGTCACGTTCACTTTTAGGGGGTTATTTTTAAAATGGGATTCTATTCTGTTAAAAAATGAGTCATTCAATATTTTGCATTTAGTTAAGATGAGTGTTGATTTGATTTTGCGCTGTGAGTGGAATCAGAGCCTAATTAGAACATTGGCGGATACGAGGATGAATATAAATCGACATCTATTATAAAACTTGAGTTGAACATTACATTGTTCCCTGATTTTCAGTACTCTCTGTTGCAGATGTCCTGCTTTCTAGATATACTGTAATACTCTCATGCCATATTTCTGCTCTTTATAATAAAATTTTCATTCTCTCTTATCAAGTATTATTTATTTGTTAAGGATTTAAAGTATTTCTTTAGGTTATTTTCAGTCTTGTCAACAGTTCTTTGATTTTGTCTTACTGACACAATATTTTTTTATTATCATTTTATTGGGTTTTTAATTGTATTCCATTTTCTTTTTAAATGTAGTTGACAAAGACTTTTTAAAGAGTAAGACTAAATTTATTCCAGACAATTAACAATTACCGCAGATAATACATAGTGCACATATATACTACTGTTCAAACGTTTTGGTCTCCAAATATTTTAATGTTATTGAAAACAGTCTCTTATGCTCATCAAAGCTGCATATTTTCCATTTTAATATAGTTTTGAATGTAATTTAATTCTGTGATGGCAAAGTTGAATATTCAGCAACCATTATTCTTCAGTCTGCAGTCTCACATGATCCTTCAAAAATCATTCTAACATGCTCATGTCACGATCGGTGTTACGGAAAACACAGGAGAGAGAACCAATTGCGAGTACGTCTTTAATAAGGGGTAATCCAAAGAGAATACACAGTCCAGGCATGAGTCGTAACCAAAAACATCCATCCAAACATAAACCAAACGAAGACAAGGCAAGGGCAAGAACTGACAGACATGAATTAATGTTCAACATTAAATATTAAACAAGGACTCCGTAACACAGACTCAGACAGACCGGGTATAAATACACAGAAGGATAAAGGGGAAACAGGAGACAGGTGGGGAACAATCAATTAACTAAACAAGGAGGAAGGTGACCAAATAAGGGAACAGGAAGTGATAAGGTGACAGACACCGTGAGAAAGGAGGACATCTAGTGGAAACCCAGGGACACAACCCAGACACTGTGACAGAACCCCCCCTCTACGGAGCGGCTCCCAGACGCTCCACGACAGACACAAAACAGACCAGGAGGAAGGCGGGCAGGTGGAGGCTCAGGGGGAGAGACGGAGGGCCAGAAAAAAAAAACATGGGGAACAGGCACCAGAATGTAACACAACACAGAAAGACCAGGAGGGAGGAGGACCGGAGGAGGTTCAGGGGGAGGGACGGAGGGCCAGACTTACAGAAAGGGACAGGGACAGACATTAACACAAAAACAAAAGGAAAAAACAACATTAAGCCCCCCAGGGCGGAGCAGAAGACCACCACACCCTTGTGGTCAAGGCCAGAGTCCTCCAGGGCGGAGCGGAAGACCACAACAACCGTGTAGTCAGGGCAAGCGCCCCCCAGGGCGGAGCAGAAGTCCACCATGTCCGTGTGGTCAGAGCGGAAGCCCCCCAGGGCGGAGCAGAAGACCACCACGTCCGTGTGGTCAGAGTGGAAGCCCCCCAGGGCGGAGCAGAGGACCACCACGTCCGCGTGGTCAGAGCGGAAGCCCCCCAGGGCGGAGCAGAGGACCACCACGTCCGCGTGGTCAGAGCGGAAGCCCCCCAGGGCGGAGCAGAGGACCACCACGTCCTCGTGGTCGACGCCAGAGTCCCCCAGGGCGGAGCGGAAGACCACCCAGTGACTTGACCTGACTCTGAAAGGTCCACGATGACTAGCCTTGTCTCTGGAAAGTCCATGGTACCTAGCCCTGGCTCTGGAAGGTCATCAGTGACTGGCCCCGACTCTGGATGGTCATCGGTGACTAGTCCTGACTCTGGAAGGTCAACGGTGACTAACCCTGAATCTGGAGGGTCCACAAGCACCTGACTAGCCACTGGAAGGTCAACCGGAACCTCACTCAACTCTGAAAATTCAACAGTCACCTGACTCGACTCTGGAAGGTCAACAGGAACTTGACTCGACTCTGGAGAGTCAATGGGCACCTGACTTGGCTTAGGACTGTCTGTGGAGACGTGAGACTCCTCGGCTTCAGGCACCGCCTCTGGAATGGCCTCGGGCACTGCCTCGGTAATGGCCTGGGGAGCGGTCTCGGGCACCGCATCGGGAGTGGCCTCGGGCACCGCATCGGGAACGGCCTCGGGCACCGCATCGGGAACGGCCTCGGGCACCGCATCGGGAACGGCCTCGGACACGGCCTCGGGCACCGCATCGGGAACAGCCTCGGACACCGCCTCGGCCTCCGGAACAGCAACGGACACTGCCTCGGCATCGGACACCACCTCGGCCTCCGGAACAGCATCGGGCACCACCTCGGCCTCCGGAACAGCATCGGGCACCGCCTCGGCCTCCGGAACAGCATCGGGCACCGCCTCGGCCTCCGGAACAGCATCGGGCACCGCCTCGGCCTCCGGAACAGCATCGGGCACCGCCTCGGGAATGTCCTCCGGGCTTTGAGGAACGGAAGACGCCTGTCTCCTCCTCCTCCGCCCTCTATGATGGCGAGTCGGTGACACCTTGTCTGGAGACTCAGGTGTTGAGTCGGCCATCTTGTGCTGTGGCTCCAAGCTGGCGGCCATCTTGTGCTGTGGCGCTGGGCTGGCGGCCATCTTGTGCTCTGGCTCTGGGCTGGCGGCCATTTTGCACCGTGGCGCTGGACTCGCGGCAATCATGGGAAGTGGCGCCACCGTGGTGGACGTGCGCTTCCTCTCCCCTCTCCGTCCGCCATGGTGAGACGGTGGCTCTGATCCATCCCACACGAGCCCCGGGTCGAAGGGAGGCCATGGTTGAGAGCGGTGCTGAATCTCCTCTCTACCACTCCCTCCTCGACGACCTCCCCTGGTCCCCCGGAAAACCACCAGGCGAGTTCCCTCAAATCCGTTCCTCTCCCGCTCTGTGGCTGGGGAGGAGACATAAGCAGACATACCGCTGGATCTTCGTTTAGACGGAGTCCTTCTGTCATGATCGGTGTTACGGAAAACACAGGAGAGAGAACCAATTGCGAGTACGTCTTTAATAAGGGGTAATCCAAAGAGAATACACAGTCCAGGCATGAGTCGTAACCAAAAACATCCATCCAAACATAAACCAAACGAAGACAAGGCAAGGGCAAGAACTGACAGACATGAATTAATGTTCAACATTAAACATTAAACAAGGACTCCGTAACACAGACTCAGACAGACCGGGTATAAATACACAGAAGGATAAAGGGGAAACAGGAGACAGGTGGGGAACAATCAATTAACTAAACAAGGAGGAAGGTGACCAAATAAGGGAACAGGAAGTGATAAGGTGACAGACACCGTGAGAAAGGAGGACATCTAGTGGAAACCCAGGGACACAACCCAGACACTGTGACAGCTCATTTGCTTCTTAAGAAACATTTCTTATTATTATCAATGTTGAAAACCATTGTGTTGCCTAATATATTTGTGGATTCTTTAGAAAAAATTTTCAGGAATAAAAAAAACAGCATTTATTTGAAAGCGAAATCTTTTGTAGCCATTTGTCTTTAGTGCAATTTTTAATCAATACAATGCATCCTTGGTGAATAAAAGTGTGTAAAGTATGTACAATTTCTGACATAGTAAAATCCTATTGACCTTAAACTTTTGAATTATACACAAATATAATTTTAAATATTTTGTATTTTTATTATTAATAAATCAGCTATTAGGGGATTTTTTTCTAAAAATTGAACTAGTTTTAACCAGGCCCAACACACTAAAGTAATGCTTTTATTATAATGAGATTTTTTTTCCTAACCAGTGCCACAAACAGGGAATTGTATTAGCCATTTAGTTCCTAATAGTTGCATCCTATTGTTTGTTGACATGCTGTGTAGCCCTGCCCATAATGGATTCTCATTACCTCACAATTTTGCTTCACATAGCTGTAATTCTACAGTATATTAAACATTGAATATGTTCTAAATGTTTTGTGTTGTGCCACATTTTTACTTCCAGGCTGGGGAGACAAGTACACATCACCTTAAAGGGTTAGATCACCCAAAAATGAAAATTATGTCAATAATAACTCACCCTCATGTCGTTCCAAACCCATAAGACCTCCGTTCATCTTCAGAACACTGTGTTACGACCCTGCGTTCTACTTGCTCGCCTGCTGGTGGCGGTGTTCTTCCAGGAGAGCTTGGGAGATCGCACACCCCTGTTACCTGATCACCACTTAATTATGGAGAGGATAAAACATTGGACTCAACCACTCCTCTTCGATTGACACCCTCTGGAGAAGTCACTTGTTTTCCGAGCCTTTATTTGTTTACAGTCCATACCAACCTTTTCTCCTCCCCATCTGGATTATGATTTTTCCCCTTTTGATTTTGATCCCTAGACTTCGTTATATTAAGTTATTTGTGTTTTTGAAGACTAATAAAATCTTGAAAGTCATTTCTTCAGTGTACTTGTATACTTTATGTACGGTCGAAACGAGCTGGCCGTAACATAAATTGGGTGTCTCGTCCGCGATCCTATGGAGGTAGGAAACGTTGGTAAGTATGGGTTGTATGTGAGTATTTTTTTGTGTATGGTTACCTTTATAAATGAGAACTCTGGTGAGTTAGAGTGTTTCCAGCTGGATTGTGAATACAATCCTTCCAACGGAGCACTGTTTGTTGTTTTTGTTTTGTTATTTTGCCTTTCTTGTTTTTGGAGGTTATCCTGGCTGGAGATTAACTCTCTGTAGGGGGTACGCTTCCGGACCTTCAGTTTGACTGATTGTCGCGGAGCTCACCGTTTAATGCCGCCCCGAGCCCGGTACATCTCTGAAGACCAGGTAGGATTTAGTTAGTGTTTTCTGAGTTAGGAGCTGGAGTTTTCTCATATTGTAAACGGTAAATCCATTCTACAAAAACAAATAAATCGTTGTGTTTGTGTGTTTAGTGCGGTTTAATTTCGCGCTTACACTGTGTTTTGACTTGTGGGAAGTTTTGTGAATGAGCATAGGTTGCGTAATACGGTGATGTAGTTTATGGGAGTTGTATTTCGAGTAAACAGCGTCTCACGTGTGTTAGCTAGTAGTTTTGTTTGTGTTATTGTGCGTATACATATACGAACAAAATGTCTTCGTCGATCGAAGATTTCTTTGCGTGTCCATCAGAAGCTTTGCTTGAGAGTTGTACAAAGGAGCAGTTAGTGCAAATAGCCGAATGCTTCAGTGTCGATCTTACTACTCAGGAAGAGGTTGAAGGAAACTAGTGTGACTACTTTGAAGCGGTCACTTGTTGATAGAGGAGTTATAAGCACTGAGTTAATTACTCCCAGTGAATCGGTTGTGTCTACTCCTGATGAGGTTTATAGTGAACGTGAGACAAAATATCCAGAGTTGTCTTTACAAGAGAAGCAATTGTGTTTAGATGCTGCGAAGATTTGTGCTGAACGCGACGATCGCGCTATGATAGAACGAGCGGTAGAAAGAGAATTTGAAGAGAGAAAATTATATCATCAGTTAGCTATGCGAAGACTGGAGCTTGAGTTAGTGAAGGAAAGAGAAGAGAGGACGTTTCAGTTAGAGAAGGAACGAGAAGAGAGAGCGTTTCAGATAAAAAAGTTGGAGTTAGAATTAGCAGCAAAGGCAGCTGAAGTTTCACAAGCGAATGTGCCTCCTGTTCTACAACAGCAAGCGAATGCAGGTTAACCTGTGTTTGACGTTCACAGAAATATGAGATTAGTGCCGCCATTTTCTGAAAAGGAAGTGGATAAATATTTCTATCACTTTGAACGTGTTGCTTTATCCATGAAATGGCCGAAAAGCTTTTGGACTTTATTGTTACAGTGTGTGTTCACAGGTAAAGCTAAGGAAGTTTATTCTGCACTCTCACTGGAACAGAGTGGTGAGTATGATGTTGTGAAATCTGCTGTGTTACATGCATATGAACTCGTGCCCGAGGCATATCGTCAAAAATTTAGGAATTTGAGTAAAGCTGATGAATGTACTCATGTTGAATTTGCAAGAGCAAAAGAGAACTTATTTGATCGGTGGTGCACTTCAATGAAAGTTACAACTAAAGAGGAATTAAGAGAATTAGTGCTCTTAGAGGAGTTTAAACATTGTGTTCCTCATACTGTAGCTACACATCTCACTGAACACAAGGTGAATACACCTTCTGAAGCTGCTATCATGGCTGATTAATTTGTGTTAACCCATCGTGGGTCATTCAGTTCAGTCGGTCTTAAAACCAACAATATGAGTAAGTCTAAGTTTTGCTTTCAACCTAAGACAAAGTCTCCTGTGATGAGTAGGAATATTAAGGTGACAGTTGCTGAGACATGGTTTGCTTTTATTGTAAAAAGCTTGGTCATAAAATATCTGACTGTCTTATTCTCAAGAAGAAAGAGAGATTGTTGAAACCTGTTGCTTTGGTTTCTACCTCACCATTCACTGTTGATACTTGTAATGAGAAAGAATGTCATTTATCTAGTTCTATTGATAAATCTGTTGATCAGTGTATAACTTCCTCTGTTGATTATACACCTTTTATCACTGAGGGAAATGTGCCATTGCCTGGTTCAAACGAAACGTTGCCAGTACGTCTTCTTTGAGATACGGGAGCCGCACAGTCGTTTCTTTTAGAAGGAATTTTGCCTTTAACTTCTGAAACCGCTACTGGAACTCATGTATTAGTGCGAGGTTTTAAGATGGGGTTTGTTGAAGTGCCTTTACATCGAATCCATCTTTCCTCTGCCATTGTATCTGGTGATGTAGTGGTTGGTGTTCATTCTGCACTTCCAGTCCCTGGGATTACATTTATTCTGGGAAATGATTTAGCAGGTGAGAATGTTTGGGGACGGAGTGGTGTGGCAGCTCTGCCCATAATAGCATCTATACCTAGGAAATCTGATATTGAAAACTGTAGAGAATTTCCTGATTTGTTTCCAGCTTGTGCAGTTACTCGATCAATGGCTAAACCATTATCTGAAAATCAAGTTGAAGTTCCACTGCATGACACTTTCTTTTATACTGTTAATACAGGTAAGCCGGGATCTGATGTGTCCAAATGTCCTGAGCAAAGAGACCTGAAGTCCTGCTCTTCGTTGTCTTCTGACCAGAAAGATTCAACAGTGCTGCAAAGTGAATCTGTTGATACATCTGAGGCTCTTTCCATTCCTGAGAAAACCAATGTTGATCTCTCTGATGTTGATGACTGTTCTCTGACTACTTTGTTACAGATCTCTCGAGAGGATTTAATTAGAGCTCAACAGAGCGATGACACTCTTAAACCTTTATTTTCTGCAGCAGGGTCTAAGAAGTGTTCTGATTCTCTGTCCTTTTCGTACTTTCTTGATGATGGTCTGCTTTGTCGGACAGTGGTCCTGCATAAACATGTTTCTCTAGAACCTAAAACTCAGATTGTGGTTCCTTTTCCAGTGAGAGACTCTGTGTTGCATTTGGCTCATCAAGGACTTGCTGGTCATACCGGAGTTCGTAAAACATTTGATCGGGTCTTACGACAGTTCTATTGGCCTAAGGTAATACGAGATGTGGCAAAACATATTCGATCTTGTCATACATGCCAGATCACCGGTAAGCCAAATCAAAAAGTGCCTGTTGCTCCGTTGCAGCCTATTTCCCATTGTTTCCACTCCTTTCGAGCATTTGATAGTTGACTGTGTTGGTCCTTTGCCCTGGTCTAAGACTGGTCACCAATACCTTCTAACCGTTATGTGCCAGACTACTCGTTATCCTGTTGCTTATCCGTTAAGGTCCATCACTACAAAATCTGTCTTGAAAGCCCTCACTAATTTTATGTCGACCTTTGGAATTCCCAAAGTTATTCAATCCGATCAGGGTTCAAACTTTGTCAAAACAGTTCTCTAAAACCCTGCCTCAACTTCGAGTAAACCACAATATTTCTAGTGCCTATCATCCGCAGAGTCAAGGAGTTATTGAGAGGTTTCATCAAACCCTGAAGTCCCTTTTGAGGTCATATTGTGTGGAACTTGATGCAGATTGGGAAGAAGGTCTGCCGTGGATGTTATTGGCGATAAGTGAGGTAATCCAAGAAAGCCTTGGGTTTAGCCCAAATGAATTAGTGTTCGGACATGTAGTGCGAGGACCTACGGCTGTGTTAGCTGAGGAGTGGCGAATGTCTAAACCTTCTGAAAACATTTCAGATTATGTGAGTGGATTCCGGCGTAGATTGTATGAGGCACGAGCTCTCACTAAAAAGAAGTTGAGTAAATCTCAAATAAAAATGCAACAACATTTTGACAGAAAAGCTAAGTTAAGGGTGTTTCAGGTGGGTGATCAAGTATTGGCTTTGCTGCTTCTACCTGTCAACCCATTTCAGGCTAAATTTACAGGTCCCTACAGTGTAGTTAAACGTCTTTCCGATAATAATTATCTG
Organism: Carassius carassius; assembly: GCF_963082965.1. Lineage (NCBI taxonomy): Eukaryota > Metazoa > Chordata > Actinopteri > Cypriniformes > Cyprinidae > Carassius > Carassius carassius. Next base: position 14,133,020 of record NC_081765.1, read on the forward strand.
TTGAATACTCCTGACCGGAGACAAAAATAAAAGTCTGTCACAGTAACCTGTTGAAATTGTATATAGCTCCTGTATGTTCTGTTACTGTTAATGTGGTAAACTCTTGTGAATTTTTTTCAGAATCATCTCCTCTCTTTTGCAGTACGAGGGGGGGATTATTTAGAGAATGCTGATGAAGATGAGAGTTTTCTTTCTCGAGAGAAAGTCGACGGGCGACTTAAAAACTCTGAGATTCTTCTTAACCTGTCCTCTCATCTTTCTTATTTGACAGAGAAAGAGAGGAGTGATGTCACTGAGTTGGTGATGTCATTTCCCTCTCTTTTCCTTGACGTTCCCGGTCGTACTTCTGTCATAGAACATGATATCGACATAGGAACCTCGTGTCCAGTTAAACAGAACGCCTATCGAGTCAATCCTTTTAAAAGAGATTTGCTGAAACAAGAGGTGAACTATCTGCTTGCTCATAATCTGGCTGAATCTAGTTTCAGTTCGTGGAGTTCTCCTTGTATTTTAGTAAATACACCAGATGGCTCATATCGATCCTGCACAAATTATCGAAAACTTAACTCTGTGACAAAGCCAGACTGTTTCCGTTTACCTTGAGTTGATGACTGCGTCTATCATGTTGGCTCTGCCCGTTACATTAACAAATTCGACCTCTTAAAGGGGTATTGGCAGGTGCCTTTGACTAGTCGTGCTTAGGAATTATCTGCCTTCGTTACGCCCTTGATGCTTTCCTGCAGTATACGGTAATGCCTTTCGGAGTTCGAAATGCACCCGCGACTTTCCAGTGACTCCGTATACTGTATGGAATGTCAGGGTGTGAGGCATATCTTGATGACGTCGTGCTGTATAGTTCCTCCTGGTCTGAGAATCTTAACCAGATTAAAGAACTTTTTTCTCGTTTAGCAAAGGCTAATCTTACAGTTAATCGCGCTAAGTCTGAATTCGCGCAGGCAACCGTTACCTATTTGGGTAAGGTGGTGGGAAATGGTTGTGTAAAGCCCATTGAGACTAAGGTAGAAGCTATTTGTAACTTTCCAGCTCCCACCACTCGTCGTGAATTGCGACGATTTCTCGGCATGGTGGGATATTATCAGAGTTTTTGCAACAATTTTGCCAGTGTAGTCTCACCTCTTACCGATTTATTAAGTCCAAAGTTATCTTTTCAGTGGTCAAAGCCCTGTCAGCAGGCTTTTGAAAATTGTAAGGCTTTGCTGGCATGTGCCCCTGTTTTGACAGCTCCGAATTTTGAAAAGTCTTTTAGTCTTGCAATTGATGCGAGTGCTTGCGGTGCGGGTGCTGTTCTCTTGCAGGAGGATTCGAACCAGGTTCTACATCCTGTAAGTTACTTTTCTAAGAAATTTAATCAACATCAACAGGTATATTCCACCATTGAGAAAGAAGCTCTTGCCCTATTGTTGGCAGTACAACATTTTGAGATATATCTAGGGTCAATTGCTGCACCGATTATCATTTATACGGATCATAATCCTTTGGTCTTCTTGAATCGGATGAGGAATCGAAATCAGTGACTTATGCGATGGAGTTTCATTTTACAACCTTTCCATCTCGAGATTAGACATATTCGAGGAAAAGATACCTTAATAGCTGACACACTTTCTAGAGCGTAACATAATTTCTGTGTTGTCCGTTCCTTTTTCTTTGCATCTCTAGGGCCCAGAGGTGTTACAGAATGAAGAGAAGACGACGTTCCTTTGGATCACCAGAACTTTTATTGTGTTCGTTCTGGGTAGTGTTTAACTGTCTTTTCTTTGTTGTGTTTTTTTTTAATTCGTTGCTGAATCTTTATTTTAGGAGGGAGGTGTTACGACCCTGCGTTCTACTTGCTCGCCTGGCGGTGTTCTTCCAGGAGAGCTTGGGAGATCGCACACCCCTGTTACCTGATCACCACTTAATTATGGAGAGTATAAAACTTTTGGACTCAACCCCTACTCTTCACTTCGTCCAGGGGATCGACACCCTCTGGAGAAGTCACTTGTTTTGCGAGCCTTTATTTGTTTACAGTCCATACCAACCTTTTCTCCTCCCCATCTGCATTATGATTTTCCCCCTTTTGATTTTGATCCCTAGACTTTGTTCTATTAAGTTATTTGTGTTTTTGAAGACTAATAAAATCTGTACGGTATATAATAAAATTATGTACGGTCGAAACGAGCTGGCCGTAACAACTGTTTAAGATATTTTATATTTAATCCGAGAGCTCCCATTCCCTTCATTGAAACTGTGTGTACGGTATACTGTCCATTTCCAGAAAGGTAATAAAAACATAATCAAAGTAGTCCATGTGACATCAGAGGGTCAGTTAGAATTTGTTGAAGCATTGAAAATAATTGGTCCAAAAACAGCAAAAACTACGACTTTATTCAACATTGTCTTCTCTTCCGAGTCTGTTGTGAGCGCGTTCACTGCAGTGTGTGATCCGGTTCGCGAACAAATCATTCAATGTAACAGGATCTTCTTGAACCAATTCACCAAATCAAACTGAATCGTTTGAAACGGTTCACATCTCCAATAACCATTAATCCACAAATGACTTAAGCTGTTAACTTTTTTAATGTGGCTGACATTCCGTTAAAACAAACCAATATCCCGGTTTTAACTTAGAGGGAGTGTCAGCCACATTAAAAAAGTGGATTAATGGTTATTGGAGACGCGAACCGTTTCAAACGATTGAGTTCGATTTGGTGAACTTGTTCAAGAAGATCCGGTTACATTGAGTGCTTCGTTCGTGAACCGGATCATACACTGCAGTGAACACGCTCACAACAGACTCGGAAGAGAGTCTACTTTGATGATGTTTTTCTTACCTTTCTGGACATGGACAGTATACCGTACGCACAGTTTCACTGGAGGGACTGAGAGCTCTCGGACTAAATCTAAAATATCTTAAACTGTGTTCCGAGGATAAACAGAGGTCTCACGGGTTTGAAACGACATGAGGGTTAGTTATTAATGACATAATTTAGATTTTTGGTTGAACTAACCCTTTAAGTCCGGTTGAACAGCGTTAGAAATGGTTGCTTCAGGTCTGAATAAATTAGATATGTATAAATTAAATGTTTTGACCCTGCTTCTTGCATTTTATCTTTTAGGTCTTTAAAGGTCAATAGGCTGGAGAAGAGCAGGGGTTGTGTGTTATGTGAAAAAGTTCAACTGTTTAAGTGGTCTAAAGTGCTCTTTTATTCAAGTGTTAGCATTAAGCGTGAGTCATTTAATCCAGAGCAGCTTGTATTCAACATACAGCAAAAGAACTAAAGAGCAGATTAAACTAGCCCTTTCTTTTCCTCTTGCTCTTCATTATGGCATCACTTGTTGGCTTTTCAATTACTATTCCGATCACAGCTTCCTGTATATTCCCCAGTTCATTGCTGTTGATCCAAGTTGCTCCATTTCTGACGTTATCCTCAATTACTGAGAGATAATGCCAGCCGAGATTATATCTAACAGTGAAAGAAGCAGGTATGTACATCTTGCTGCCTTGCTGTGGTGCCTTTCAACACTTACATAGAGTTGTTGTGCCGTAGCAAATGCGAAAAAAACTATCAGACAATATTTGGATATAATGGTTAGATGTTGTTCTGGTAAAGCAGATGGCACAACTGTTGTTCCTATCATTAAATTTAGCATTCATACTCATTAAAATGGTCTTCCAGAGGTCAAAAGTGTGGACAGCACTCACCTGTGTTTATTTGTCTTGCGTTACATCTAGAGCTATTTGTGAGACTATAAAAAAATGCCTGTAATTACACTAGTGCTCCCACTTTTGTTGTCCGAATGTGCTGACACATCTAACAGAAGACCTCATTAAGTGCTCAGTCCCTCCCTTCTAGACCCTGCAAATATATCTCCACTAACTCAAAGATACAAACAAGAACTTGGAGAGTTATTTTGGTCCCTAATAGAATTTGGACCTTATCTAGCTTTGTTATCAGTTGATTAAGTGATGTACTGCTGCCGTGGAGATGCTTGCTGTCTGAGTTTCTCTGAGTTCCTTAGGTGAGGTCAAGGTTAGATGTAATCCCAGCTCCCGCATACTTTTAGCCCGACAAGCTTCTCTAAGTCATGCCTACTGGCCAAATGTAATTATATATATATATATATTTTTTTAAGACAAATCAAAAGATAAATGTTGAGCGCACTGTAACGGATATGCAGTTCATCGATTCATTGGTTCTGAACTAATGAATCACGGTTCGTTGAATCTAAAACAATGCAAACCCAAAGCTTGTAGATTTTGAGAAATGAGAAATTCCACAGTCACGTGAGCAGCCTCAAAGGAGAAACGAAACACATTCCACAACACACGCACACATAAGCACACACACACAAACAAACCTTTCTTAACATTCTTAACCTTCGTCATTTTATTTCTAAGATGTATTTTGATAGGGGTGTGTGTTGCATAAAGTGGTCAATCCTGTTATGCGAGGATTATAAATTGCTGACTTGTAAATTGGAAATGTTTTTGGAATGAATGTTCTCACAAAGAGTCATGATTCTGTAACTCTATCCCCCTGATCAGATCATAAAACTTTATGACCTATGGGAAACAGGACAGGAAAGAGGAAGAGAATAGTACCCTTTTATTTTCTCAATGTATTGAGTATTGCCTTTTTGTGCAGTAGATGTTTCTCCATATAAGTTGGAGTATCTGCAGTTTTATCGTGTGTTAATCAAACTTTAAATGTGTGTAATTCTGCATATGAATGTAACGTTGAGTTTCTATCATTTATATATGTTATTTTTGGTATCTGTTTAATCGTCATGCTTTGATGGACTCACTTATATAAAGGAAATTAATGAAAAATGTATTAATCTGGAATTACGAACTTGCTAGAATATCACTGCTGAAATCTGATAAGCCATAACTTATTAGAGTGGGTGGTTCCCCAGAGTCAAAGGAACGTTTTTCCCGCTTCAGATCGCGGACGTTCATTGGTTGTTCACGCAAACAGAGGCGTGAACCAGTCAAGCCATAAGAACTGACCCAGGAAGTTCCTCCTTCCCTTGTCTCTCTGGCTTCTCGGTCCTCTTCTATCTCGGTTGATCTCAGCACGGCGGCTGAGAGAACAGCCTGTTCTCATGGCTCCTTCGGGAGCTTTCATCTCCGTAGCTTTCATCTCCTTTGTTTTCATTTCTTTTACTTACTAAGTTGCTCTCTACACGAGGAAGACAAATTCTGAATCATTACGTTTGTTGGACCTTTCAAATATCGCGCGATTCCGCAGCAGCCCCGGAAGACACGAGAGAACACGCCCAATCACTAAGAGACCACATGCAAGTATCATTCTCTATGGAGATTTAAATGCTGCTTAAAGTTTGTCTATTACCTTTTCAAGGTGATTTGATTCGTTGTTGTCTTTCAAGGGTTACTGTCTGTGAGGATTACTGTCTGTCTGTAAACTGACCTTATTCTGTGATTGCACCTATTCTCTCATCTCTCTCTCTCATCCTCTCTCACTCATTCTCTCACTCTCTCTCTCTCTCTCTCTCCCTCATTTGGATACCGTTATGTTACAAGACAAAGTTTACTGTCTGTATTGTCGTACGCGTATTTACTCTGTGTGATTTGTAGTTTGATGTATTATTAGTTCAATTATTAAAAACCAATATATATTCATGATTGCATCTGTCTAAAACGCTCACATCACGAGTCAATGAAATGTCTTATCTTTAGCTATAGCTCTTTACTTTTTAGTAACCAAAATTTCATAATGATAGGATAATGTTTTCATGGCCAGAGAATATTTTTCCTTAAATTATAAGAAGTGATAACTTTATTGAAAGTTGATAAGTTAATCTAACGGCCATTTGCTGGACAAACCACTGTTTGATTTGTGGTAATTTACAGTAAGAGATATCACTATAATTGATATGAAGAATGGAATATTGACATATTAATGAGTAAATTACAGTGCCTTGTAATGAGTTATTGATATATACAATTGACCTATTTTTCATCTTCAATAATTTTAATGTAACTGTCATATGAGATATATATATATATATATATATATATATATATATATATATATATATATATATATATATATATAAATCATATTCCTGATTAATTATTAAAATTCCCTATATATCATTTGAGTTAATTATAATGTACAACCCAGTGCGGCTACAGCACTAAAGCTGTTGCAGGCTTTTAGAAATGTAAATATTCCTTTTATTGAAATTTTTTGGAATATTTGTCATTTTTACTCCCCCCCCTCCCCCCCCCTCCATACAGTGGATGCCAGTGGACATTATTTTTCACATAATTTACCTTTATTCCACACCGCTCTATCCCTTCTCTGAGAAACACGCGGATCATTTCCTGCTTTTATGAAGCCCCTCCCTCAGAAATAGGCGATGGGCTCTGATTGGTTAGCTAGCCCAGTGTGTTGTGGTTAGCTAAACCACCTAAATTTCTACTGTCTGAAGCCTATGTGTGTGCATTACAATGAAGCAGCTTATTAGATTAGAATGCCGATTAACTTACCTGTACAGTAAGCTGTTTAAACATTCTCCCGTTAAATTTTGAGCATCCAGTAATATAATCACAAGTCTTGTGGTTTCGGAGTATGCAGTTATTTGTCATTTTAGCTGTTTGGAAAAGGAGCGTAAATGTGGAAGCCCTTAAAAAAGATTTCTTATCCTGTTGTTCCCTGTTGTTCAGCTTAAAGTGTCATGGCAGAGCATTGAAGTTAACTAGTTGACTAATCGATTAGTCGGTGCAACCCCTAGTCTAAACATCCGACCCCTCACCTCAGCGGCGTTGTTAATATCGCTTTTTAGTTTGAGCCCGATTGAGAAGCAGAGGATATTATTGAAGAACGCTTCTCATAGCTATGTGAAAATAAGTGTATAATTGGAAAAGTTCATTGTTGGAGCTGAGCTGAATGAGAGAAGGAGAGAGAGAGAGAGAGAGAGCAAGAGAGAGAGAGAGAGAGAGATATATGCAGAGCGTGTACAGAGCAGGGGTACATGAGGAACAGTATTAAGAATCGCAGCTTTAGAACATTGATTTTGAAACCTGTGAATCCATTAGAATAGCTAGAAGACAGAATCCTGATTCATACTGTATATGAATATATTTTTATGTGCACCTCTAGTTTTCTCTTCCTCTTCTCCAAAGCAGCGCAGCTTGACTTTGCCCCCTTTGTTGCATTTTCCAGAGTGTGGGGTTTATCTGGGTTTGTTATGTCACAAACCCGGGAATATCTTATTTTAATTCCTATCAGCCGATTTTGTAGGCATTAAACTGCCAGAATTTTAAAAGGACCAAAGGATATCTCCGTTTGCATGAACTTTCAGCTTCGTAACTTTGCAGATATTGTTTATAAATGTGAAATTGAAATCAACCACCCCTTTAACATATTTGAACCACTTTGGCATTATGTAACAAATAACATAATTAGATGTGCTGTGTTACTATATGTAAACTATTTGTTTCCTCTTTTTTTCTGTTGCCTGAAATAAAGCATTAAAATTATAATTCAAGATTCATTGTAGGTCCCTCAAATTTGTTAACAACTCTTGCATATTGTACACTACATGGCCAGAAGTATGTTGACCCATAAACACTACCCATACTAAATATGTTGTATTTTAATATTTCATTTCAAAACCTTAGGTATTTTATGGAGTATCGGTCAACCCTTTTTTTTGAGGTTTTCCACTAGATGTTTGAACATGGATGCAGTATTTTGCGCCCATTCAAACCAGTAACTGAATGTAACTGAAATTGGTAGTCCTGTTAACTACATAAGTATTACAATTACAAAAGTATGTTCACATACTTTTCAGACATGTGGTGTGTCTATTAGCATTATGATTTTAGAACATCAGTCATTCCCATGACATGAGAAAAAAAGATTATTTTACATCCATTGTGCAGCGTAAATATTCAAATACTCGTTATACTCCTTTTTAAGAGGTCAAAGCATATTTTTGCATTTATTGAAGTAATATATTTTCATACATTACCCCATCCCTGATTCATCAGTCAAACAGAGATAAATACTCTTGATTCATCAATCAGAGATAAAAGTTTTGCCTATCTGTTTTCCACATGCATGATTTGCAGTTTATTATTATTCTTATTCTTTCTGTTTTTTTTCTTTCCCTTTCACATTCACATTCACTCTGCACACTCGATCCTTGACTGCACGCACACACAGACACACACACACACACACACACACACACACACACACACACACACACACACACACACACACACACACAAATACACACACACACACACACACACACACACACACACAGAGAGACAAAGACAGATGCACACCAGGCCCGGCTCCAGATATTAGATGAAAGTTGGGCCAAATGATATTCTAGGTGGGACGTTCGGATTGGGGGGGGGGGATGGGTTCCTTTAACCCCTTAACTGTCACTCACGTTTTTGAAGATAGACTTGAATGTGCATGACACAAACCTAAATTTTTGTAATTCATGACTGAAAACATTTTGTAACATGATTTTGATGTGCCATTTACATGGTAATGCAATGTCTGATTTTAAAATGGGTTTTAAAGGATGAATTTTGAGATTTTATGTTTTCAAGTGATATATAACTTCTGATGATTTCTAAAATGTGATAGAAAAAAAGGCAACGAGGACGTTTTTTTTTAAACAAAGGTCAAAACTCCTTTTGTAATGTAGATTTCTGAGGGTACACTCTTGTCATAAATTAATCTATTACTTTTCCTACATAATTTTTAACAAAAAATATTGGTAAAATATATATTTGGGAGTCTTAGACCTTTTCCAACGATATATAGTTTGTCAAGATTAGATTAGATTTGATTGTAATATAGTATAGTCAATGTAGGCGTCCCGTATTCGGGACGGGGTGACAGTTAACAGGTTAATGTTTTAATCTCACATGTCTATTGATATTAGGGCTGCAACTAACGATTATTTTGATAATCGATTAATCTGTCGATTATTTTTACGATTAATCGATTAATCAGTTTATGTGCTTATATTTTAGTTTTTTCCATTTTTTCCCCAAGTAAATTATTAATAAATGGTCTTTATCCTTCAGCATAGATTTTTAAGAGATTTTAACCATTTTGCATTGTCATATCCTCATTAAAAATATACCTGGAGTTGTTTTATTGTGTTAGTAATCCTTTGTCGAACTCTTCTGCAATCAAAACACTGACCCATACTCTAGCAAATTTCACAAGGAGATATCAAATGTTTTCACCATGGCAGTCCTTAGAGCTCCTAAAGTAGTTTAACATCCCGGACAAAGCTTATTAAGGAATCTTTCAGAACATATTTTCACGAAGAATAAGGATAAAACAAAATAAAATTGCAGTGCATTGTATTTTATTATTTACTGGAAAACAGCTTTATAGCTTTTGCTGTGAAATTGTAAACAATCCTTCGAAAAAAGTGCCAATGGCATGAAACCTGAATGGAACTCACAATTTAAAGTAAAATCCATCAGAAGGTTGTCCAGAAAAAAAAATTGGACACACACAAAAAACCTGCTGTGTGAAAAAGAGCAGTGAATACTTAGAAAAAAAAGTGCATTTCAAATATCTTTAAACATTTATCTCTCTCATTCAGTCATAATTAGGCTGCACGACTGAATTTTGAACTGGTAAACGACAAACTGATCACAGAACATGTTTGTAAAGCTTTAAATGTTAACTGTTAAAAAGCAATGTTATCAGCTTTTACGACTAAACATTTGCAAACAACATTGTACTGGAGAATCTGCACAAATGAAAGTCTTAGGGGCCGTTCACATATCGCGCCTAAAAACGCGTGGAAAACGCTAGGCGCACCGCTTTCTCCTCCTTTCCAAAGCGCTCGTGCAGAAGCGCCCCTGAGGCGTCTGCCTTTGCTAAGCAACCATGACGTGCTCTCTCCTTGAAGACGCGGAAATTTCAGCAAAGGATAAATGGATTTGCAGCTCAAAAAATCGCTTGCAGTAGCTCTGCTACTAAATTTATTTCAAAATGGAAATCCATATACAACTATGATCAGCTGTTCCTTTCATCTTGACTGAGCTTTTAACGTTGTTACGGGAAAGGATGAAGCTGATTGGTTAGTTCTTGTCACATGACCCGCGGTGCGCTTGCTGCATTCTAAAAGTTGAAATGTTTTAACTCGATGCGGTGTTGGAAATAACGAACTTGAGTGCGCAAAAGACGCGATATGTGAACGTCCCCTTAAACAGTTCCGTAGTGCAGAGTTTACAGGTTACTCTTCTTTTTTGAAGGCTCAAAGTAAAGTACTCCCACATCCTGCTGAATGCTGCAGAGACGCTGTTCGGGAAGCACATGACAAAACGAGGCCAGCTATTGGCTATTCGCTACTTCTCCTGTTGTACTGGCTGAGTAAAACCTCCGGTGGCTCATTACTGCCACACTTTGGTCACCGCAGATTTGAAATATGCACGAAATGAGCCGCTTACGGCAAATAAAAGTTATTTAGCAACGAATCGATGACTAAATTAGTTGACAACTATTTTAATAATCGATTTTAATCTATTAAATCGATTCGTTGTTTCAGCTCTAATTGATATAGTTTTAATATCATATATTTAAGGCATATGTTAGGGTTGTTTGTTATTGTTGTGTTTGTTTTCTTCATTTTTAATATTTTGTATATATTTTGGAACTATTTAGTAGTTCAGAACCATGGATGCCAAAATTTCAATCACTTCATTCTGGATGGTTTTGGAAGTGTACTTTGCATTTGGTGGGATACCTGATGTAATGTCAGCCAGGTATTTACCTTTTTCCATTTCCATGTTTTTTTTTTTTTATTTAAACAACTTAGCAAAAAGCCCCGCAGCTATGCAATCTTCCTCTATGTCATATGTTTCACAATCCCCGTGTAGTGGAAGCTCATTGACTGGTAAAAACTTAACAACACCTGCCATGCTTTTTATGTAATAGCAATTCTTTTCTATCTGTTGGGGGCCGAGCAAAACATGCAACGGTCTCCCCTGACACCGATTGGCGGCAAAACTCTGTCCATGAGGTCGAGGCTTGTAAATGAGCTTGGCTGCATGCATGTTTTTGAAGACCACGGTCACGTTCTAATGCTGATTTACAGTTTTGAATACCTGTCGAAACGAACGTGTCATTTTCAGAGAAAGCAACACCAAACACTCGGCACGGAAAACAAAAGCATGCATCGCGATCTACAGAATATTCAAGCCACTTATTGGGCTACTATAATGTGCTAATTGAGATCACTAACAGTTCTAATAAAATGAATTGGCTGTTACTGTCGTTTATTGCTTTATAATTCAGCACGTCCGTTTACCTCAAAGGTTGCAAAGTGAATGAGCTATTAGAGTCTGTCTCAGTGTTGCCAGAATGTAAATGTCCAAGTATCGTACCAGAAGTTCAAAATTATCGTATTTGGAAGAAAATTATCGTACACAAGTCAAAAGGGTTATTTATCTATTGTAAACCAACTACATTTTAACGCGACCTGCAAATTACCACAATAGACAAGCCGTATGGTTGGATGGATCAGTGCAACAAAATACTATCCCATAATTTTCAGTGACTGTCTGCGTCGCGGCGCATATTAAAACATATTAAAATGATTTTAACACTTGCTTTGTCGCGTCCAGTGTAGGCGGAATTTAGCTGTTGCGATGTGGCGCAGTTAACTCATAACCACACATCTGAGCCGCTTTCATTGGAAGACTGCGTGTTGCCAGATGTTGAAGGGGTTCTTGCTGTCATGGACCGCAACATAGTGCTCGTTGGCTTTAAAGCTGGGCACCAACCCTCCCTGAGGTGCACACGAACGCATTTAGAGTGTCTGTAATGAGCCGATTAAGTGTATGAGTGAAGCCCTATGACTGCAACTGTCATCATTTAACTTTTCATAAAATTCTGAAATTATCGTACATTACGGGATTTTTTTCATTATTGATCGTTCATCGTACAGAGGTGAAAATTATCATACAAATACGATAATTATCAGTACGTCTGGCAACACTGGTCTGTCTGTCTCGGAGGAAAAAAAAGAGGGGATTGGGCAGAAATGAGAAAAAAACGTATCTGGAGCTGAATTGAATATCGCACTAATTTTGTGATTGGCTGTTATGTGGTGTGGGGCCAGGGTGGGCCAAGCCTCTGATTGGGTGGGCCAGGCCCACCCTGGCCCCCCCGTGGAGCCGGGCCTGATGCACACACACACACACAGAGAAAAACACTGCATAGGTAAAACCAAGCTCAAGGCTTGCATGTCATCACTTCATTTATCATGCAGAAGACAAAAAGATTTTATGCTCGTCCCCTGCATTTTTTAACATTTACATTGAAAGTGAGCCATCAAATGGAAGTTGTCGGAGTGTTGTGAGGAGTTCTGTGTTTGATGGAGATACTCCTCACTGAAGGAACCCTCATATTTACTGATGAAAAGGCTGCCGAAATGACACATCATAAGCTTTGCCTCCAGCTCTGAAGGAGGGCGGTGATTTATTGAGCAATTTCTTGTGTTTGTTTACCCAGATGCACTATTGCCGGGGTTGCTCTAGTATTTCAGTTTCTTTTGTTTTGCTTTTTCATTGCACAAGTGCTATTAGTAGTCATTAATGCATTTTTTCATCAATAATCACCCTGGATTAGGGTTGAAGCTCCCAGTGGAATAATTACAATCTTTTAAAGAGCATTTTAGAGCCCATTTATGACACGAGATGTGTTTTATCAGCACTCGTTGAAAACGCTCAAATCCTTTTGCATCTGTTTAAATGATGTAGATGCTCAGAACATTGTCACCTATTATTTTGGCAATAATCCTTCTCCCTCGAAACCATTCCAGCACTGATCTTACACTGCCAAATGACAAAAAGGTTTGTCGTGTAACCGTAAATTTGTGTGCTACAGCCTTCATCACCATAATGAACTTGTGAATAATGCAATTATGACAGAATTCCTCTCCCCCGATTGATGGTCATCATCATACTAAAGAGTTTGCATAATTTCTGACTAGCCTTTAATTCAATTCACGCAAAACTAAATCCAATTAGCCATATGGAAAAGCTCAGCAATATTTCCTGCTGCCTCCACATATCTGAGAGATCTCCCTCTAGAAGGTGTGTGAGAGAGAGGTGCACTCATGTTTCCTCACGCCCTGCAGGGAGCTCTTATCGAATTACTGCCATGTGGGTGCAGCAGCTGTCCTCCCTGCCACAGCGGGGCCACAGCTGCTAATTGGTGCATAATAGGCCCAGCAGCAGGGAAGTTCAGAGGGGCATCCAGCAGCCATGCCCGTCACCTTGATAAGGGACTGAAGCATTGTTTAGATCATCATATCCAGCGGCGGTGTGTAAACAAACAGCAGCCTTCTAAAATCGGCTCACCCCGGGAGAGATGACTGGAAGTCACTGAGTATATAGCCTCATCTGATGGTAGTGCAAAGTTCTCTTGGTTCTTACATGATGCATAGATTAGGGATAAATATTGGTGGTTCATCATTGGTTTGTATTCACTTGCAAACTTGCAAGTCTCATACAGTATTAGTAAGTCATTGTTAGCAGAGGTCCTCATCTTGGGTGTCTTGTCAACAGATCGCTCTAGAGCCATTTTTTTAAAGGAATAGTTCAACCAAAAAAGAAAATTTGCTGAAAATGTACTCACCCTCAGCCCATCCAATATGTAGTTGATTTTTATTTTTATTTTTAATCTGAAGAGATTTGGAGATTTAGCATTACATCACTTGCTGGATCCTCTGCAGTGAATTAGTGCCGTCAGAATGAGAAGAGTCCAAATAGCTGATAAAAACATAATAATAATAAGTAATCCACATGACTATAGTTCACATTTTGAGAAGTGAAAAACTATATGTTTTTAATAAGCCTTGTTAAGGCATTTCTTAACTTCAAACCATTTCTTCCGGAGAGAAATAGCCACCGATCAAGCACTGTTTACAAGCGAAAACATCCCAAAAGATTTAAAAGAGGATGAGGATGGACTTTTTCAATGGAGGAAATTATTACAGATTATGTTCTTGTATTTTGGTCAGCAGTGGCACTTTAAAGTTTAAACTTTACTGATGGATTTTTTTATTATTCTTTTTTTTCTAAACATGCAGCTTTTCACTTCAAAAATATGTTTTGATTGAATTTATCAACTTAAGTCGTTTGGATTACTTATGTGATGTTTTTATCTGCTGTGTGAACTCTTATTCTGATGGCACCCATTTAAATAAAATCCAGATATGAAATCACTTTGAGCAAGACCATGATGACACAATCAGTAGAAGTTTCAGAAGAGTTTCAGAGTGTGAAATGGTATATGAAGTGTAAAACTTGAGAATCTAGAAATTGCCATTTTCGATTCTACACCTCTGAAAGTGGCAAATTATAAGCATGGCTGCTTGAGTACATGGTCTCTGACTTCTCTGACTTCCTTCCAGGGTCACTGCAGTGAACAGCCCAGTAAAATTATCATCAGACCATCAGAGAATACACAAGGCATAGTCAGAACCCACCCAGAGGACACAAGTAATCAACGCTATGACTTGGCCTTTCAGGAAACAGCACAACTCTTGGATTGTATTGATTATTCTGGTTGCTGTGTATCATCTTGTTCCTAAGACTTGAGTGAATGGAGTATCAACCCGAGTTTCCTCAGAGATCTTCTTTTTCCTTTTCCATTAGTCTTTACATCGTTCTTTTTTTTTTCTGCGTTCTGCATCTAAAATGGAGATACAATTTTTTGTTCAGACATCTTGTCACTTATATTTTTAATTCCAACGTCATAAATCAGTTGATAATGCTCTAAAATAACACGTGATGTGATATACAAGTATGTGAAGTTTCATATTGACTTTATAATTTTTTCCCCCTTCTTTCTCTCCCTCTGGTGTCACAAAGGAGGGGAAACACATTTCAAGAGGGCTTTAATTTTTTGAAAGCCCTCAATAGCCGTGTTTCCACTGACAAGCTTAAACCGGGCGTGCTAGTGCATGCCAGGGCCAGTCGCGTTTCCACTGTCACTTCTGGGGTTTGATCGTGCCTCATTGGGGCTTCCTTGGGGCCAACAGCCAGGGTTTTTTAGCCCGACGAAAACCTTGGGCCAAAGCAGGCCAGCTGGGGCTAGAGGAGGGGTTATGAACAAAGGCGGAGTTTCTCCGCGTCTGGAGAGCATCAGTGCTGTGGATCATTTCAGAAAGAAAACAGCTTTAACACCAGTATTAAAGACTTGTGAAGTTGAGCTCAAAACTCACTCTTAGTCAGCAGCGAGTGTTTGAAATAACTTGATCCGATGTGGATTATGCTCACCATACAAGGCAGAAATATTTAAAAGCAATGTAAAAGACTATGCACGATAAACATTAACATTACCATAGTAAACATGGTAAATGCAACCACTTGGAGAAATCAGACGTCAGCTTCTTATTCTCTATCACAATTGTGTTTTTATTTAGTAACATATTTTATCTGTCATAAGTCTCAAGAGTTTAGCTCCGCATAAAATATGTCATCAAAATAAAATAATGATTTTTGCTCGGGTGCTTTTATAAAAATAAAGAGTCAGCGCTGCGGATCATAACAAAAAGCAGCTATAACACCAGCATTAAAAACTTTTTTTAATAAGTTTAGCTCAAAACTCACTTTCAGTCGGCAGGGTGTGTTTGAAATAATTTGATCCGATGTGGATTATAATCATACAAGGCAGAAATATTTATAACATTACCACGGTAAACATAGTAAACATGACCGCTTGAAGAAATCAGACGTCAGCTTCTTTTTCTCTATCACAATCGTGTATTCATTTACTAACTCATATTATCTGTCATAAGTCTCGTTTCGAGAGTTTAGCTCCACGTTGACTATCATAAAAATATAATAATGTTTTTTTTTGTTGTTGTTCGGGAGCTTTATAAAAATAGAGAGATTATCATCCATTCTAAATGTGACTAATAGGCTACTGTGGTTACATATAAACAGAAACGGACTCGACTGAATAAGCAGGCTATTTTTTATAAGTGTTTAAAATAAATAAATAAAATACAAATGAATTTATTTCTGTGTGATTTAATTTTGAGTCCTGATAAATAAATTCATTATGATCAATGTATCACTTATTCTATAGTAAAACATTGATGCTTTTGAATTTGAATATTTAACAAAGCATGCAAACAAACGGCCACTTTTATCATGTTCATTTTGTGATCGCGCTAGTTCCATTAGTTTTCTGATAACTTCTCTTTGTTGGTGAAATGATGAGGTTGCGTGACGTTTCATTAGAGGCGTGTAAAGGGCGTGTTTTAGTGATGTGCAGCGGTGCTTCAGGCCCTGACTGCGCTATTCTGGCTATGAGCACCGCCCGGCCCATTTTAAGCCCTGGCTCGCACTGGCCCGACAGTGTAAATGCGGCTAATAACTAAAACAAAATCACTTTTTGACCTGACCTTTTTTTTTTTTGTACACTAAACTCCTTATTTAGATTTAGCTATTTGTGTTTGTGGCTGTTGGATAGGGCTGTGAACAATCCATAATGTTAGACAAATAGATACAATTTTGGTTGTGTACTCTATCCTCAATTTATCCTGTTGTGCAAAACTCTCCAAAAAGGATTAAGAAATGTGGATAAAGGGTTAATCCCCCATTCACTATTACAGAAGTCAGATCAATGGGTGAAGTCATCCATTAAGAAACAGTATGTCTCCAGACACAGGCCGTATGCCAGCTGCTGTGAACTCTCTCGAGGCGCTGGATTCTCACCTGCTGCCCCTGCGGACCACTCTTATAGCTGACTCCCCGCACAATAGCCAGGCATTGCCACTTTTATAGCTGCTAATTGGGCAGTTTGCATTTAAAATTACAATTTTGCCTAAAATAACTGAGAAGCAAGACAGAATGAGAGATAAGGAGTTAAAACAGGGCCACATATACTTGGCAAAAGTATTGCAGTATTGCAAAAGAAAACAAAGTTTTGAAAACGAAAATGAAAGTATTAAGAAACAAATAAATGTGCTTTTTGCAAACAATAATTAAGAATCGCAAAGGAAAATTAAGTATTTCAAGAAGATTGGTCAATTACAAACGGCATCACAAGCTCAAACTTAACCGAAACGCAAAATAAAACCAGTGTTGCAAATAAATTAGTAGATATGGCCATGGAAAATATGTATTGGAATTTCATTTGTTTCTTTTATATTTCACAATTCTTTATTTTTGTTTTTCAAAACATATTTTCTCACAATACTTCACTTTCTTTTGTTTCTTAGTTTTTGTTTGCAAAAAGCACATTTATTTTTCTCAATACTTTCATTTTCGTTTGAAACACTTTATTTTTCTTTGGCAATACTTCAATTCTTTTGCAAGTATATGTGGCCCTGTTTTGACTCCATAGAGAGACGTGTCTATCTGTCTGTGATCAAATTGTTCAGTAGCCCCTCACTGCAGAACACAAGATCCAGGGGCTTGGTAGGAGTAAGTTTAGGTATATGTAAGGTGGGAGAACCACGCCTCCTGGATCTTGTGTTCTGCAGTTAGGAGGACCATCTCAAATTGTTGGCTGTGCTTTTATTGCGGATTGATTATTATTGTTCTGTCGACACATTGTTGCTGAGAAATGAAAGCAAATTATTATTATTATTTTTTTAAAATTCCTTTTCTTGTACAGATTCTTGGCAACGAAAAACTCTAATTTTGTCCAGAAAAGCCATCTCACATCATATAAAGGTTAACTAAAATGATTAAAAATGCATATCAAAGTTTTATTCCAGAACAGAGGGAAAATGTACTCAGCAAATGATGATATTCTCAAACTGTGTAATCAGCTCAGTCCCATAATGCCATAGTGTAAAGGTCACACATGCTCCTCTTGACATACTGATTATAAATAGAATGAAAATGAAGATTTAATTTTGACATATTAACACAAAATAAAACCCATTCAGTGTTACAGCGAGAAAAATTATTTCTTTAAATGGACTGCATTTATATAGCGCTTTCAACAGACCACATGGCCATCCAAAGCGCTTTACAAGTTGCCTCACATTCACCCATTCACACACTCATTCACACACCGACTGCGGTGTCGCCCATTCAAGGCGCCATCCAGCTCGTCAGGAGCAGCTGGGGTTAGGTGTCTTGCTCAAGGACACCACGACACTTGGTCAGGTGGAGCCAGGGATTAAACCACCAACCTTCCTGTTTGTAGACAACCTACATGAACCACTGAGCCACTGCCGCCCCTAAATACTGCCACCTCTTGTAAATGTAATTCATCAAAAGTTGCATGCTAAGCACTCAGCTTCAAAATATGCTTTAAATTGTGCTTTTGAAATGATACTCTGAATATGAAAATGATACTCTGATTTGTTTTTGTTTCATTATAGAGACAAACTATTGTTTAGATATCAGGATGTAAGTTTCTTTTATTGTGTATATGTATATATATATATATATATATATATATATATATATATATATATATATATATATATATTAGGGCTGTGAATATTTGGGTAGGAAGAGCTTAGATTCACAATTCATAGGTATTCAATCCGATTCAAGAACGATTTTTGCAAATTTAGAATGATTCAATTCACAATTAAATTCGATTTGATTCGATTATAACGATTCGATTCTGCATTCTTTAAGTGCATTCACAGGATTATTTGAATGCTTCCCCTAAATTCTTTAAATGTCGGGGCAAATTACACAGCAGCCTTTATGGTTAGGGAACCATAGGTTAGAAAAAACAAACAAAAAAAAAAACCTTTTGTCCATTGTTAGATGCTATTTTAATGATGCTATGACATAACATGCCATACGTAAAAATGTATGTTAGCCAAGATTTTAAAACAGAGCTTTAAAAGTATTATGTATAAGCTAACATTTTGTCACATCAGATGCATAGCCATCATTTCAGAAGTGACAGAAATGTCAAATACAATAATTTATTTGTATTATGTATTATCATAATAATAATTATTTTTAATTTTAGTTTTTTTACAAGTTTCTTTCATAATATATCTATCTATCTATCTATCTATCTATCTATCTATCTATCTATCTATCTATCTATATATATATATATATATATATATATATATATATATATATATATATATATATATATATATATATATACTAGAACTTATGAATAAAATGAGAAATAAAACTGCATTTGTGTTAATATCGTATATTACTAAATAACCCACATTTAAATTGTGATGCACACTTAGCTAACTAATATGTTGAAGCTAATGATGGCATTAAGAAACAACAACAACAACAAAATACACTATCTAATATGACTTCTTTCCAGAAAAAGAAATGACATCAGAAATGCCTCAGTATGTAAGTAATTTGCAATTGAGTCTTGGACAGTTTAAACTCACTACACTAAAAGCTGTTTATTAGCTGAATCTGAGTGTAGTTTATTTGACACAGATATTTTAGGCTTTAATTGTCACATTTAGTCTATAAAAACTAAATGAGAACTTCATTTTTACAGTTTCATTTCATACTTTAAAATGTGCTCAGAAAACAAATATTCCACTTGTACCCTCATTCTAAGAACATTTAACGGGATTTAACTGAGAATACGTTGCGGCTGCTAATAGCATAAATTATTCACAGCCAGTGTCTGTGTTGTTTTAAGGCTCAAAAGAATTATGCAAATTATTAATGGTGCAAACACGCAAAATTGAGCACGTTTGTGCAGTCTGAGCGAGATTTGCATGGGCCAGTTTGTTACGAGGCAAACATATAAGTGGGCAAAAGGCCACATATACACAGACATGACCAGACAAGGGTGTAGTAAATTGTTCTGATAAAAGTGAATTTCATTGCATGCCAGGTGTAAACAGAGCCATGTACACAGCGACTGGTTATGTAGTATCTGAATAAGATACAATAAATACCACAACCTAATGTGATGCAACTGTTCACCTCTTAGTGCCTAATTTGCCAGGCCTTATTTTGATGATTTTTCAGGTGTATATAAGATTATCCCTTCACACAGACAGGCCGTCTGTCACCTCAAGAGCCAGGCTTTAATTTCACTCATGGCTCACCTCTCCTGGAACTCGTCCCTGACATAATTGACTTTTAACAGGTTTGAGCTCAGCTGTGGCCTTATTTGGGACTCAATTCTTACTGGCTATATCTCTCCCTCTCTCTTTCTCGCTCTCTATAGCGCCTAATTAGTGGTCTGCTCTGGAGGGAAGGGCTGCTGGGATTTTTTGCAAACAGGTGTCTGTTCAGCCAGGGGGCCCAGTGTTATCAGGCAGCCATATGGAACAGACCCGCTTAAGAATAATCCTGCTCTCCCCCTGGACACACGATGGACAGCCATCAGCTTGTAGTCTTTCGTAAAACAAAGAGGGTGGGGTGAATGTTTTTGCCTGCGCTGTGGTAATTATAAATTGCTTAACAAGGCAAGGCAGTTAGGTGGAACAGCAGTGTGGAGGGCTTAATTACAATTTTCGCTTCTTTCTCTCTGCTGTTAACTCAAACCCGTGATTTTCTTTATTTCACTTTTTAAGAGGGGTTTCACACAAACACAAATTTAAATTCTCTTTCACACACTCTGTCTCTCTTGTCACACACCGACTCGCTATTTTCCTCTCTACCTTCCTCTCACCAGATATCAGCATTCCGAGTCAACGGATCATTTATTTTTGGTTTCTGCTTCCTGTCTAGATGTTCTCTGCTCTCCCTCGCATGCACACAACCTTCACTGGCATTTGAAGGCAGGTGCTTTCTTCTTCCCTGATAAAACCAGCCCCCTCAAAAACGGCCAATTAAGATCAGTGATGACATTTCTTTCTTTTTTTTGCTGACAGGATACCTGTCCCTTCACCTCCATGTGTTTGTTCTCACATGTCATACCTCTCTTTTATATTTAAACTAGTTCTTTAACAGACATCACACTTCTCTTTCGCTGCACCTGCTCACAGACACTCATTATTTCGATCTGTTTTTGACTTTCACAGTTTAAAGCTTTTAATGGCAGCTAATGAAGACCACACATCACGTTAACTTCATAGTTGACGTATTCAACACCCTTTTTATTAATTGTTACACTTGGCTACTTCTTGTCATCACACTGAGAATCCTTCATAGAAGTGTTAATAGAATGAGGAGAATATCAAATGAGGTGGAAGGGTTGTATTGTGATCCACGAGGGATATTTAATGCCCTGAAGTTTCTATTTCATAGTTTGGCAGATTTAATTGAGTCCTCAGTTATGATTCATTCAAGCAGCAACTTTGTTTTAGATGTTTCTCATAGAACTATTCTTATTATTATGAGGAATAAAAGCAGATTTAAATCTTTTTGTGTGCCACAAACGAAAGTTGTATAGTTTTGAAACTAGTAAACAACAAAAATAAGTGTTATTGTTAAACTAAAACTATTAACAAACATATTTGTTAACTGAAATTAAGCTGAAATAATATTCATATTAGATGAAAAACATATATACGTAAAACGTAAAATACTAGTCATTTTTGGTTAAGTAAATTGACAGATTATTTTAATCTAAAATGAGTTATGTTCACGCGTGTAAAATGCTGTTAAATATATGGAACAGGGTGTATGTGTGAAAAAAAACAGGATTAAAAAGATTTAAAATGAATGTTCTTTGATGTGTACAGTGTAGCTCAGGAGTCTTGATGATTGTATTAGATCCTAGATGATTTTAGATCTTGCTAAATATGTAGAGCACAGTTTGTTATAGTGCTACGGTCTTGTCTAATACTATACTGGAGACATTAGCATTTTTTGGGGTGTAGTATGAAAGATTTAGATTTTAGATACATTTGTCTAGCCCTAATATGCAGATACAACTATAAGTAAGCCATTCATAGATTGATTCCCCCAATATGTAAAAAATGTGACTTTCTTAAGCTATCAGGGCATTACTTGGTTTGTGTAAGAAACTGTCACGGCAGAAGTAATTAAGAGAAGTAATTAAGCAATTAAGATGTTTATTAAGAGAAGTATCGCCAGGCTCGATGATGGTGGGTAACGCAGGGACCTCAATGGCAGCACAGACAGGTGAGGAGGTGATTGAGTGCGCTGGTGGTGGTGGTGGTGAGGAATCCGCGTGATGACTGGTAAATCCAAAAGCGACCGAACAGGAACAAGACACAATGAAGGAGAGCTGGTGGAACACAGACAAGAAGCACGGAGGACCTCGAACAATGATCTGACAAACAAGATACGAAAGACAGGGCATTAAGTAGGCTGGAGGAATGAGCTGCAGCGGTAACACCCACATGAAACAATCAACATGACGTAACATGAGACGAGCAGGAGACGGTGCATTCATGAACCGTGAAAGTACCCCTCCTCCTAAAGACGCCTCCTGGCGTCCCCAGACTCTCTTACCTGTCGATTGTAATCATCGATAAGAGAGTGATCCAGGATGTCTGTAGCAGGCACCCAACTTCTCTCCTTCGAACCGGAACCCTCCCAGTCCACCAAGTACTGAAATCCGCGTCCCCTCCGTCTAAAGTCCAGAATACGTGGGTTCCCCATCTACGAGTCGCGGCGGGGGGGGGGGGGGGGGGGAAAGGCGGGATGAATTCTCCTGTACGCTGGAGGAAGTTTGAGGCGGACTGCCACCGGACTAATGATCTTGGTGACAGTGAACGGGCCAATAAATTTGGGAGCCAATTTATTAGAGACGGACCAGAGAGGAATGTTCCAAACCAGAGAGTGGGCGGGAGGTCGGTAATAAAATCTAGTGCGATGTGGGACCAGGGTCTCGAAGGGACCGGCGACAAAGAATCGGGTTTGATGTTCTTGGAACCCGGGCGGTACGAGAGAGTAAAGTCAAAACGTCCGAAAAAAAGTGCCCACCAAGCCTGCCTGGAGTTCAACCTTTTGGCAGTACTAATATATTCTAAATTCTTGTGGTCGGTCCATACTATAAAAGGAACCCCCGAGCCTTCTAACCAGTGGCGCCATTCCTCCAATGCCATCTTGACTGCCAACAATTCTCGGTTACCAATATCATAATTGTGTTCGGCAGGGGATAATCGATATGGGTGCACCTTGTCGTCTGAGGGAGAATGTTGGGACAACACCGCACCTACCCCCACATCCGACGCATCGACCTCCACCACAAACTGACGTGATGGATCAGGGGTTATCAGGATAGGGGCTGAAACGAAGCAGCTCTTCAGTTTGGCAAACACAGCCTCAGCTGTGTCTGACCACCTGAACGTAGTTTTGGGAGAGGTCAAGGCGGTCAGAGGTGCGGCTAGTTGGCTGAAGTTGCGAATAAAACGCCGGTAGAAGTTGGCGAACCCCAGAAACCTCTGTAGGGCCTTACGGGAATCTGGACTTGGCCACTCTATCACAGCCTTAACCTTCTCGGGATCCATGCGTATTCTCTCAGTCGACACGATATACCCAAGTAACAGAACAGACTGTGCATGAAACGCGCATTTCTCCGCCTTGACAAAAAGCCCATTCTCTAGCAACCTCTGAAGCACTAGTCAAACATGCTACACGTGTTCCTGGAGAGAAGAGGAAAAAATCAATATGTCATCCAGGTAGACATATATGAATTGATCGATCATATCTCGCAGCACGTCGTTGACGAATGCCTGGAAGACCGCTGGGGAGTTGGACAGCCCAAAGGGCATGACCAAGTATTCAAAGTGCCCCCTGGGGGTGTTAAAAGCGGTCTTCCATTCATCCCCCTCCCTGATACGGACCAAATAATAAGCATTCTAGCTGCCTCTCTCCCGGCGACGGCCCGATCAAAAACCCGTTTCATCTCAGCGGAGAGTGTCTGGAACGAGGCGCAGCATGGATCTTGATTCTCCCACACCGCTGTTCCCCATAATGCCGCCCTCCACGTGAGCAGGGTTAACACAAATGCCACCTTGGCTTGTTCATTGGAGAAAGTCCTGGGTTGAAGAGAGAAATGCATATCGCATCGTGTTAAGAAAGCTCTACAGAAATTCAGCTCACCCAAGTAGGTCTCCGGAATGGGGAGGCGTGGTTCCGGCTGGGAGGGGGTCTCTGGTGGTGTGGGAGGAACGGGCGGTGTGAGTGGCGCAGTGGGAGCTCGTAGAAGCTGTAGTTGCTGGGTGAGCTCGGACACCTGCGCCACCAAAACCTGAACAGCACGACCAGTGTCATTAAGATTCCGTTCCTGGGAGTCCATCCTTCGAGCACTGGCGCTGAGGAACTCTTCCAATGCCGTTGATGGGTTACTCGCTGCTTCCATGGGTGGTCAGATTGTTCTGTCACGGCAGAAGTAAGGACAGGAAGCAGTTACGAGTAATTGATGTTTATTAAGAGAAGTATCGTCAGGCTCGATGATGGTGGGTGACGCAGGGACCTCAATGGCAGCACAGACAGGTGAGGAGGTGATTGAGTGCGCTGGTGGTGGTGGTGGTGAGGAATCCGCGTGATGACTGGTAAATCCAAAAGCGACCGAACAGGAACAAGACACAATGAAGCAGAGCTGGTGGAACACAGACAAGAAGCACGGAGGACCTCAAACAACGATCTGACAAACAAGAGACGAAAGACAGGGCATTAAGTAGGCTGGTGGAATGAGCTGCAGCTGCATTCCACCAGCCTACTTAATGATTGTATCACCCACATGAAACAATCATTAAGTAGGCTGGTGGAATGCAACAAACCCACATGGAAAAATCAACATGACGTAACATGAGACGAGCAGGAGACGGTGCATTCATGAACCGTGACAGAAACACATTAAATTTAAATTGTGTGTCCTTCCAGTGAACTGTTAATGGTTGCAGTGAGTTGAGTCAGTGAGTTGAACTCAAGAACCAGATCAGCCCAATTCATGAACAAATTGGTAGGAGTAACAAAACATTTTCAAACTTTGGGAGACAAAGAGAGCAACAGTCTCTGTTTACCCTCAATGTAATCTCACTATTGTCTAGGAGAAAGATATGGTATTAAAGAGATCTAATTTTTTCGTGATTTTTCAACCCTCTGGGAAATTGCACACCTATATGCAGACAACGTGGAAAACAGAAAATGTGTAATCAATGGCTTGCACCAGCTATTCTCTGTCCATTGAAATGAGTGAATGCATTTATTGGGATTAGCAGGCCTGCTTTAACCCAAACGGCATTCTGAGATAAGGACACAGATTCAAGAATGCTTCTTTAAGCTGATGGAGATAAAGATCGGCCTATAGATCTCATTGAAAATGTAATTGAAAGGCAAAGTGGTTTATTTGTCTGTTTCTCTCTTTTTCTGAGGTCACCGTAGCCAGTCTGTATCCAGATCAGAGGGTCACTGCAATCACCCGGATCCAGTACATATCCAGACCAGATGGTGGATTAGCACCTAGAAAGGACCTCTACTGCCCTGAAAGACAGCGGATACCAGGACAACTAGAGCCCCAGATACAGATCCGCTATAAAGACCTTATCTCAGAGGACCACCAGGACAAGACCACAGGAAACGGATTATTCTTCTGCACAATCTGACTTTGCTGCAGCCTGGAATTGAACTACTGGTTTCGTCTGGTCAGAGGAGAACTGGCCCCCCAACTGAGCCTGGTTTCTCCCAAGGTTTTTTCTCCATTCTGTCACCGATGGAGTTTCGGTTCCTTGCCGCTGTCGCCTCTGGTTTGCTTAGTTGGGGTCACTTCATCTACAGCGATATCGTTGACTTGATTGCAAATAAATGCACAGACACTATTTAACTGAACAGAGATGACATCACTGAATTCAATGATGAACTGCCTTTAACTATCATTTTGCATTATTGACACACTGTTTTCCTAACGAATGTTGTTCAGTTGCTTTGACGCAATGTATTTTTTTAAAGCGCTATATAAATAAAGGTGACTTGACTTGACTTGACTATTGTGGCTCTATTACTTCAGTACTGAATTCCAGCTGGTTTCTTAAGCACTGGGAACATGCTGTCTGAAATCATTAAAGCCATTGTCCTTCTTTATCCTCAGACAAAATTGTACAATCTCCTGCTAAAAGAAAGGAGTTTAGTCAGAGGTGAAACAATACAGAAGGAGAGAGAGACAGGGAAGACCTTCAATTATAGGTGCATCTCAATAAATTAGAATGTTGTGGAAAAGTTCATTTCAGTAATTCAACTCAAATTGTGAAACTTGTGTATTAAATAAATTCAGTGCACACAGACTGAAGCAGTTAAAGTTTTTGTTTCTTTTAATATTTCTATTCTTCAGAATAGAATAGAATTTCAGACAGACTGTGGCACTTAAATGTCCTCTTTGACTCTTATTTGAGTAGCCTAGTTAGAGTAAATGATTAAGCTTTCCATCTTCACCGGTCTGTTCAACATAATAGCAGTCCAGGGGCTACTTGTTTATACCCTTGCATGTAATTGTTACTGGTAGCTAGTTCACAAAGAGTTTTTATCAAATTAATTGAAATGGCAGACTATTTGATTAAACTGTCTTAAAATTAATCTCTTTATCATATTTGGGTGAAACTGATTTCATGCAGTAAAGCTTCTAGTTCGTCTGTGTTTAAACTCTCTACTCCCGCTTTGTCTCTTTAAAGCTTTCCTGTCTGCGCACATTTGCTTCACAATTAATCACTCCAATTTAAATTCTCGGAGCAGAGCATATGTTAGTAGACAAGCTAATTGTATCCATCAATTTTCGCAGCTTGTGTCAGATTTACATTTCAGACAACTTTAGCATGATGCTTCCATTGATTACCAGGATAGCAACACACGCTAAACACACGCTAAACTCCCGCTAAATGCTAAACCACAAATCCAAGGATGTGAAGGAATAAGATAATAATTGTTCCTGTCATATTGATATTTAGGTTAATTTTAAGGAATGCTCTGCTTGAGTCTAAATTGATTTTGATCTCCATGTTGTGGAATGTCCTCTCCGCTACAAACACAGTGTTGGACAGGATTATTATTTCATAGCTGTCTGAGAATGAACATCTTCAAAATTGGTTTTGTCTACTAATAGCTGAAATAACTGTTAACTACTCTGATTATTTAACTGTTCATCATCAGGATGTATGTGATCCTTCATGTTTTTTTGTTGTTTTTACAACTGTTATTAGACTATTATTACATTATTACACTCTTATTTGTGTTGTTCTTATCATAAAATCTGATCTTTAATGTACTCAAATATATTGAAATAGTTTTAAATTACAATTTTTTAAATGTTTTAAATGACTTAATTTGTAATCCTTTACTTGGTTTGCAAGTACAACTAAAGAGGTAGAATGAAAGCTTATTAAGATTACAGTTGTAACATGCTGGGGTGTGATGAGGTTATTTAGGTCTACTATTATGGGTGCCGTGAGTGGTGTCCAGAAACCTGGTTGTAGGATTAGTAGATGATGAACAATAAACGTCATAATTTCCCAATGCCTCAGAAGTGGGTATCCTGTCTGAGCTTAGGTGCAGGACTGTAGTACTGTCCTCATATGAATTCCCTCCATGTTCCCTAGACCATCAGGTACTTGCACTTGTTTAACTATCCATGTCTAAGCACCTGCAGCAGGGCCAGTTATGGCGACAGGATGACAGTGGCCCCCTGGTTTTGAGGGTCTCACAATAACGAGCGAGTTGATTGAGTTCACAACCCTGACCCCTCCACTACTCTTCTCTCTTCCTCTCTTCTCCTGTGCAGACTTCACAGCAAACTCATGATAAAGTGTCATGGCCTTCTCCAATGACTGCTGGCCATTTAATTGATTTTTGCAAATGGGCACAGGAGATTTGAATTATCTGAGAGATTTACAAGGATAGATTAACAGGACTGAATGGTGAGTCTCTCTGTGAGGAATTTGTTTGTATTATTGAAGGGCTGTGGCAGGGGAAAAGAAATATTCATTTGTTCAAATATTATAGATTATAGATATGTTTTATTGTTTTTTGAATTTTGGATCTACTATATATATATATATATATATATATATTTTTTTTTTTTTCATATATATATATATATATATATATATATATATATATATATATATATATATATATATATATATATATATATATATATATATTATAGTATATTGCATAAAAATGTATATTCCTGTGATGTCAAAGCTAACTTTCAGCAGCCATTACTTCAGTCTTCAGTTTCACATGTTAATTTTTTGAAACATTTCTTATTTCAATGTTCTCTTGATTCTAGTAATTTTAATAATTTTTGACATCTCGAATCTTCCGTTTATTACTAAAGCACTGGAGAAAACTGTGTTTATTCAGCTACAGTCTTTCCTTAGTGCAAACCATATTTTTGAAACTCTCCAGTATGGTTTTAAACCTCTGCAAAGCACAGAGTCTGCTTTATTACGGGTCCTTAATGAGACTTTGTTGGCGACTGACTCTGGTGACTCTGTTATCCTAATTCTAAATCCTAATTAGACTTAACCTTGGCTTTTGATACAGTTGATCATAAAATTATTTTATCTTGACTATAATATTTTGTGGGAATTCCGGGAACTGTTCTTAGCTGGTTCAAATCATATTCAACAAATATAAGTTTCTCTGTCAGATTAGGTAATTTTCTTCGTTGCCTGCTAAACTTTTCTGTGGAGTGCCGCAGGGTTCTATTCTTGCACTCATTCTTTTTTCTTTGTATTCACTTCCTTTGGGCTCTATTTTCAGAAAGCGTGGTGTATCATTTCACTGCTATGCAGATGATACCCATGTATCTACCTTTGAAACTAAATAAACATGCTGCTCTGGAATCTCTTTTTGCATGCCTGGATGAAGTTAAAACATAGTTCTCTCAATTATTATTATTATTATCTTTTTATTTCTGAATGAATCAAAAACCGAGGTTATAGTCTTTGGCCCTAGTGAAAATTAAGGGAGCAGAATTATCGACCTGGACTATCTTGCACTTTTACTTCTTCCTGTATTAAGAACCTAGGTGATTTCTGGGATCAGAGTCTAAAATTTGATAAACAAATTAAATTCGGTTATTAGTTCCTGTTTTTTTTTTTTCAGCTACGCCTTCTCTCCAAAATTAAATATTTTCTCTTTGTGAAAACTTTAGAGATTGCTATCCATGCACTCATTACATCTCGCTTGGACTACTGCAACTCTCTTTATCTTGGCATTTTAAAATCCTCTATCTCTCGTCTCCAATTAGTACAAAACGTTGCTGCTAAATTCCACAAAGGGCAACGTAAATTTCATCACGTTACTCCAATTTTGAAATCGTTGCATTGGTTACCTGTGCATCTTAGAATTGAGTTCAAAATTATTCTCTATGTTTTTAAATCTATAAATAATCTGTCACCGAGCTATCTATCTGATCAACTTTATCCATACAATCCTACAGGAAATCTGAGGTCTGGTGATCAAAGACTTCTCTCTGTCTGCAGATCACGGTTAAAGCATAGGGGGGATAGAGCCTTTGCAGTTGCCGGCCCTAAGCTGTGGAACAGCCTTCCAGCCTATATCAGCTCTTAAAACCTATTTCTTTTCTTTGGCTTTTAATTTATTGTGAGTTTATTATATGAATCTGTGGGTTGCCATGTGTTCTATGTCTTTGTTTTTTCAGCACTTAGGTCAGCTGTGCTTGCTGTTTTTAAACGTGCTATATAAATAAAACAAACTTGACTTGAAACTTAAAACTCAATGTTAAAGTTGTTCTATATATATAAAGTTCAGAAGAACAGCATTTATTTGAAATATAATTTTGTAACAATGTAAAAGTCTTTACTGTCACAGCTGATCAATTTAATGTGCATCTCATCTCATCTCCAACCCCAAACTTTTCATTTGGTGTGAATATATTTATTGCCACAGCATATCCATAATAAAGCAGTAATAAGTTTTAAATCTTCTGAATTAAGGAGACTGTAATATCTTAAAATGACATTTTAGCACTAAATCCACCAGTTACTCAAGCAGTATTGGCAGCAAAGTTTAAATACTTGAAATTATAGGCTGTTAGTCTGCATTTTTTGCTTCACATTTCTGTTAAATTCAACATTTTGCAACTTTTTGACACTCTTGCTCAGATACATTGTTAATCTCACAATCTCCCACCCAAACCTGACATTCAGCTCCATTAGGAAAGGACTTAGAAACCCCCATTCTCCTCTGCACGATTGTGCTTGTGCTTGAATATTGTAAAATAAATTTTTTTAAGATGGCACAGTTCTGTCCACAGTAACTTTACACTTATGACATGAACAGTCTGCTTAGAATGACCCCATCAGGGGAACAGTGGCTCATTCCTTGATGCTTGCAGGGACTGAACCAGCATCATTCCAGTTACCAGCCCTAAACTCTGGTTACTACTACTCCTTATCCAACAGAGGAACTTTGTTTCATAACAACCACTTTCATTTTCAAATCAGTCATTCTATTTTTTGTTGCATATAATACATCTCATATGTTTGCATTTAATAATGGCATGGAGTAAAATGAGAAATTATGGTACCTGCAAAATGAAGGGAACAGCCAAGATATTCCCATTGGAAAAAAAAAACCCTACCAGAACATTCTTATCCCAAATAAAAAATAAAATTGAGGATTGGAGAGCTTGTTGAAAATACATTTGTCAGCATATTAATAATCCAAGATGGAGTCAACAGAAAGTTGAACCTGCCACTCTCCTTTGAGAGTTTTATGGGATGCAATATTCCAATCCCAGTCACTTTCTCCTCCCCACTGGAGTGTGACTGAAATCATATGAATGAATTAATCAAGATTTTACTTTGCAGTACAGTCCCTTCTGCATTTTTTTTATTTTATTTATTTATTTATTTTGACACGTTTAAAGTTTGGAAATGCCATTTTGGACACAGTGGTGGGCACTTAAAAGCCCTGGGAAATAAGACAGAGGTCAGAGTTGGTGGAGGGAGGTAGAGCGTAGCATTAGAAGTCAATATATGGCAGTGGGTTAGAGAGAAGGGATATGAAAGGAGGGCAGGGGGTGTTAATAGAATGAAAGAATCAGCAGGATGAGCTAGCCAGTCCATGCAGTGTTGACAGGTAATCGTTGAATGTCAACCATGAGAAGGGAACAGAAGCAGCAGAACTCTGTCTCTTTACTGTTTTTAGTGGCTCTGATGGTGGATGACAGCCAGTAAAGTGCCACAGTATTCCCACAGTGTTGACGGAAACTTGTGAATTGAGACAATGATATAAGATGTTATCGTCTATAGACCCTTAGCATCTAAAACCCATATGATATCATAAGAAGTTTGTCAGAGCTAATATACTCCAAAAAACATAAGACTTTTCCTCAGTTAGACTTGATGTCCTTGTGCAGTACTATAGAAAACGTGTGTCTTTTTGAGAAAAAATATTTAAATTTCCTTGAAATTAGGGAAAATTGTGTAAATAAGACTTGTTTTCATTGAATATATAATACCATTTTACCAAAAGTGTATGTCACGATTATTAGATGGAGTGCCCATGAACTTCATTAGAGGGCACTCCACTCAGGACCATTCCACCCATCAACCACCAGATGTCACTTGGACTCTAGCACCTCTCATACTGTTGCACCACACCCGAACTGCATTACCCATGAGTCACTGCATCACAATCACCCTGCCACACCTGCACCTCTTTCATCAGCCAATTTCCTTGCCACACCTGCACCTCATTTACACACACACACATAAAAGCGGCACACTCACTCTCACTCAATGCGAAGTCTTGTTTAGCCAGTCTGACATTTCTGAGCGTTTTTCCCTGTGTTTGACCTTTGGACTGTGTATTCCGACTCTGATTCTCTGCTGCCTGTCCCGATCTCTGCTTGTTTTTGGTTACGATTCTGGTTATCCCTGACACACCTGACGCCATTCCTGATCTCTGCCTGTATTACCATTCTGTGGAATAAATGCTGCATATGGATCCGAACACCTCCGACTCCTTGTTACAGAAGACTTCGCCATACCAGGATCCAGCAGCCCGGTATCCCCTTGTCACTGAGGTATCGGTTCCTGTTTCTATGTCAGCATATCACCAATCCAGCCTAACCACAGATCCAGTTGACCTGCTGTTAGATCTTAAGCAAGGAGATTGATCTATTGAGGACTATGTTCAACAGTTCTGTGAATTGGTTTATCGAGTTCCTCTAGACGATAAAGTCTGGTTTAAGGATTTATTCCGTTTTGGACTCAATGAACCAGTAAAATCATGGTTGCCTAGAGGGGAGTTTAATTGCAGCTTAAGGGACACAATGGACTATGCACTCTTGTTATGTGGTTCTCCTTTCACGGTGGGAGAGGCAGAGGACTTTAAAGCCCCAAAACCGCTGCACAAGATGGCCGCCAGCCCAGCGCCGCTGCACAAGATGGCCGCCAGCCCAGCGCCGCTGCACAAGATGGCCGCCTCAGTTGAATTTCCAGAGTCAAGTCAGGTCCCCGTCGACTTTCCAGAGTCAGGTCAAGTCTCCACTGACCATCCAGAACAAGAGTCTAATCAGGTCACTGTTGACCATCCAGAGTCAGGTCAAGTCTTCGCTGACCTTCCAGAGTCAGGGTTAGTTCCTGTTGGCCTTCCAGAGTCGAGTCAGTTGACCGTTGAATTTTCAGAGTCGAGTCAGGTTCCAGTGAACTCTCCAGAGTCGAGTCAGGTTCCAGTGAACTCTCCAGAGTCGAGTCAGGTTCCAGTGAACTCTCCAGAGTCGAGTCAGGTTCCAGTGAACTCTCCGGAATCAGGGCTAGTCACCGTTGACCTTCCGGAATCAGGGCTAGTCGCCGTTGACCTTCCGGAATCAGGGCTAGTCGCCGTTGACCTTCCGGAATCAGGGCTAGTCGCCGTTGACCTTCCGGAATCAGGGCTAGTCGCCGTTGACCTTCCGGAATCAGGGCTAGTCGCCGTTGACCTTCCGGAATCAGGGCTAGTCGCCGTTGACCTTCCGGAATCAGGGCTAGTCGCCGTTGACCTTCCGGAATCAGGGCTAGTCGCCGTTGACCTTCCGGAATCAGGGCTAGTCACCGTGGACTTTCCAGAGCCAGGGCTAGTCACCGTGGACTTTCCAGAGCCAGGGCTAGTCACCGTGGACTTTCCAGAGCCAGGGCTAGTCACCGTGGACTTTCCAGAGCCAGGGCTAGTCACCGTGGACTTTCCAGAGCCAAGTCAAGTCACAGTTGATCCTCAGGAACCAAGTCAAGTCACCGTTGATCTTCATGAGCAAAGTCAAGTCACCATTGATCTTCATGAGCAAAGTCTAGTCATCAATGATCTTCATGAGCAAAGTCAAGTCACCATTAACCTCCATGAACTAAGTCAAGTCACAGTTGATCCTCAGGAACCAAGTCAAGTCACCAACGATCTTCATGAGCAAAGTCAAGTCACAGTTGATCCTCAGGAACCAAGTCAAGTCACCAACGATCTTCATGAGCAAAGTCAAGTCATCAATGATCTTCATGAGCAAAGTCAAGTCATCATTGATCTTCATGAGCAAAGTCAAGTCACCATTGACCTCCGTGAACTAAGTCCAGTCACAGTTGATCCTCAGGAACCAAGTCAAGTCACCAACGATCTTCATGAGCAAAGTCAAGTCATCAATGATCTTCATGAGCAAAGTCAAGTCACCAACGATCTTCATGAGCAAAGTCAAGTCACAGTTTATCCTCAGGAACCAAGTCAAGTCACCAACGATCTTCATGAGCAAAGTCAAGTCATCAATGATCTTCATGAGCAAAGTCAAGTCACCATTAACCTCCGTGAACTAAGTCAAGTCACAGTTGATCCTCAGGAACCAAGTCAAGTCACCAACGATCTTCATGGGCACAGTCAAGTCACAGCTGATCTTCATGAACCCAATCAAATCACCACAGATCTACCAGAGCCTCGTCACATCTCAGCCGAACTCCCAGAGCCTCGTCACATCTCAGAGCTCTCGTCCTATCCTGTCACGGCCAGGGAGGCCGTCAATGAGCTCTCATTCATTCCGGTCTGGGCTACGGAGACCATCCACCAACTCTCTGTCTGTCCTGTCATGGCCACGGAGGTCCTCCATGAACTAACCGCCTGCCCTGTAATGGCCAAGGAGGCCAGCTACCATCTCATCACGGCCACGGAGGCCGCTATTAACCTGTCAATGTTCTCTGTTTCAGTCCCACCGGAGCAGACTTACGGTCCGGTGCCATCGACTCCACTGTGGTGGTCCTCTGCTTCGCCCTGGTGGGCTTCTGTCCTGTCTGCTCGGCTGTGGTGGTCCTCTGCTCTGCCCTGGTGGGCTTCTGTCCCATCATCTCAGCTGTGGTGGTCCTCTACTCCTCCCTGGTGGGCTCCAGCTCCACCTGCTCCACTCTGGTGGGCTGCCACGCCACCTGCTCTGCCTTGGTGGACCCTTGTTCCAGAGTTAGGCCCATGGCGGGCTCCCGTTCCCGAGTTAAGCCCATGGCAGGCCCCTGTTTCCGATGCCAGGCCCACGAAGGGCTCCAGTTCCACCTGCTCTGCCCCAGTCCACTGCACTTCCTCATGGACCTGGCCCTCCATCCCTCCCCCTGTTCCGCCTCCGCTCCACCGCCCTCCTAGATTGTTTTGAGCGTCTGGAAGCCGCTCCTTTGGGGTTGGGCTATGTCACGATTATTAGATGGAGTGCCCATGAACTTCATTAGAGGGCACTCCACTCAGGACCATTCCACCCATCAACCACCAGATGTCACTTGGACTCTAGCACCTCTCATACTGTTGCACCACACCCGAACTACATTACCCATGAGTCACTGCATCACAATCACCCTGCCACACCTGCACCTCTTTCATCAGCCAATTTCCTTGCCACACCTGCACCTCATTTACACACACACATAAAAGCGGCACACTCACTCTCACTCAATGCGAAGTCTTGTTTAGCCAGTCTGACATTTCCGAGAGTTTTTCCCTGTGTTTGTTATTCCTGTGTTTTGACGTTTGGACTGTGTATTCCGACTCTGATTCTCTGCTACCTGTCCCGATCTCTGCTTGTTTTTGGTTACGATTCTGGTTATCCCTGACACACCTGACGCCATTCCTGATCTCTGCCTGTATTACCATTCTGTGGAATAAATGCTGCATATGGATCCGAACGCCTCCGACTCCTTGTTACAGTGTGGGTATGATAAGATATATATATATAATTTTTTTAAGGTCTCATATGATAACCGAGGCCTGCATTAATTTTGTCAAAAATACAGTAAATACACTGTAAAATTGTCAGATATTACAATTGCAAAGTAACTGTTTTCTATTTTAATCTATTTTTAAAAATGTAATTTATTTTTGTAATGGCAAAGCTGAATTTTCAGCATCATTACTCCAGTCTTCGGTGTCACATGATCCTTTAGAAATCATTCTAAAATGCTGATCTGATTCTCAAGAAACATTTATTATTACTATTATTACATATAATGCTAAAAACAGTTGTGCTTACTTGATATTTTTGTGGAAACTGTGATATTATTCTAATACACTAAACAAAAACAGTGCTACATAGCCCTAAAAGTGGATTGTAATCATAGGGCAATCACTTTAAGTGCTAAACAGCTCCTTTGTCAGATGGTGCTATGTAGAACCATTAGAGATGCAATATAGCACTTTATTTCTTCAACAAAAATGGTGCTCAACAAGAAGGCCTAGCTAGTCACAAAACATTAAGACATAACCTAATAATTTGACTACATAAATAGAACAAAACAGTTTATATATGAATATATCCTTTTTATTGAAGTTTGTGACACAATTTTTGTATATAACTGACTTTACAAACACCTCCTATTGTCAAGCCTCTGATCAGTTTACTTTCATTTAAAGACTACAGCTAATCAATATGTCTTAGCTTTCTCTCATCCTCCAGTTGTATTCCTCTTTGCATAATTTAAACTGCAACTGACAGCTCTCAGCATCCGAACTGTCTTGTTGTATCCCGCCACCACTCCATTCTCCTCCATAGATTTTATTATGTCAATCCACTCCCATATGTTTGCTATGAATGGGAAATTACTAAAATTGGCAAAAGCTGTTTTAAATCACTTTTATGCTTTTCTGAGGTCAAAAAGTCTTGTGTGGGGGCCTCGGAATATTTCATTATTCATTGTGGCCTTGGGGGCAAAAAGGTTGAGAACCACATTTCCTCCAGGAAATACACGTATTTAATCTTAATTTATTTTTTATTTTTTATCCTTTGCCCAACTAAACTAATTGCCTAAGAGAGAGTTACATACAGGGTCTTAACGGTTCTTTGTATGGCAGTGGTGCTACAGTATACTGTATAGCACCTCAACCGCCCCAAAGAAGTGCTGAAGAACCACTTTTTTATGTATACTTTGGTAAATAGAAAGTTATAGAAAAAGCAATATAAATTAAATATATGAAATATAAATCTTTAACATTTTCTTTACTATCACTTTTAGTCAATATAATGTATCCTTGCTGAATATTCATTTCTTTTAGGAAAATATATATTACTAATCTCAAACATCTGAACGGTAGTGTACAGTATCTTGAATTACCCAGTATAAATTGATAAGTACAGTATGTATGTGTATTATATACACATACATACTGTTATATATATATATATATGATTGATTGTTCACGAGGTTTTATGATATTTGGGGGAGACAGCAAGGCAGCTCACAAGCTTCCACAGCGAAACTAAACCACATTTCATCTGATCACTCCAGGTCTCATCCATAAAGTATGTGCTAATTATCTTGGGGCAGGTTTTCAACTACCGTAGTTTTCGGACTATAAGTTGCACCTGAGTATAAGTCACATCAGTCCAAAAATACGTCATAATGAGGAAAAAAAAAAACATAAGTCGCACTGGACTATAAGTCGCATTTATTTAGAACCAAGAACCAAGAGAAAACATTACCGTCTACAGCCGCGAGAGGGCGCTCTATGCTGCTCAGTGTAGGCTACAGGAGCACTGAGCAGCATAGAGCGCCCTCTGACAGCTGGAGACGGTAATGTTTTCTCTTGGTTCATGTCTCTTAGTTCATTTCTCTTGGTTCATGTCAAATTACTTTTGATAAGTCGCACCTGACTATAAGTCGCAGGACCAGCCAAACTATGAAAATAAGTGCGACTTATAGTCCGGAAAATACTGTATTTCAGTTTTGTTTGACAACCCAAAACTCTCTCTTTCTCTCATCCCTTTTGCAGCCCTGCTGGCTTTAGGATACTTCCTGGGAGGAATTCCTGGCAGTGGATACTTCATCCAGCAATCGCCAAAGGGTTATCTGTTCTCACGGTCGGTGATGGTGTGACAGACACATCTTTCATGCTCAGATCTTCCCGAGGGGGAGCCACTGAGGATTAGCTGGCAGATGATGCATCAGGGGGTGGAGGAAAGGCCGTGTTTATCTGCTGTCCCTGTGTCACAGATAGCTTCTGAGGAGCATTCAGCTGCCAACGGCATCAGCGGGCCTCAGTCATCCAGCTGTTCACCTCACTGCCACAGCTAAAGTGATGAGTCCCAGCCTTCCTTTTCAGGTAGATAGCACCGTTTCCTCGCTCTAATTGCCCGCTAGCCCAATTCCCTAGTTTGGGCTAAACCGTCTTGGAGTCTGTATTAGGTGGAAGTACAGTGTTACGTGAGAGGTCTCTGCCAAGCTGCATTTCCTCCTTTCCCTGTGCAGCTAGAACTAATGAAGAGAAATAGCTGCCATTTTTGGTCCCCGTGCTCACTGCTTGTCACTTAGAGGAGAAATCTATTCAATTATAAGAGCTGTCTGACAATGTGGCTCAGCAGAGGTTTCTCATTGTGTAAAGTATGATCAGTATTTTAAAAAGCATTTTACAAGTACAACTGAGGATTTTACCAGTATAATATAGTTTCTTACCCATGTGCTGTAGTGTAATGTAGAGAGTCAGGGTTTGGCAGGGTAGCCTGTCATTTTAGTTTTGGGACTGCTTTCTTAGGCAACAAATTTATTTCAAAATTCCATTAATAGGGTCTAAATAGAGATGTCATTAATAGTGGAAAGGTTTCACTTTAGAAAAGTGTAGACTTTGTAAAAAAAATTAAAACAAAAGACACACACATATATATTAAAGTGAATGATCAGATATACACTACCAGTCAAAAGTTTGGAATAATTAAGGTTTTTTAAATTAGCATTTGGATGATTTCTGAAGGATCATGTGACTCTGACGGCTGGAGTAATGATGCTGAAAATGCAGCTTTTCTATCACAGGAATAAATTATTATATATATATTTTACATTTGTTTTATTTTTAAAAGTATTTTACAAAATTCCTGTTTGTACTGTATTTATGTACTGTATTTATAAATGCAGTCTTGGTGAGCATACAGTAAAAGCCAGCTAAACTTGGTAGTGTAGTTGAAATTGTGTATATATTTTATTTTTATTATTTTATTTTATAGTTTTTTTTTGTATACATTTCAGTTTTTGTTTCTTTTTTTTTTGCCATGAATATAGCTTATACTTGTATGACTATTAAAAATAAACAAATACATTTTCATGTTGGTCTAGAGTAATTAGGTTATTGGTTCAACATAACCTGCTTGAAGAACCAAGTGCCTTCAAGATGGCACGACACCTATAGCCTCCTGGATTCAGCGTCATCCAAAAGCAATTATTATTATTATCATTATTATTATTATTTACCAAAGCTATTTTCAATGGTCAGTCATGAGTTCATTATTCTGTAAAGGAAATTGGAGGCCAATAAGATAAAGTGTGTAGCATTCAGCTGGTTCTGAGATCTCAATGAACCCCCAATAGAAATGTTTTAATTAGGAAAAAAGATACTGGGTTGTTTTTTGTTTTGTTTTGTTTTTCTTCATTTTTTGATGCCAGCTTGCTAATACAGTTCAGGTAGAGACTTATTATCAAGTTGCATGCTTCTGTGATTTTATGGACAAATAAAGCAGGCAGAAATAACAGCTGGTGTTCAAAGGTTTGCTTGGCTTGTCAAATACAAGCCCATTGGTTGCATTACTTTATGGAAATTCAAGCAAGGGGAAGGTGCCTGCGATACCATAAACAGGATTAGGAGCATTTGTTTCCTTTGCTGTCAGAGCCAGTGGTGTCCTGTAGAGAGAGATCTAATGGAACGTGTCCGGCTGAGGCTGCATTAGACCTGTTACAGACTGTTCTTTAGTGTCTGTTGTGGGAGTTGTAATCAAACATTAATTAGCAGGGGATGATCAGTATTCCACATTTTAGACAGACATTGTTGTGTTCAAGCTTTTCAGGCACAGTGGTCACTATTCTGTTCAAACATGAGCTAAATGTGCCGAAGACAAAAATGTGACTGTGATACAACTGATGTTATAGTAATTATATAAGAATAGAAAATATTATTCCATGCAAAAAAAAAAAAAAAAAATGTACATGTACAAAATTAATGTTACTGTAAATACGTAAAAGAAATTAATTTATAAACTTACTAATTAATGCAGAAAGCAACTTAAAACAGGAAATTGTATCACAGGGGGACTCATATGTTTCTTAATATCAGATGCCATGTTTCAAATGCCATGTGTTGTAACTAAAATGTTAATAATATTTATGAATTAATTATTAATTATTAATTACTTTATTATTATGAAGTAAAAGTAACCAGTAACCACAATGCAGAGACTTAAAAAAAGGAGGTGTCAAACAAAGAAATTATTTAAACAAAACACTAGATCACATGGCAAGAATGAAATGTCGATGATGTGAAATTCACTGTTTACTCGTAAATACTTAATACATACATAAGTTAATTCCCATGTGCTTCTTTAAAGATATATTTGAGCATGTGACTTTTCACACCAATCTAATTTGTATTCCACCCAAGCTGAAAAGATGTTATGCCTGCTGACAAAGTGTGTTTTTAACCGATTCAGCCGAACTCTTGCATAGTAGTAACTAGGAGATACCTGCATGACCTTTGACCCTAAGCATATGGAATTTAATCATGTGTGGATTTAAATATGATGATTTCTTATACATTCATTGTTAGCATAAAATAATATCTGAATGAGAGTCAGTTCCTCTGTCTGAAAGAGTCAACTTGCGTGCTGTTTGAGAAAATCTCAACTGAAGTGTCATGAATCCTGAAGCGCAGAAGCTCACTCAGGTTCTTAAGGCTGCACACTGTGTTCCAATCTGAGCCCACAAGCTTTGTTTGACCTAGTTATTCTAAAAAGCAGCACAGGACTTTGACGCATTCGATTTCCAGGATGGCTGTGGCTGGTACAGCAGGTGACAGGCACATGCAGGAACGCGTGTCAGTATTCACATCCTCCCTATGGCTGACATGTCACTGGGAATTTTTTATTTGTATTTATTTTTTTATTTTTTTATCACAGTTTCCACAAAAAATATTTAACAGCACAGTTGTTTACAGCATTAGCAATTATGCATAAGGAATGTTTCTTGAGCACCAAATCAGCTTATTTAAATGATTTCTGAAGGATCATATGACATCGAAGACTGTAGTAATGGCTGCTGAATTTTTTATTTTTTTTATTTTTTTTTATTATTATTGTAATAGCATTTTACAATTTTGCTGCTTTTAATGTGATTTGATCAAGTAAATGCAGCCTTTGTTAACTTTAAGAGACTTCTTTCACAAAAATGTAAACATTTACAGAGCCCAAACTTTTGAACAGTAGTGTACATAATTATGCAAAATGTTATTTCCACAAGTGAGCACTAAACATATTCATTTAGAGATCATAGTTCACATTTTTGTTAATCGGTTTCAATGACTGGTCATTTGACAATCTATTTAGAATGTATCCGTGCATGTTTCTTCCATATTCTGTTATTCAGTATTGCAGTGTTTTGCTGAAGTACTACATCATCTAATTAATATTAAGTTCAGACATTATTTTGAAACAAGTGCTACTTGGCCTCTGAGGGAATTTTTGGCATGTTTTGAGAGACAGGTGTTGAATGTTGATCTGAATGAGAGCTGGCCTACAGTTCAACATCATTTATTTATTCACTTAGAAATGTTAAACTGAAATATGCTATAAAAAATTGAATGGACCAAGCTCCAATGTCCCATGCAACCAGCTCTAGCCTCTTTAAAAAGGTATCCGTGTATACCATTTTGAAAATACCTAATTCTATAAAGACATTTACTTGTGGGAGCAGTTAAAGGATAAGAGATCTTTTTTTCACTCAATTAAGGCCTGTCACCATATTTCCTCTCAAATCAGATTTCCATGCAACACTGCTGAAGCAATGAAATAAGAATCTAATTTTCCCAAATGAAATCAACCAAAAACCAATTGGGAGCTGCAGGCTTTCCCTGAGAAATTCCATCAGAATAATTCCACATTCCAGACACTTATTTTAGTCTGATAGCAATTCATCCATCAATAGACCAATTCTGTCTAGCCACCTCGAACAGATCGTCCACAGGTAATGCATTGAATGCCACCTCCAGAAGAGGAAAATCAATCAAAATTTTAATTCAGATAATACTGTAATACACTGGTCTATGCAAAGCTGTGTGCTGTATATGGAACAATGATGCTATAAAATATAGAGATCACCATTTCTCGCCGCAGGACTGGTGCAAATGAATAACCTTGGTTTGTGCTGCCGATGAGTTTAAATGAGTTACTTTCCCATTTCGGTTGTCAATGGAGAAGTTTATTACATGTGAGAGGCATAATGTGGATCCGGTCCATTGCATATTTGCCATTTGAATGGTGTGCAGATTTCCATCAGACAGTGCGTGACATAAAACAAAGCTTGTGTGCGCACAGATACAGTAAAAGATGTTCATAGTTCAAGATCAGCTGTTTTAAAACGTGAATAGTGCAAATACAATAGCGTACAACTGCTATCTCGAAATGCTTGCCAAAAAGTTTATTGTAAATCTGATATGCATTGAAATTCCTACTCACCTATACACATGCTTAGAGAGTCAGTGATTTCAGAACTAATCCTTCACCCCAGTGATATGAACTACAGCGGCGGTGGACGTAATTAAATGAGTTGCAATAAAAAGGTGTTAATACCGCCTCGGTTACGTATGTAACCCTCGTTCCCTGATGGAGGGAACGGAGACGTTATGTCGAACGACATATGGGGTCTCACTTGGGAGGCCAATCATCTCTGAATTTAAGAGAAAACGCCAATGAAAATTGGCTAGTGGATTAACACACCTGAGCCACTCCCCGTGCCACGGGTATAAATAGGGCGACAGGTGCATCCACTCATTAGGTTTTACGCTGAGGAGCTGAGAACGTGTCCCGGCAACAGCGAACGGTTCAAGGTTGTGGCATGGGGACATAACGTCTCCGTTCCCTCCATCAGGGAACGAGGGTTACGTACGTAACCGAGACGTTCCCTATCTGTCGGTCACTACGAGTTATGACGAACGACATATGGGGTCCTATGGAAAACGCCACAACCTGAACATCGTCACAACCCTGTGGCGCTGCAATTGTTGACAAGCCCTGGCATGTCACAAACGCTACGCTTAAGGTCGTAACCTTCCCAAAGCCCCAGTGCAAATTCACTGACCTTGATACCGAAGGGGCCAAAGGGTGAGTACATCGCTGCTGGAGAAGGCCACGCTGCTGTTCCGCCCACATAAAGTTAATGGAAGGGATTTCAACCTTCAGAGAAAGATTGCTTCAAATCTTCCCTATTTGTTCTTTCAGCTGGCAAGACAATGGGGAAGTGAGCCTAGGAAAAGGTCGCTACGGAGACCACATCCTACCCGTAGGGAGGTGACATGTGGATATACCGATATGGACTGACCCAGGGGGCAGTACTACATATGGAAGGGGTCTCTGAGGCAGGTCCTACCTTGGAGTAGGGATGGAACGGCTGCCAGAAGAGACTGACAGAACGGGTCTGTCAAGGGAAAACACGGGTTTGCCAAGAGGGAAACCTTACCGTGGAAGAATACACATATGGGATTACCCGTAGGGAACCAAGCCATATGAACACCTAGCCCAGTACAGGGGCTGACCGGAACTCCGGGCATGCTAACGCCAGTACTGGGCCTGGCGACAGACTGCTCCGCCAAGTCTGACTGCCGAGGGTGCTGGAGGATGCTCGACCAGGGTACGCCAACCGGGGAACTCTACTGGGAGAAGAAAGGCGCTCACATCCCCGTGTTAGGGGGAATGGCGCAGCAAGCGTGACACCCAGCCAGCCCTTCCCGCCAATTACCTGTTACCCAACACACGGGAAGAAACTGGCTCCACACGGAGGTTGTAAAACCTTGCAAAGGTGATAGGTGTCGCCCAGCCCGCAGCTCGACAGATGTCTGCCAGAGAGGCGCCGTGCACCAGAGCATAGGAGGAGGCCACACTCCGTGTGGAGTGGGCCCTGACCCCCAGGGGGCACGGCTCGCCTTGGGAATGGTAAGCCAAGGCGATGGCATCCACTATCCAGTGGGCCAACCTCTGCTTAGAGACAGCCTGCCCCTTCTGCTGACCTCCAAGCAGACCAGGAGCTGCTCAGAGCTTCTAAAGCTCTGGGTGCGGTCCACGTATATGCGAAGCGCTCTTACGGGACACAGCGACGCCAAGGCTGGATCTGCCTCCTCCAGGGGCAGTGCTTGTAGGTTCACCACCTGGTCTCGGAAGGGAGTGGTGGGAACCTTGGGCACGTATCCAGGCCGGGGTCTCAGGACAACATGAGAGTAGGCCGGCCCGAACACAAGGTACTCTTCACTTATCGAAAATGCTTGGAGGTCCACGACCCTCTTGATGGAAGTGAGCGCGATCAGGAGCGCTGTCTTGAGAGACAGGAACTTAAGCTCGACTGAATCCAGCGGCTCAAAGGGACCCCTCTGAAGTCCCGCCAGGACAATAGAGAGGTCCCAGGAGGGAATCAGGGGTGTCCTAGGAGGATGTAACCTTCTGGCACCCCTCAGGAACCTAACGATCAGGTCATGCCTCCCCAGGGACCGGCCGTCCACTGCATCGTGATGGGCTGCAATGGCAGCCACATACACCTTCAGGGTGGAGGGGGACAGCCCACGCTCCAACCTTTCTTGCAGGAAAGAAAGCACGACTCTGACCGGGCATCTCTGGGGGTCTTCTCGGTGAGAAGAACACCAATTCGTGAACAGACTCCACTTCAGAGCATAGGCCTGCCTCGTAGAAGGGGCTCTAGCCTGAGTGATAGTGTCAACAACGTGCCGGGACACTTGTTCTAAGGGCACGCCGGCCTGTAGAAAGGCAAGGTCCAACCAGGGTCTGAATAGGCGGCGACACATCGGTGTGATGGTGACACGATGTGTACCGCGGCGCCATGCCCATCTCGGGACTCGGGAGTGCAACCAGTGCTGAAGTGGCCTCATATGAAGCAACCCGAGCGGCGTGACTGCGGCTGCGGATGCCATATGCCCCAGGAGCCTCTGAAAGTGTTTCAGTGGTACCACTGTCCTGCCTCTGAAGGAACTCAGGCAGTTCAGCACTGACTGGGCACGCTCGCTGGTGAGACGGGCCGTCATACTCACCGAGTCTAACTCCATACAGAGATAAGAGATTCTCTGCACAGGGGAGAGCTTGCTCTTCTCCCGGTTGACCTGAAGCCCCAACTGACTGAGGTGCCGGAGCACGAAGTCCCTGTGACCGCACAACTCCTCTCGGGACCAGGCCATAATGAGCCAGTCGTCGAGATAGTTGAGGATCCTGATGCCCACTTCCCAGAGTGGGGCAAGGGCGCCCTCCGCGACCTTCGTGTAGACACGGGGGGACAGGGAGAGCCAGAAGGGGAGGACCTTGTACTGCCACGCCTGACCCTCGAAGGCAAACCGCAGAAACGGTCTGTGACGAGGGAGGATCGAGACATGAAAGTACGCGTCTTTCAGGTCGATTGCTGCAAACCAATCCTGGAGATGGACGCATTTGATAATGCGTTTCTGCGTCAACATCCTGAACGGGAGCTTGTGCAGGGCCCGATTCAAGACTCGCAGATCCAGGATAGGTCGAAGGCCACCGCTTTTCTTGGGCACGATGAAGTAAGGGCTGTAAAACCCTGTCCTCATCTCGGCTGGAGGGACCGGCTCGATTGCATCCTTCGCCAGCAGG
Organism: Carassius carassius; assembly: GCF_963082965.1. Taxonomy (NCBI): domain Eukaryota; kingdom Metazoa; phylum Chordata; class Actinopteri; order Cypriniformes; family Cyprinidae; genus Carassius; species Carassius carassius. The sequence continues at coordinate 14,177,989 of NC_081765.1, forward strand.
ACAGCAATCTCCTCGCGCAAGACAGAGGCGTCCCGGACTGCCACCGAAGTCTCGAGCACGCCATTGAACTTGGGAGGTCGCCGGGCGAACTGAATCGCGTAGCCGAGTCGGACCGTCCGGATGAGCCAGCGTGATGGGTTGGGCAGCGAAAGCCACGCTCCCAGACTCCGTACAAGTGGCACCAAAGGGACAGTCGACATACCCGCAGTGGTGCAGTGATGGGGAGTTGTGTCGGAAGGCCCAGAAGGCATTGCGTCCTGAGTCATCACAGCCACACTCCCAGTGTTCCCGGAGGAACTGGCCAGAGACGCGTGGAGAGGCGTTGCGTCTCCGAACCGCGACTTCTCGACCGCTGGCGAAAGGGGGCGTCGTGGGTGAGAGTGAGGAGGCTGTGCGTTGCTCATTGTCAATCCACGAGCCTTGCAACTCGGAGGAAGGGGAATTTGCTCTTTTTTGAAAAAGTGGGTGCCACTGGCCGTTTGACCAGCGGCGGAACAGAAAGAAATATAAACTGAAGATTTTCCACCCGGCCCTCCTCCGGAGGAAGGAGTGGCGCTGTCTTCGCCAGCTCCTGAAGAGCAGTTCCCCACATCTCCGAGTTGCCCGTGTCAGGGCTGCTTAGTCGACTTCCTTGAGGACTTCACAGCCGGGATTGACACGGGGGCGCCGCTCTCCTGCGCGGGGCTCGACGCGCCGGCCTCGAAGAACTTTCAGCACGGGGCGGAGCTGGTGTGGAGGACGCAGGGGGGCGCCCACGGCGACGAGCAGGCTGAGGCACTGCCTGCGACGGAATGGTGGCAACCGGAGGATCACGTCGTGGCAAGATGTGCTGTATGGCCTCAGTCTGCTGTTGTTCTGTCAGGAACTACTACTCGGTGTTTTGCGGACACAAGTGCACCGCAATCGCACTCTCCTGCTGGGGAATGTCAACGCACCCCTAGCTGCCCCGCCATCAAGGGTAGTGAGGACGGAGGAATGAAATGAGCTGCTTCCGGCCGTAAAAAGGGGCCATCCACGACTACATCACTTCCCCATGCACATCCGGGAAGAAAGGAACCAGAGCAAAACGCGGTTGTGAGCCGCGCTCTACACCGAAACCAATCAAACAGCCGTGAGCACTCAGGGCTGGGCAGCCACCTCCATCCTGATGCTCACAGCTGCCCGGGCAAGCACGGCTGTCAACTCTGAGTCCAATTCAGCAGTGGCGACAACACCCGAGGGGGGCAGCCCCGCCGAATCTTCATCCACAGAGGTCAACAGCCCATCCCCGATGCTGCAATCGACATCTGATCCCCGGCGGCAAACTGAATGACCTGTTGGGACTGCCATAAGACAGCCCAGCAAAATCACCCAGCAGCCGCACAGGACAAACACTGCGGAAGGGGTAAGAGGTCCGTGGGGCATGGCCCGGCGGAGAAGCTCTCACTGTCACCTTCAAATCTCCCAGAGCACTAGCCGGCGGTCCTCTGCTCGTGACAGAGAAACCGGAACGGGTAGTGACAGAGGGGTCTGCTCCTTTCCCTTTAAGAAAGGAGAGACGCGATCGCAGCGTTGCCATGGTCACACACGCAGTGCGTGCATGAACATCCACGAACGCGCCTTCAGCGTGCTGAATGCCCAGACACGGAAGACAACGAACGTGGCCGTTGTCAGAGAACAGGAAACGACCGCATCCAGAAGGACGCGGACGAAACGGCGTCTTTAAAAAGACGCGAATCGTCCGCGATTTGCTCTTTTAGGAAATCTGCTCTCTTAGTTGAAGCGCCCAGGGGAATCGCTGAAAGGGACACCGCTGTTTGCGCCGTACCGCCAACCAGAACAGCTTCCCGACACAGCAGATGAATGGCTTTGTGGAGTATAACAGCTTTCATACAACCACTCGGCTCCGAAGCAAAAATCTAATGAGTGGATGCACCTGTCGCCCTATTTATACCCGTGGCACGGGGAGTGGCTCAGGTGTGTTAATCCACTAGCCAATTTTCATTGGCGAGTTCTCTTAAATTCAGAGATGATTGGCCTCCCAAGTGAGACCCCATATGTCGTTCGACATAACTCGTAGTGACCGACAGATAGGGAACCTCAGTTACTTCAGGGCTGAAAGACCCAGGGCTCTGCCTGTGTTGACCATAGTGACCAATAGTGCATGTGCTCGATTTCATGTCCTTGAGGATTTAATGACTAGTCAAACGTATGCCAGTGATTCATGTAACGATTCCCTAGAGTTGTTTATCAAACTTACCTGGTGTATTCACTCCATAACAAGTGAGAGAGAGCATAATCACCATTGTTTTTTTCTTTTAAAAATTTTTTTTGTTCTTTTTCTTTGCAGGACTAAAAGTGGACAAGACGTCAATGGGCTGGACTATGATTCTAAAAGATGACTCTGGTGTAACAGGCTGGACATGGCGTGTTGGGAACTACCTGCTGCTCTCTATGTCTCTAATTGGAATGCAAGTGAGGTCGGACTTAGAGTTTCTGAAAGACAGAAACTATATGTGGAAAACCGGTAAGCGAGTTGTCTATGATGTCTATTCCAGTGATATGGAGATTTATACGATAGATCTCTTTGTAATGGCTCCACTTTGATGTTTCTCCCTCCTGTAGGCATTACACACCATCCATCCATCCTTCCATTCAGGATTTTATCTCACTCTAGCTCCAAGTAATGCAGTGTTTATCAGGAGCTAGCGTAACAAATTCCTCTGTGCCATTTTAACGTTCCATCATGCTGCTTTCTTCCTTCTCATGCTTAATTATTACTTAATATTTACTGTCTGAGATGTTTTTCTAATCCCATGTAGCACAAAAGGAACTGTTTCACAGAATGTTCAGGCTGCTCTTTTTTTTCAAACTAAGCTTATTGTTAAAAAAAAAAAAAAAAAAGTTTGCAGCTGCAATGATCACTACTGCAGTAAAACACCAACAACTTTTATTCATTTTCATACAAATTATAACTTTTTACCAGCAGTTCTTTACATAATACTATGTTCTGACCTCAAAACGTTTTTACCATAGTGCATGATTTGTAAAGTAATACATTCTGACATTTGCATCACATAACCAACTTGGTATGTATTGCTTTTCGGACAGTAAACTTGCTCTGTAGCTCACCTGGTACAGCATTGAACTTGTGATGTGGAGCACTTGTGTACAAATCCTGTGAAACACGCATTACAATAAAAAACTCAAATTTCACTTGTGTCAAAGCAAGCTGAAATGGGGTGGTTGCTTAAACAAATGTGTTTTACCTCATGTTTGCTTTTGTAAACACTATTATTTAGGTTAAGAGTAGGGTTCAGTATAGGAGATACAAATTTAAATGATAAAATAAACACAAAATTTAAAATAGCGTGACAGCCCCACACGGCGACTGCCATGCACAAACATAAACAAAACAAAAATAAAGTCCAGGTCTGGTCAGTCCTCCTTTTATCCTTTCCGGAGCTCCTCCGAGGGACTCGAGACCAGTGAGTGGCACAGTTGTCGCGCGTTATCATTAACTCCACTGGCCTCGTTCTGTTTGCACGGCTCTCGTCCCCACCCCACTCTTCACATTCACCACAGGCATGTTTTTCCAGTGTATTTTCTGTCTTTTCAATCAAAGTGAATGAACATCACAGCTGTCATTGTTTCCCTCCACCTTCATTGTAAGCAAGTTTGGTAATTCTTCTAAATTTCTTCTTTTGTTTCACACTGATGAAAGGAAGTTAGACTGATTAATATCAACATGGGGGTGAATAAATGATGACAGAATTTTCACTTTTGGGTGAAATATTCCTTTAATTGGATTGCATTGACTCTGCGCTCGGTTTGCTTGTGTCTTTGTGGAAAACCGTCTTCCATCTGTTTCTTTTTTTCCCCACTGAGAATCCCTCATTCAAACACCGCCCAACATCACAACGACACTGACATATTATGCTGGAATGAAAAACTGAGAGTTTGATCAGGGGATCCTGTGTGGATGTGGGTCTGTTAGCATAATATATGCTCTTGCTGAACAATGACAGGTCCTACTGCAGAGAATGTAATCACATATAATGATATATATAGTAATCTATTTCTAGTCCTCAAAGCTGGAGTAATTACCTACCATTATGCCTAGCTTGAGATTCATGGGCTTTGCCAAGGCATTCTGAAGTAAGGCAGGATTTTCTACATGCTGTGCTGTTTCACAAACAAGAAAATCTGATTCCGAACCTTAATCTCAGATTTTTTCCCTCGCTGCAATGATTGATTCCATATAAGGACTTTTACCCTCGGAGCGCATGACTTTCTTCAGCTATTGTCTTCAAAATATTTGATGAATGAAACGCAAAAGCATTTGCATTCTGTCAATGATTTAAAACACCCAAAGGTGATTCAATTTGAGCCTGGTTGTTGTCCTAGCTTTGCCTCCAAGAAGCAGACCTGCAGAATGAAGCAAAAAGCGCTTTGAGTAACACACAGTGCATCACTCGCAGATAAGTAGTGTTGAAATGAAGTAATGAATTTAAACTCACTGCCTTAGATGTTTTCTCTGTCCCTGTGAGTGCAGTTTCAACCTTTTTTGTATACAAAGGCCTCATTGGCTTTATGATAAGCATTTTAATTTTAGTATGACGATGACACTGCTCAAAAGATAAAGAGATTGATGAACTACACTTGGAAAAGCCCTTACGCAGAAAGAATCTAATCAGATCATCACACGAGAAGCTCTGACATCTCTACCGAGCAGTAACGGCTGATATATATCGCTTGGAAAAATTAGAAATCATATCACTGAATACAAACTAATGCTTTCTTGTGTAAGTATGATTGATGACATGTATTGTACATGCATCTGATACGTCTATGGCTGTTAGGATTAACATAACTTTTTTATGGAAAGGATTATCATATGGTTGAATCAATTACCAATGCCTTACAGGGCATGAGAGATTGCTGGTGTAAATTATTAATGACTTGATTATAAAGTCATCTCAGTTCCACATGGAATTTTTTAGGTTGTAGTGATGGTTACTTTCTGAGGTGCTGGATGTTATCATGTGGTTGGTGACTACTTTTCTAGTGCAAATCCTCAGCTAGTCAGCATCTATTTAAATTTCAAAGTCTGGGAAACATGTCATTGCCTCTTTGATGGTTCGGTATGGCTTTATACTTGTGGTAATTGGTCTCCTATAATTCTTCTAGGCATTTAACCACAGGCAGAGCTGAGTTCAAATGAGTGTTCAACTGCTACAGGTGAAACCATTTCCTCGGAGTTGGCAGAACAGTGTGACTCTTCACGTTATGGAGAGCTGATGTGTGCTGTAGGCTTGGCCTTCATCACTGTCTGAGAGACAGGGGGTACCCAAGGCTCTGGGTAATGGGATGATCATTTAACTCCCTAAACAAAGCACTCTCGCTAGTGCCTGTGAGGAACAATCCCTTCTGCTCTATTTTTCAACAGTGAGGGAGAATGAGAGTGATCTGTGATCTGACTGTATGCAGGGTTTTCTACATATGATTTTCACCTAAAATCAAAGGAGCCTGCTGAACATGTGAGCATTATTTCACATTGAGCCCTATGAATGGGCTTTTTTTAGTGTGTATCAACCTATTTCCGGTATGACAATTTTCCTTTAAATGCTTCAGGAGAAATGAAGGAGATTGTATCAGGTTTTGTTATAATAATAATCAATGAAGAGCAATGTGGCATATACTGCTAATTGAGGATTTTCAAGCATATTCAAACCTATTCTTGAGCATTAGATTTTTTTTATATATATAGCTAGCTAGTTATATATATATATATATATATATATATATATATATATATATATATTATTTATTTATATATATTTATTTATTTATTTATTTAATTTTACTTTTTTTTTTTTTTTTTTCGTTGTCTGTTTTAATGAATGCTCACTTTATGTGTGGATTTTTACGTTTAAATATTTTACCAGACAATAGAATTGTGCCCTTTGCAAATCAGTGAATGCAACTACAATTAAAAGTATGCATTTGCAGATGATTTTATCTAAAGTGACTAGCATTGCATTGCATTTCAGTGTTTTGTTTTTTTGTTTTTTGTTTATTTTAAGTTTTCGCATTCCCTGGGAATCACACCCAGGATTTGGTCTCAACACAGGACTGAACATGTAGCTGATATAATATAATATCTGACATATAATAGGTGAAGAACAGCATGGCTTTGTCCTAAAGACACATCCGAATCCAATGTTAGCTTCACTTCCTGTCTCCTGAGATGCCTTTATATGATCAGTTTTTGAAGGCAGCATACAGTAGCTATATCCTTTGTTGCCTTTGATACCCCACAATCCTGGCCATTTATTTCTGTGGCAGTTGAACTAAAAGCAGAACTGTCTTCTGAGTTGCAGTTGGTGGTTAGTTTGTGTATAAATGTATGTTTTGACCAACTTTTTAGTATTGTAGTTATTAAATATTTGCTTAGTTATTACCATAGCACTCTCTGTTTTGTTCCATGAAATGTTTTGTTACATAAGAAGTCTGTCCAAAGTCAGTTTGGTCAGGTATTTTTGAGCACAGCTGCTGTCTGTGAAGTCAAGGCATAAATTCAGCTAGCTTACATTACTTGAAATTGAGATTTATACATCATCTGAAAGCTGAATTAATAAGATTTTTATCATTTTATGATTATACTTTATAAGACATCATTTTTTAATAGTCACCAAGTAATTACTTAACTACTTAAGCACAATACTGTAGATACAGTATAAAGGTGCATCTCAATTAATTAGAATGTTGTGGAAAAGTTCATTTATTTCAGTAATTCAACTCAAATTGTGAATCTTGTGTATTAAATAAATGTAATGCACACAGACTGAAGTAGTTTAAGTCTTTGGTTCTTTTAATTGTGATGATCTTGGCTCACATTTAACAAAAACCCAAAGATCTCAACATGCCAATCTCAACAAATTAGAATATGGTGACATGCCAATCAGCTAATCAACTCAAAACACCTGCAAAGGTTTCCTGAGCCTTCAAAATGGCCTCTCAGTTTGGTTCACTAGGCTACACAATCATGGGAAAGACTGCTGATCTGACAGAAGATCAGCAGCTCAGAAGACAATCATTGGCACTTTTCTGGGGTCAAGGCATACAGACGTGTCAAGGAATTTGGCTACAGTTGTCGTATATCTCTTGTTAAGCCACTCCTGAACCACAGACAACATCAAAGGCGTCTTACCTGGTCTAAGGAGAAGAACTGGACTGTTGCCCAGTGGTCCAAAGTCCTGTTTTCAGATAAGAGCAAGTTTTGTATTTCATTTGGAAACCAAGGTCCTTGAGTCTGGAGGAAGGGTGGAGAAGCTCATAGCCCAAGTTGCTTGAAGTCCAGTGTTAAGTTTCCACAGTCTGTGATGATTTTGGGGTGCTATGTCATCCGGTGGTGTTGGTACAGTGTTTTTTTTTTTTTGAAAACCAAAGTCACTGCACCCATTTACCAAGAAATTGTGGAGCACTTTTTGAAGATGCTGATTTCCTTTTCCAGCAGGATTTGGCACCTGCCCACACTGCCAAAAGCACCAAAAGCTGGTTAAAAGACCATGGTGTTGGTGTGCTTGACTGGCCAGCAAACTCACCAGTCCTGAACCCCATAGAGAATCTATAGGATACTGTCAAGAGCAAAATGAGAAACAAGAGACCAAAAAATGCAGATGAGCTAAAGGCCACTGTAAAAGAAACCTGGGCTTCCATACCAGCTCAGCAGTGCCACAAACTGATCACCTCCATGCCACGCTGAATTGAGGCAGTAATTTAAGAAAAAGGAGCCCCTACCAAGTATTGAGTACATGTACAGTAAATTAACATACTTTCCAGAAGGCCAAAAATTTACTAAAAAATGTTTTTTTTTTTTTTATTGGTCATATGAAGTATTCTAATTTGTTGAGGTTTTTGTTAAATGTGAGCCAAAATCATTACAATTAAAAAAACAAAAGACTTAAACTACTTCAGTCTGTGTGCATTGAATTGGTTTAATACATGAGTTTCACAATTTTAGTTGAATTACTGAAATAGATGAACTTTTCCATGACATTCAAATTTATTGAGAAGCACCTCTAGATAGTTGCTTTAAAATTTACACTTAATAAATAATTGACTCATCTTACCAAGATTTATTTGTCCAAAAATGCCTGGTTTGATTTGTTACACCATTATAAACTTCCAGTTTCTGATTTAGGTAGAATATGGAATCAGCCATAAAGTGCTGTTAGAAAGTGAATACACATTTTCAGATTAATATGGAAGTCTTGGTCTCTGTATAGAAATGTTTGCAGCTTCATTGATACATTCAAGGCTGAGTTTCCCAAAATCTTCATAAGACTAAGAAGTTTGTAAAAACGATCATACAACTGATCTTAATATTACGGTCTAAAAAGCACCGTAACTTAAGTAGCACTTGAAAATCATCGTAGATCTACGGGTGCTCTGGAGTAGTCGTAAAGCCCTAAGTGCATCGTAAGAAGACAGATTTATGCAGTCACCTGCAGGACAATCTAATTACACTTTGAACTTGATTCAAGTGCAATGTGATTATAATATAAGGATTTGATTGTGCTTTATTTTACACTTTATGACTACTTTTCTTTATTTTTTTATTAATTTATAAATAAAAAAAAATTAAAAAGGGCAGAAAAAAATAGAAATACACATCTAAATTAAATGACTGAAAAAAAAACGAATGAAATAAATAATCTTGGAAATTCTTCAAAGACTGGGGGAAAAAAATATGTACATTCCTTACTGAAGTGCACGAAAAAATAACGTCTCTCTCTCTCTCTCTCTATACTGTATAAAAAGTATAATATTATACAATTTAATATAATATAATATTGTATTTTATTATAGTTATTATATCCAAGTTTTCTGTCTGGAACGCAGCATTAGGTTAATGTCAATAAAAATCGTGTGCTAGAATTAAGAGCCATTCTATAAGGTGACATTTCAGCACTTGAAGACCAGATAGCAAACTTCTAAGTAGCACTTAAAACCCTCTGGAGTCTAAGGGTATTTTGGGGGCCTGGAGAAGTTTTGTCATGCCCTGACATTTGTGCTTTTTTCAGTTCTCTTACGAGAGCTCTCTCGTACTGCGTCTTAGCTAAGACGCTACGGGAAAAGTCTCTTTTCACGAAGTACTGAAGCAAAAAATTATCCTTAATTTTGTATTTTTGTAAAGCGCATTTGCAGCAGTACACAGCCATAGGCGAGACGGCTCGTTCGCTCATTGGCTTGTTCTGCGGCAACTGCACAGCCTATCGAGCGCGGGCTGATGCAACATCAGACCAATAAGGGTGCTTCGCGCCCTTCTTGCCACTTCCCGCCGAAACGGGTGTGGCCCAACCTATAAAAGGAGCTCGAAAAGGCTGACTCACCTGATTTTTCATCTCTTCAGTGAAGCTCACGCATCGCTGGATCACGGAGGAAGCAAGCGCTGTCTGAGAAAGCACATCAGCAGGACGTGCCATTCTGAAGCTGCTGGCATCGCCGCCTTCCACTGCCGTTCCTGCTGCGCTATCCGGCGCCTATATCCTTTCAATTCTGTTATATCCAAGCTGTTCTTTATGTGTGTGTGTGTGTGTTCGCCCTGCGACACACACTCGTAAAAGAGCTCGCGTCTTTTTTAAGATGCCTTCCTGCGGCTCGTCAGAGCCCCACTCAGCGAGGGAGACCGGTACGTCATCTGTGTCTCCTGCCTGGGTGAAGATCATGCAGCGCTCGCGCTCGCTGACGGCGGATGCCCCCACTGCGAGCTGTTGCCATGGTGACTCTGAGGACTCGCCTGGCCTTTTTCTCTGAGCCTGCATTCTCCGCTGCGCTGAGGCGCCGTAAAAGCATCGCTTCCAGCGGATTCCGGAACCGTCTTCAGCTCAACCGAGCTCGCCGGTTCGCCCTGCTTCACCAGCCCCCCCTGCATCGCTTCCCGGTGGGCAGCGCCCGCTGTTTGCCGGCGCGTCGTCCGAGGAAGTCGATCTCTGGGCCGCGTCGGGGGGAAGAGGACACGCGCTCTCTGCTAGCTTTGGGCAGTGAGGGCTGGGCGAGCTCCGAGGATCTCGCACCTTCTGCTCAGAAGCCCAGCAGACGAGCTGACATCGAGAAGGAGCCGGGGCGAATGCTCGTGTTGGCCGCGATGAGTCTCGGCCGTGAGTGGTTTGCACCAGCGCCCCCTCTCTCGTTCCCGGCTGGATGGTATTTCCCTTTCGGATGAGCGTTCTTTCTTAAAGCCCGCCTCATTTCTTCCTGAACTTCACGAAGAGGTGGCGAAGGCTTGGAACGCTCCATATTCAGCGCGAACTCGTTCGTCTGTCTCACTAGCATTCTCCACACTGATGATGCTAAAAACAGGAACTACCACTCACATCCGCCGGTGGAACAGGCGATAGCGACGCACCTTTGTCCGCCCTATGTTGGACGGCGGCAAAAGCGGTGTTGCCATCTAAAGCCTGCCGTGTGACGCTGTGTCGGCACTACTAACGATGGCTGCTTCATCGAAGCGCAGGTGTACGAGTTCCGCTGTGGCCGAGCTCTCACCCAAGCGCGCCGCTGTTTCAGTTCCAGGAATTGTGACTGTCTCAGCGTTTTCTGCAATGCGCAAGCCTGCACAGTTGCCCGCTTGCCTGCACACAAAAGCCGTTATCACAACAGCTTCAGCAACGCAGCTCGAGACCCCCGTTCTCGCTCTACCGGCCGTCGCCCCGCGCCGCGGGGACCGCGGCAGAGGATTACGGTGGGGCCGGGAGCCCCGAAGCCATCCTAGGAAAGCCATCTACACATGCTTCATGACGCTGCGTCGGCACTACACACGATGGCTGCTTCATCGAAGCGCCGGTGTACGAGTTCCGCTGTGGCCGGGCTCTCACCTAAGCGCGCCGCTGTTTCAGTTCCAGAGATTGTGACTGTTTCAGCGTTTTTTGCAATGCGCAAGCCTGTACGGTTGCCCGCTTGCCTGCACACGAAAACCGTTATCACGGCTACCCAGATATTTCCCGAAAAAGGTGTAATTTCTGGTGTCCCGGCCACGGCCGATGGTGCTATAAATGTAGTGACGATGCCCACTCCTCAGTGCCCATCTCCACATGTAAGCACAGCCCTGCACACAGGGCCTGCGCCCATAAAAGCGACTCAAGTCGATCGCGCACACTGCATAGTAAGCGTGCCCACCCCTCAGTGCCCACAATTACTATGTCACACGCGTCATGTGGCTTCTGTAAAAAAAAATAAAAAAAAATAAATAAAAACCCTGTGCACGCTCGTCCGGCCACGGCCGATGGTGCTATAAATGCAGTGACGATGCCCACTCCTCAGTGCCCATCTCCACATGTAAGCACAGCCCTGCACACAGGGCTCGCGCACATAAGATCGACACAGATCAGTTGAGCGCGCCGCATAGTAAACGTGCCCACTCCCCAGTGCCCACATACACTATGTCACATACGGCGCGTGGCTTCTGTAAAAACGAGGCCCGTGCACGTACGCTCTGCACAGGCAGACAGCGAGTTGAAAGTGGTAAATGTGCACATATGCAGCCCACAGTTACTCGCAGACATATCGAGTCCCACGGGACCTGCTCAGCCTTCCCCCAGTCGGTTAAGCGCCGGGACAGGGTCGAGGAGGAGCGATCTGCCCGCTGTAATCAAATGCGCAGCACACCCGACCGCCGCCGTTGCCCGGTCAACAGAGCGCGCTTCGCATCCAGCCCTTAGCCATTCATGCAGATGCATGGTCAGCGCTTCCAGGGGTTTCGGATTGGGTGCTAGGCATTATAAAGAGAGGCTACTCGCTACAGTTTTTTTCTACGCCCTCCGCGCTTTTCAGCGCGCGTCGAAACTACGGTCAGAACAGAAGTAGCACACATACTTCGGGCCGAAATATCAAAACTGTTGAGCAAAGGGGCTGTAGAGCCTGTGTCTCAAGCTCAAAGCGAGGGGGGGCTGTACAGCAGATACTTTCTGGTGCCCAAGAGAGACGGGGGTCTCAGGCCCATACTGGATCTAAGACATCTGAACAAGGCATTGATGAAACGCAGTTTCAAAATGCTTACGACCAGGAAACTCCTCGCGCAGATTCGCAGAGGGGACTGGTTCATGTCAATAGATCTGAGGGACGCGTATTTTCAAATACAGATAGCGTCAAACCACAGGCGATATTTGAGATTCCCCTTCGAGGGCCAGGCATACCAGTTTACAGTCCTCCGTGGCTCCTCGTACGTTTACGAGGTGCATGGATGCAGCGCTCGCTCCTCTCAGACTCGGAGGCATACGAGTGCTGAATTATTTGGACGACTGGCTGGTTCTGGCCCGATCACGAGCGGAGCTCGTGGACCACAGGGCCGTTTTACTCGATCACCTCGAGAAGCTCGGCCTCAGTGTCAATTGGGCGAAGAGTTCGCTGAACCCCAGTCAGACGATCCTGTTTCTGGGTATAGTTCTGAACTCATGTTCCATGACGCCGCGGCTGTCACCACAGCGCGCGATGGGCATTCATCGCGCAGCGAGTTCTTTCCGCTGCGGCGCGACCGTGTCGCTCAAACACTGTCAAAAGATGCTGGGTCTCATGGCCTTAGCATCTCCGGTTCTGCAGCTGGGCCTGCTCCGCATGCGCCCCCTGCAGTTCTGGCTGAAGGCTCGGGTGCCGCGCAGAGCGTGGGCGTCTGGCCGGCTGAATTTCAAGGTTGATCAGAGCTGTGTTGCGGCTCTAGCACCTTGGACAGCGAACGGCTGGTACTGATCAGGTGTAAGCCTGGGGACTTCCCCGAGTGTGAAAATGGTGTCGACGGACGCCTCCACTTCGGGATGGGGAGCGCTGCTCGAAGGCAGACCGTCCTTTGGCCTATGGTCAGAACGGTAAAAGCTCCATCATATCAACTGCCTGGAAATGCTGGCAGTGGAGAACGCGCTGACGCGCTTTTGTCCCCATATCAAGGATCACCACGTCGTAGTCCGTGCGGACAACGTGTCCGTGGTGTCCTACATAAATCGCCAGGGCAGTCTCAGGTCCCGAAACCTGTGCAGGCTGACGGAACGCCTCCTGGTTTGGGCTCAGCGCAATGTGCGCTCGCTGAGAGCAGTGCATGTGCCTGGACAAACAGTCCGGCTGTTGTGGGAGAGATTTGGCATGGCGGAGGTGGACCTCTTTGCGTCCCACGAAAACGCTCACTGCCCCGCTTTCTTTTCCAAGAACGAAAGCGCGCTGTCACGGAGATGGACGGAGGGCTTTTTCCCTTTTCTGCGTTCCCTCCCGTCTCCCTCCTTCCGCAGGTGATAGAACGGGTGAGAGAAACGAGATGTTCAATACTTCTTGTAGCACCGCTTTGGAAGAACCAACCATGGTTCCCAGATTTGATGCAGTTAGCAGATGTCGCCCCGTGGCCGGTACCGTTGAGGAGGGACCTCCTCTCGCAGGCCAGGGGCTCGATTTGGCACCCTCAACCGGAGTTGTGGTCCCTCCATGTGTGGGCGCTCAATGGTTACCCTGCTGATCTCGCAGTGGGAGTGCTAAATACCATCACTCAGGCTAGAGCTCCGTCGACACGACGTCTGTATGAGTTCACGAGCGCTATGCGCTGCCGACTGTTATATGGGCAGTATTGCGTAAGACCCGCATTGCCACATTGGTCAGGCCTTGCCTCGGCTGTGTGATGTCATATTGCCGCATCTACGGATGCTGCTAGATATAGGACGGAGGGCTTTTTCCCTTTTATGCGTTCCTCCCGTCTCCCTCCTTCCGCAGGTGATAGAACGGGTGAGAGAAACGAGATGTTCAATACTTCTTGTAGCACCTCTTTAGAAGAACTAACCATGGTTCCCAGATTTGATGCAGTTAGCAGATGTCGCCCCTTGGCCGGTACCGTTAAGGAGGGACCTCCTCTCGCAGGCCAGGGGCTCGATTTGGCACCCTCAACCGGAGTTGTGGACCCTCCATGTGTGGGCGCTCAACGGTTACCCGCTGATCTCGCAGTGGGAGTGCTAAATACCATCACTCAGGCTAGAGCTCCGTCGACACGACGTCTGTATGCCTCGAAGTGGTCGGTGTTCTTCAGCTGGTGCACAGCTCGAGGTTATTCACCCCTTAGTTGTGAGGTGACGGAGGTCCTCTCCTTCCTACAGGAGCTGTTGGATAAGGGCAGAGCCCCATCCACGCTCAAAGTTTATGTGGCGGCCATCGCGGCGTTTTCTGAAACGGCGTCCGGTCAGTCAATAGGAAGGAACGATCTAGTCATCCGGTTCCTCAGAGGAGCTAGGAGGCTGAATCCTCCCAGACCTCCGTCAGTCCCTATGTGGGACCTCGCGGCGGTTTTGGAGGCCTTGAAGGGTCCCCCTTTTGAGCCTATCCAATCGGTTAGCCTTCAGCATCTGTCGTTCAAGACAGTATTCTTGTTGGCTCTCGCTTCTGTGAAGCGTGTGGGTGATTTGCACGCGCTCTCGGTGAGCCAGTCGTGCTTGGAGTTTGGGCCCAATGACTCAAGGGTCATACTCAAACCTAGGCACGGTTATGTGCCGAAATCCCTCAACACACCGTTTCGGGCTCAGGTTATTGCCCTGTTTGCCCTGCCGGTGTCAGGGGAGGATGGAGACTCAAGTCTTCTTTGCCCTGTCAGGGTTTTAAGAGCTTATGTGTCTCGCTCTGCTGCCTTTCGGCAGACGGAGCAGCTGTTTGTCTCGTTCGGTGGACGTTCCAAGGGAATGGCTGTTTCGAGACAGACTCTATCCAGATTGATATCTGACGCAATAGCATTAGCTTACGCTTCCAGGGGCCTTCAGTGCCCGTTGGGCGTCAGAGCACACTCCACAAGAGGCGTTGCCTCGTCGTGGGTGTGGTCTACTGGGATCTCCTTGCAGGATATATGTATGGCGGCAGGTTGGGCCTCGCCATCTACATTTATCAGGTTCTATAGCCTGGAGGTCCCCGCCTTGCAAGCAAGGCTGTTGTCGGTATAGTCGAATCAGGGCCCTGAGGGGAATTCTGAGTTCACGAGCGCTATGCGCTGCCGACTGTTATATGGGCAGTATTGCGTAAGACCCGCATTGCCACATTGGTCAGGCCTTGCCTCGGCTGTGTGATGTCATATTGCCGCATCTACGGATGCTGCTAGATATAGGACGGAGGGCTTTTTCCCTTTTCTGTCCTGGACTCTCTGTGAGTCCCTCAGGTGACTGTGCACTGTAAATCCTGGGCGTTGCTTCAGGTTTATTGGTGTGTGATCCCTGCGCGCACTGCGTTTTACATTGGTTTCCCGTAGCGTCTTAGCTAAGACGCAGTACGAGAGAGCACTCGTAAGAGAACGTACTCGGTTACTAAACGTAACCTCGGTTCTCTCTAGAAGAGCGAACGAGTACTGCGTTCTCTGCCGTGCGCACAATTCACTCTGGTTCGCTTCGGCGATGAAATAAATCAGGTGAGTCAGCCTTTTCGAGCTCCTTTTATAGGTTGGGCCACACCCGTTTCGGCAGGAAGTGGCAAGAAGGGCGCGAAGCGCCCTTATTGGTCTGATGTTGCATCAGCCCGCGCTCGATAGGCTGTGCAGTTGCCGCAGAACAAGCCAATGAGCGAACGAGCCGTCTCGCCTATGGCTGTGTACTGCTGCAAATGCGCTTTACAAAAATACAAAATTAAGGATAATTTTTTGCTTCAGTATTTCGTGAAAAGAGACTTTTCCCGTAGCGTCTTAGCTAAGACGCAGTACTCGTTCGCTCTTCTAGAGAGAACCGAGGTTACGTTTAGTAACCGAGTACGTTTCTTATAAATATCTAAATGGGTAAAGTCTAATCTCACTGTAATCAGCACAAACTGGGCTATAATAATATGTGAAATGCATGTACATGATTGTGTTTTTGAGAAAAAAAATATTATGCGTGGTTAGTGAAAAACTAAAAATGTTAAAACACTTGAAAAAGGCCATAAAACACATAAACAACAATGGTTCCCGGGATTTTTGAGAACTGGAGCTTGTAGTTTACAATTCTTTCTAAATTATGTGAAAATCATCTTGTTTACTCACTCACAGAAAACAACATATTGATTTAAATTTTCCAAGACACTTTTTGTTGGTAAAAGTCATATGCGAGTAGGCGTCAACTATCATGAATATCATTGTGATTTACACCTGAGAAAACAAAGGCCTGCATAATGAGCTGCATAATGAGCCTCTCAGTCAGCTGTGCCACTGAGAGGGAGGTGTTACAAGAAAGAATGTGAGAACAAAATAAATGTATATAATTTTATGTTTGTAGTTTATTTAGAATATATTTAGGTATCCCACAACACAATTTAATATCCACTTGGGGGAGCAGTTAAACAGTTTATCAGGAACAATCAAAGCTGACTTTCAAACTAATTTTTTGGCATCAATACTCCAGTCACACAATCCTTCAGAAATCCTTTTAACAGTCTTATTTTCTACAAAAAAACATTTATTGTTGTTATTATTATTATTATTATTATTATTATTAATGTTGAAAAGAGCTGAGAATATTTTTTAGGTTTTTTAGGGGGAATAAATTGAAAGAACAGCATTGTTTTTACATTTGTCAGCGTACAGTTATTTATTTGTTACATTTATATTATTTACATCAAGCTTTTGAATGGTATAGTATTGTACATTGTTATTGAAACTTCATAATGTTTCACATTATTATATAATTAGTCAGGAATTATAGTTTGGAAAAAGTCTAACTAGTAAAATGTTTACACGTTATGTGAAAACTATATAAAGTATATAAATTAATAAAAATAGACTTACTCATGTTTATGATCTCTGCTGAATAAAGTGCTTCATTCTTTTTTTCTGAGGAAATCCATTTCTCAAATCCTCAACCACATCACATCTTTTTGGGGTGAATTATGTCTTATTCCTCTCATCGCGAAGCAAACAGTAAAATAAAAACTTGAAGAACAGTCTCGCTGCTTTTTCTTCTGTGTGGGCGTATTCAAGCCGTGCGCTTCAGTTTGAATCTGAATAGAGCGTTCAGCGCGGGGGCGTGGTCACATTAGGGGACATTCTACCAGAAACGTACATTTTCTATCCCAAAAGAAACAAACAAAAAGTAGTATTAACCTTCAACTTTAACACTGATTTTAACAAAGGAGATAGTGAATAATTGTAAATTATTGAAATCCCACCTCTGCACATAATAATTTTTGAATAATAAGCATTTTAATATGCAGTTACTCTTTAAAATGTCAGGCTCCGTCACAGACATGGCTGATATTGTAAGTGTGTTAAAGAATATGCTCTCTTCTGTACAAATATCATCATTTTAATGAGGATCTGTCCCTTATTGAAGGAAACATATAATTCATTAAAAAAAACACAGCTATCAGGCTGATTTTGCTTGTTTTGTGGGCTCTTAGATAAAGAATGACCATCAGGTTCACATAATGTTGTTGAATAAGGGGCTTTTTGGGTAAAGTTTGTTACCAACGCATTATTGTAAATATATAATCCAGTCTTTACTATCACTATATACCCATTTCAATAATTGTTATAATCAAAATAGCCATTTTTGGACTAAAATATACTTTGTGACAGGACTGACCATGGTGTGACAGGGTTGACAATGTTGTGACAGGACTGACATTTTTTCCATCAAGCATTACGATTTACATTAAAATGACCAGATTTTCTCTGTAAAACTAAAAAAACTAAATGTTTATAATTTGTAGTAATATACTAAAAATCTGTATTTAAATAGTGGATAAGTCTTTATTAATAAAAATTAACCAAACACAATTAACAATGGGAAAAGATAGTCTCGATTTTAAAAAGTGAACAGTGTTTTAATTCTCTAATAGGCCTATTATCAGCCTCTTTAAACCTGTGTATGCTACAAGTAAAATTCATTAATATATCCTATATGTTATCATATATCTTTACCCAGATTCCTTATTGAATCAGTAACTTAAGAGCTGTATAATAGAAGAAACAATACACACAGCACACTTGTCTTTGGTATTATTGTATTGTACAAAACCATTTTGATGTACAACCAATTGATGTATTTAATTTTTTGTATCAGCACTAACAAGAAAAAGACATTTAAAAAACAGTCACTAAAACAGCTAAACCTGTATTTTTACAACTGATTCAGTTAGGTATGCTTTTTTAATAACAAATTGATGTATTTGACTAACTTTTCAAATTAATGCCCTTGAGTCTTACTGTAAGTAATGTACTGCCCTACCCCTCAGTATTTGTATCAGCACTAACAAGAAAAATACTTTTAAAACAAGCACTAAAATAGCTAAACATGTATTTTTACAACTGATTCAGTTAGGTATGCTTTTTTAATAACAAATTGATGTATTTGACTAACTTTTCAAATGAATGCCCTTGAGTTTGCAGCATCAAAATTAAATTGAATTTGAATTGAAATTAGGCGTTTATTCAAAATAAATAAATAAATAAATAAATAAACAAATGTTAGCAGTAGTCAACATATTCATCTGCAATGAAACAAGAAGATTACCTGTGGTATTCACTACAAACAAGCAATGTATCAGGCCCCGTCACAGAATGTCAGGCCCTGTCACAGTGAAATGTGACAGGGCCTGACGTGACAGGGCCTGACCGTCAGCCATTTTAATAGCTATGACTCAGCAATTTAGCATGTTAGCATAAAAACTGACAACATTTCAGAGAGTATTTACACAAAAGATTTAATTTGTTCCAAATCTAAACCTATTGACATACATTTTCTGGGACATTATTGCGTGACAGGAACTGACGTAGTAGCTCGACCTCAGGTAAAAACATGCAGAAAGGCTTAAAATTACAAAATTCAAGGACAGAACTTACCTCTGGTTGGTGTCAGTGTGTGATGAGAGGCAAATGAGGTCACTTCCTGTGATTTGGGACCTTAAAGAGATATCACACACTTTTCTTGGAATCTTTTATGCAAGTGTGACAGGGCATGACAGAAACCCGGGGACACTTTTAAAAAATCGATTTATTTATTATTAATTCATTTTACTGAAGATTTTAATCGAATAATACAAATTATAACATCTTAAATGTGCTATGGTATTGTTTTTTCTATGAATTTCAAATGTATAATTATTATTTATATGATGTATAGAATTGAGATTTGACCTGGGACAGTACATTTTAGGGGTTCTTAATTTTAAAAAGGGTTTTTTAAACAAAAATAAAAAACAATTTAATCAAATACATAACATAATCTGTTGTAAAACTCTCTAAATTAATTCACTGTATGACAGTTTTGGGAAATATGTGGATTACACCAGTTTTATAAAACAATAGTAGTGCCAGGACAGCAAATGTACGTTTCTGGTAGAATGTCCCGGGAGACGTGAAAAACCGACATCGGGTTGTTTTCATATGGATTACTTTATCACAGAATATCTTTTCGGCGGCACTTGTTTAGTTTAAAAGTAGACATGTCAAGCTTTCTATAGATATCTCTCTCATGTCTCTTCGTTGAGTATTCACGGAGTTACAGTTCATTTTAATGACGTGTTTGTAAATAAAGATCAGCACAGACAAAGGCTGCAGACAGCACACCTTGTTTGTTATCTTTATTTTATAAGTGCACCAAGTTTTTTTGTTATTATGTCTGTATCCAAAAAAATCGTAGACCCTTTACAGATTCGATTGATGTATTGCTCTTATCTGTACGATTAAAACTGAAAGTGTAATTTAAGTTCTTTTCGGGGTTATCAGGAGAAAATGACTCAAAACGTGTTCGTGCGTTAATCGACTCCAGATTAAAGCACAGCTACGTGCGAATGCTCTACGTGCATTTTTGGGAAACATATGTGAAACAATAACGAACGATCGTAAAATTACTAGAAAACGTTTTATAAGCGCAAAGATCAATTGTTATCAGGGAACCCGGCCCAGGTTAGTATCAAGTAAACAAGGGACATTCAAAATGTAAAGCTGCTTTTTAGGTATCTGGTTGGTAGTAAGGTTCACGGCCCTCAATGCGGGAGACATGACTTTAAAATATAATCCTATTTGCAAATATCACCACATCGCCAGATCTTGTCCGTTATTTATTTATTTTTATTTTTTTAAGTCTTATCTTCAAAAACAGAGCATCTGGTTGGGCTAATGAGAATAAGCAATTAAACACACGTGGCAGTTCACTGTCTATTAGCATATCAGTTATATCCTCCTCATGGATGTTAACGGATTTCCCTGAGGTCTGGATTTGCATTATTAGGAAATGTCTCATCTCATTCCCACTTGCTTATCTCAAAGATGGGGGCTCAAATTTGTTCTAGATTTTATTTATTTATTTATTTATTTTGCAAAGAAAATGTATATCTCCATGCTTTAGTCATAACTTAGTAGGCACAGTTAAAGCTGTGCTTCAAAGCATTTTATTTTCATAAAGACATTTATAGCTATTTTTGAAACAATTTTCTTTTTACTTAGGTCATTTCATTCCAATTTTTACCAAATGTAGTTGTAGTATTTGATTACCATTATGCAGACATGGCAGATTGACATTTTGAATATTTCCCTCTGACAAATACCAGGAACAGCACAGAATGGCATTGTGTTATTTTTCTTTGAGAAATGGACTGGCATTTGAACAGGCAGAATAATGCTGTGGGTCTCTTTCTTTGTGGCCGGCAGCTTTATTCCCCCCTCTCAGAACACAACTACAGTCAGCTCTAGTGTAAATCACTGCAAGTCACACTCACACACACAGCAGTTACCACTTCCTTTCTTTTTAGCACATTTATCCAAACGGTTCTCAACTTTAGAAATTGTTTTGCAACATCCTAATCTAATTATATTTATCTATCTCTTACCCCTGATCACATCTATACAGTATGTGTGTGAATTAAATAAGAAAATTATTATTTAATAATAATAATAAAAATAAGCCTCTTATGTTCATCATACAGTAGAAGAGCAATATTGTGAAATATTATTACAATTTAAAATATTTGTTGTCTGTAAATATATATATATTTTAAAATGTAGTTTATTCCTGTGATTGTAAAGGTGAATTTATAGCATCATTCACCCAGTCTTCAGTTTCACATGATCCTTCAGAAACCATTGTAATATTCTGGTTTGTGGCTTAATACTTTTGGAGAAAAATACATAAGAAAGTTTTAATAAACTGATATGAAAATTAATAGAAAGTTCAAAAGGACAGCCTTTACATCAAAACATTTGTAACATCTTTACTGTCACTTTTGATCTATTTGATGTTGATCAACCTTGATGAATAAAAGTGTTAAAGCTTACTGACCATACATGTTTGAGCTGTACTGTATTTAATTAAATATGCAGTGGATTTTTATGCATTTATATTTTCCATATGAAATGCATGGGAATTCATAGCTGCATTTCCACCGCTGGAACTTTACCCAGGAACTAGGGACTTTGGGCTGGTACTCAGTGTGTTTCCACCACAGGGAACAGGAACTAAATAAGGTTCCGGGTAAACAAATGCCCCTCAGAAAGTCCCTGCTGGCGAGGTTGTACTTTTTCAAGGTTCCGGAACTTTCAGGGGCGAGACTTGGGTGCTTAACATGCTGATTGGTTGAGTTCATGCAGCATTGTGATTTCAACCACCATTTACTCGGATCATTTTCAAAATATTACTGTTATTGTGTCATGAAATGCGAGAAAGTTTCAGGTGAGAAAGTTGTTGTTTAAAACTCAAATCTGCGGTTTATTTATAAAGACATTTAAAAATGTGTATCGCCGGTTTCGGAGACAATCAGCTCCACGCGATTAGCGGGATCTCAGTGCTCATGTATCCACCTATAGAGCAGTCTCGACTTGGCCAGTCCTTCTGACATTTGCCGCTGACTCTGGTGTCCCTTTAGTGGTTAAACATAAAATATATTTTGTTTTGGGTAAATCTAACAGGTGATCTTTGGTCTGTATTCAATTTATCTATATGTCAAAATGAAAATAAAAAGAGGCAATTGATATAATATTTTGTTTCATTGTAATGGCTGTATATATACACATTTCCCTGAACTAAGTACATTTCTGCGGCTATTATTATGTTTAAATGAAAACGAAAGGAGGAAGTGGTATTTGATATCCTATTTCGTTTTATTGTAAATATACAGAGAGGAAAATTGCAGTAGCCAAGGCGAGCTGACTGATGTCATCAAGTACGCTGCTGTTTGCAGAATTACCGAATTTGCGTCGTAATGGACATCACACTCCCGAGTCGAATGTGCAAAGTCCGAACTACCAAGGATGCTAATCCAAAATTTTCGTAGTGGAAACGCAGAAAGCAACAGGTCTGGGGGGGGAATAGTTCCCGGGGAAAAATGCTCCTGGTTCAATTGTTCCGGGTAATTTCGGTGGAAACACGGCACATGTTACTCATGATTTTTTTTTCTCCCAATATATTTTAAGTCTGCCTGCTTATTGTAATATGTTTTAATAATAATAATGATAATCATTTTTTGAGCAGTTTTTTTTTTAGGTGAAAGGGCTTGTGCTCATCTATATTACATTGATTAATCTCATGTAGATCCTATGGAGGTCTAAACAGTAGTGCTTCCAGGTAATGTGCATTAAATGTGGGAACTTGAGGATGAGAGCATGATAGCTCTCAACCTCATGAGCACTGAGAACCTACAGTTTTGTGGATGACACATTCAGCATGGGACTGCATTACATCCTGCAACATCTAGACAGACCAGGGACTTATGTGAGGATCCTGTTTATGGACTTCAGCTCGGCTTTTAACACTATCACCCCAATCCTCCTCCTGTCCAAACTAACTCAACTCTACATGCCCATTTCCGTCTGTCAGTGGATCAACAGCTTCCTGACAGACAGGCAGCAGCTAGTGAGGCTGGGAAAACTCTCATCCAACACCTGTACGATCAGCACTGGCGCCCCCCCAGGGTTGAGTCCTCTCCTCACTGCTCTTCTCCATCTACACCAACGACTGCACATCTAAAGACCCCTCTGTCAACCCCCCCCCCACCATCATTGACTGCACTGTGACTGCAGTGGAGTCATTCTGGTTCCTGGCCACCACCATCTCCTAGGACCTGAAGTGGGACAATCACATAGACTCCACTGTGAAAAAGGCCCAGCAGAAGTTGTAGTTCCTTCTCCAGCTGAGAGGAAGTTCAACCTGCCACAGGACCTGCTGAACAGTTCTACTCTGCCATCACTGAATCTCTCCTCTGTACTTCAATAACTGTCTGGTTCAGCTCAGCTACCAAATCTGACCTCAGAAGACTACAGAGGGTAGTCCGGAATGCTAAGCGAATAATCGTTACAACCCTCCCTTCTATACAAGAACTGTACTTATCCAGAGTGAGCAAAGGGACCCCACACACCCAGCACACTCCCTCTTTGAACTGTTGCCATCTGGTCGATGCTACAGAGCTCTGAGCACCAGAACATCCAGACACAGAAACAGTTTCTTCCCTCAGGCAATCCTTCTCATGAACACTTGACAATAACTGTGGAACACACAACACTATATACATTACCTATTTAACACCATAATTGTTTACATTTCATATTTACACACATTATACATTATTATTATTATTGTTTTTTTTTTTAAGTTGTTCACTGATTTTCTACCTATCCATATACCTATTAACACTATCCATGTTTACAATTAAAATTTGCACACATCATACCTATACATCATAATTGTCTATATTATATTTAGTTTTTGCTTTTTTTGTACATTGTCTATTTTGTTAATTTTTATATTATTCTTATTATTATCAGTGTCCTGTCTTGTCAGTGTCATTCTGTTGCACTGTGGAGCTTCTGTCACTGAAATAAATTCCTTGTATGTGCAAACATACCTGGCATTAAAGCTCATTCTGATTCTGATTCTGATAAGAGCAGAAACAATGATTCCCTGCAATGAGAAATCAATAGGGTTTAATTAAGTAGGGGAGGGTTCATCTCTGCCTTTTGTTATATATCATTCAGCATTTAATGGCTGCTGTCGATCAAAAAGATAAATAAATGAAGATGAAAGGAAAGGGGAGAGGTGTTACAGTATTACGAGCAGACTCACAGAAATGTCACGTATTTCACTCTTAATGAGCATCTTGAGGATATGAACAGGATGTGAGAAGTCTCTTGGCTTTCATTGCCAAAGCTGAAATTAATATATTTATATTGTCAAAGGATAAAGACAGATTACTTTTCCTTTATACCAACAATCTTAGTTTTTGAATGTCTCTTAAATTTCAATGGTTTCATGCTCAGGGCAGCCAGTAATCGACTGCACATAATAAATTGTGGTTGGCACAGATTTATCCTTGCTGCTAGTGAAGCCATCTTAATGCAGTCTGGATTTTATTTTACCATGCAGTGGATTGTTCATGGTTTTTGAGGATGAGTAAAAAAAAAATAAAAATAAATAAATATATATATATATATATATATATATATATATATATAAATAAAAAAGGGTAGGAGCAAAAGTAGATTTAAGAATGTGTTTACCCTTTTTATGCAGTAAAAATTATTTGGCAAACAGACGACAAACACACGTTTTTAACAGACACTTTTTTACCAAAATAACTTCAGCAAATCACATTACTTGCAATAACTTTTGCTGTAACTGTCAAGTGTATGTTTATTAAACTGACCTTGGAACACAGTTTAAATGCATTGTTCACAGCTCATTATGTTGTAGCCAGTGTGTACTATCTTCATGAGCAGGGGGAGTTGATTGAGGTTGTCTTAAAAGCTTTACATTCAGCTTCTCCAGACCCATAAGACAGGAATTTTCCAAGCCATTTTTATTCCCAACAGAACATTCCTTGCCAAGATACAGATTTCAGAAAGTCTTCTGCCTCTGATGTTCTTTTACCCTGTGAAGGTTATTTCATCAACCGCATGCAAAGTTCCTTTTCCCGTTTTATTTTTTTAACTTTTCTAAGATATTTATTAAAATATATATTAAATATTTAATTATTGTTTTGTGTTTGTATATTTAATTGTATGTAGATCTGTAAAACTGCACATTTTAGAGTGGCCTTTTATTGTGGCCAGCCTAAGGCACACCTGTGCAATAATCATGCTGACTAATCAGCATCTTGATATGCCACACCTGTGAGGTGGATGGATTATCTCGGCAAAGCAGAAATGCTCACTAACACAGATTTGAACAGATTTGTGAACAATATTTGAGAGAAATAGGCCTTTTGTGTACATAGATCTTATAGATCTTTGAGTTCAGCTCATGAAAAATGGGGGCAAAAACAAAAGTGTTGTGTTTATAATTTTGTTCAGTGTGTGTGTGTGTATATATATATATATATATATATATATATATATATTGGTAAAAAAAAAACAATAGCTGTGTGCTGTCTAACAGGAAGGAACAGGAGGATGTGCCTATACTGTATGCTATTAGTGGAAACGGTATGTCATACTTGTATAGAGCATCTACAGCAGTCATTCTCAACTTTAACTCCAGGACCCAGATTGTATTGTACACCTTTCTTAAATCATTCCTGTAATTATTTCAGTAATAACTTTTATAGTAGTAACATTAAGATGGTTGCACTTTATTTTACAGTATGTGTACTTACATGTACTTATAGTGTACTTACAGTGTATTTATCTAAGAAAGTTCTGGTAATACAAGGTAACTACATGGGGTAGGGTTAGGTTTAGGGGAAGGTTCAGGGTTAGTATAGTTATTGCAATTACTATAATAAGTACATAGTATGTACATGCGGAACAGGACTGTAAAATAAAGTGCTACCAAGATTTTTGATCAAAAACACATTAAAAAAAGAAATATTTATATAATTTAGCTAATAAATTATTTATATAATCTTACTCTTCAGTCTTCACTGTAACATGATCCTTTAGAAATTATTCTAATATGCTGATTTGCTGCTGAAGAAACATGTTTTATTTTACAGTTAAAAATAGTTGAAAATGGCAATGAATTGTGGAATTCGCAATACAAAGTCTGAAGAACAGCCTTTATTAGAAGCACTAATCTTTTGTATCATTAAAAGTAATATATTGACTTTATAATGAAAATTGTTGACCCTTATGAAAAACTGTATGATGGTCCTTGCTTTAAAATGTAATGATATGTTTTAAAGTAAAAAAAAAAAAAAATTTCCTTAAAATCACACATGGAAATATGCTAATATTAAAGAGGTCATATGATGTGATTTGAGTTTTTCCTTTCTCTTTGGAGCGTTACAAGCTCTTGGTGCATGAAGAAGATCTGTAAAGTTGCAAAGACTAAAGTATCAAATCCAAAGAGATATTCTTTATCAAAGTTAAGACTCTGCTACGCCCCCCTAAAATGGCTTGTTCAAACACGCCCCCACATGTCTATGTCATTATGTGGAAAATTTGCATAATACCACACAAAGAAAGAAGGGGTGGTTTCAGTAACCGCAGTTAAGGCCAATTTATACTTCTGCGTCGGGTGCGCGTAGAAGGTACGGCGTAGCATACGCATTGACGTGTACCATACGTCGTACCCTTCGCCGTACCCTGACGCGCACCTCCTCAAAAATGTAACCACGCATCGCGACGACGCGGACCGCAAGATCTGTGATTGGTCGGCTTGGTAGCATCGCATTTCCGGCGTGTTCTTCTGCACCGCCCGCCATTTTTAAATTCAGAAGTTCAGGTGAAAGTTCAGTGAAGAAAATGGAAATGGACCAAGTGACCGAGCGATTAGTTGAAGAAGTGCGGAAATACAGCCATCTGTATGACTCGTCTTCTGCAGAATACAAAGACTGCCAGATGCCAGCGAATTCGTGGAGAGAGATTTCCTCCAACGTCGGAATCTAAACACAGTGGAACATTAAAACCCGCCCCCGCCAACTAGCGTTTCGGCGGTGCAACTGCAGAGCAACGGAGACATAACGCAGAAGTATAAATGCTCACGACGGCGTCACCTACGTGCGTAGCCTACGACGTACACTACGGCGTACCCTCGACGCAGAAGTATAAATTGGCCTTTAGTGTTGAAGCAGTGTCACGGTGTCTGGTCTGTGTTTCCCTGGGTGTCCACTAGTGGTCTCACTTCCCCATAGGCACCCCACTGCAGGCACTACATTTCCCACAAGCCTTGTCCCTTCATCACGGTTAATTGCACACCTGTTAATTGCACTCAGCTGTCTTCACTTTCATCGTCATCACCTGTCCATATATACCGGTCTGTTTTCATTCTGTGTCATGGAGTCCTTATTTTCCGTCACCCAGTTTCCTTGCGTTCCCTTGTGATATCTAGTTCTAGTTTCTTGTTTCATGTTTGTTTTGTTTCTGGACTGTTTTCATGGTTATGACCTCTTGCCTGTTTCTGGATTGATATTGGATTACCCATTAAACACACTGCTTTTGGATCTCTGGTCTCCTGTGTCCTATCGTTACAAGCAGCCATGTCAGGGAGATGCTGTGTGTGTCTAGGTGAGAGCAAAAGCAGTTTCTTTATTTGGCTTTGCGAAAGTAGATTTACAACAGAAAGATTGCTTACAACAGAACAGCAATGCATTTTATAGATGACCATTTCGTGAACCTGGGAGAGGAGATAAATCTGACTTTGCTACAACAATCTGGTGCTTCTGAATCAGCTATTCTAAGTGTGTTTTGTTATTAGTATAAGTATTTGCTATTAAATGTTCAGATGCAGAATTCAGATGTGTGTGTTTGTGTGTGTGTGTGTGTGTGTGTGTTGGTGCGCATGCGCGCTTGTGCATGTGAGAGAGAGCGAGAGAAAGAGAGAGACCGGGTCACACAGTGGAGTCAGCTGTCTTAACCGTCTGTGGCTTGTGTACTGCAAACACATACAAGCTTCATCACTGTGTCTGTCACACCAATCTGTTCCGTTTCCGGGCTTGAGCTGATGGTAAAACTAAGGACATTATTAACTGTCTTTACATTTATTTTGAAAGATGAAGCTCGTGATTATGGAAAGGGGCGTATATTTCCAACGAGTTCTTGTGGTGTTCGGCCAATCAAAATGCACTGGGTCAGTTGGCCAATCAGAGCACACTGTGCTTTTCGGAAGGAGGGACTTTGTAGAAAACTACGTGTTTGAGAGAGGAGGGGCATAGAGGACCTTCAATAATGTACAGTATTTGGACATTTCTTTTTTCTTTTTTTTTCTTTTTTTACATTAAAGCATGTCAGCATATTATGTTACAACAAATACACAAAATAATGAAAATAATGAAAAGCACCATATGACCCCTTTAAAATAATATTATTCTAAACCACCAATAAAAAACCACACACACACATATTGAGTTTTTTTTTTCTATTCTTTGTTGAACCTGTATGTAGTTTTGTCAGTGTTGTATGTTGCACTTTGCACAATTTTGTTAATGGTTTTGGTTATGAGGCTGCTCTACCAAGTGACAGATTGAACCATAATACATTTGAAATTGATTGACTGTTTTTTCTTGTCTTTTTAAAGTTCTCTTTTTAAAAGACCCTTTGGTATTACAAATGGCACTGATAAACTGAATGTGATGATAATAACCAGCAATGACATACTGATGGTTTAAGGAACTTGACAACATTTGCTGGAAATTAATATGACAGTCAATGTAACTGTGACAGCGTAGGAAAGAAAACTGCCTAAGTTAGGGGACTGACACAAAAACATTGTCAAAAACCCATCACTTTGGAATTTACAGCTCAGCAACTGTTGTGCCAGTAATGTTTTCTCTGTGTCATCACAAATTACCCAACCATCCAGTTCAGCGACAGATTCAGTGAAATTGGTTCCCCTGTGATTAGATTTTCTCCTCTCCCCCACACAGTCCTGTTTAAAACTCTGCTCTTTGTGTGAGGTAATTAACATGGTATTACATGGCCTCAGGGCCACTCCAGGGGCCCTTGCGAGAGCCGTAGCTAAGCTGCAGTGGATGTCATTGTCCTTCTGTCACACTGCTGTCTGAGGCTCGAGACTATGATGTTCATTGTTCTGTATTTTACTCCACACTTAACAATGTACTTATATGGAATTCTGTCAGAAGGTCTGTAGCAGATTCACTGCCCTAGATATATGGCATATTTTCCTAGTTACTAGGGATTTTACGTCACTTGTAAATGTCATTTGCATTAATTAAGACTTGATACTGACTGTGCATGAGGAGGCTTGAGTCATCATACTAGAAGTACAGAGTCATTTGCGTAAAGGGACAGGCAATTCATTAGAAGGAAAGACAAAGTTATTGTGTGAAATCAAAGGGATCTCACACTGCAAAGTAAGATAATGTGAAGTTGTTGTGTTAAAGTATTAGATCGTCTAGAAATTATATCACTACTTTTCCTCATGCTGATCCAAATCCTGTATGACTTTTTATTCTTCTGTTGAACACAAAATAAGGTATTTTTTATACAATGAAATTTGAATTGAATGAATGAATGAATTTCATTTTGTGTGTATATATATATATATACATATATATATACATATATATATATATATATATATATGTATATATATATATGTATGTATATATATATATATATATATATATATATATATATATATATATATATATATATATATATATATATATATATATATATATATATATATACATATATATTCAGTATAGACCAAAAGTTTGGACACACCTTTTCATTCAAAGAGTTTTCTTTATTTTCATGACTATGAAAATTGTAGAGTCACACTGAAGGCATCAAGGGCTATTTGACCAAGAAGGAGAGTGATGGGGTGCTGCGCCAGATGACCTGGCCTCCACAGTCACCGGACCTGAACCCAATCGAGATGGTTTAGGGGTGAGCTGGACCGCAGACAGAAGGCAAAAGGGCCAACAAGTGCTAAGCATCTCTCGAGGAACTCACAGCCTACACCCTCTCCACATGCCACGCCTACTCGTTCACAATCACCAGAATTCTGAACACCTGTCCATCATCACCAGGCTCTCATATAAGGACCATCACTTCCCCTCACTCCTCGTCTGATCTAGCATTGACCCACATGTACTTACCTGAACCCTCGCTATCATTGTTGCTCCCCTGGATACCCATTGTTCCTTCATCGTTTCAATTTTTTGGATGAACTATACCTTTAATGATACACTTTTACTTGATCTGACCCTTAAAATGACTAACCCAGGGCTGTCAAACCACAGAATGTATTTTTATACCCCTCAAGTATTATTCTTAAATCCGACTCACAAATCAATTTTAACCTTCTGTTTTTTGGTATGACCTTTTAATGTTAGTCTGAGTGTTAAAAGGTAACGTACAAGACCCGGAAATTTATTGAATCACTTCGCACAATTAAGTCATTTAAAAATGTCTAAACTTTAAGCTTTTGATCTTAAAGAGAATTTTAGTGGAAGTGATTTTGTGTCTCATGCAGTGAGATTTAGAAATTTTTTATGAGGCTTAAGAGTCCAGATACCACTGCATATATTTTTCGATATGGCTTATTAAATGTCTAAAACACAAATGTAAATGTGTGGTAAAAGCTGCAGACTAGGTGACAACAAACAAGTCAGCATGCATCCATCAAGAAGGTGTTGTTATGCCTGTCTACACCTGATATGTGGGGCAACAAAACTAGATCCCTCTCACATTACAGTCAACAATCAACAGCTGTCTATACTGGAAGCACCCCATTGTGCCTTCAGCTCATTGACATCTTTCTATTTTAACTTACTGCACAGCTGGTCTAGCCACTTATTCCTTACTGCAATAAAATGTCTTTATTTGCAAATCTCAAATGTGTTATTTGATGGCTGTGTGTTTTAGTCTTTATTAAATAACTTCACAGATAGTGATGTTTCTGGCCTCTTAATGAGACTGCTAACTGCCTGATGTGCAGTTGCTGTTTTCAAGAAACAGAATTTCAGGCATCATTAGTTCACTGAACATGTAGGATAGTGTGCTGCTGTAGATGTAAGGAAAACTAAACTAATAAATGTGCACTGTGATTCATTTTACATGTTAAATGGTTCCATCAGTAGGTGGCGCCAATTGACTGTCTTTATGAGTGAGTCAAAGAATCACTCACTGAACCGATTTGTTTAAATACACTGGTTTATTCAGCATCAATTCAAGTGTCTTCTTTATTTGTGAGTCATTGAATCATGCTTTCAAATGATTCATTCGAATACACAGATTCATTCAGGAGCAAAAAAATTACTGCCGTGTGTTGTTCGCAAGCACTCAGTGCTAATGCTTTGTTTGGAACTTACAACAGAGAATGTAAATGCCCAGGTCATACAGAACATGTTTTTGGATGAGAAACATGGACTGTGGAATGGAAAAAAGATCACAGGAAGACTGTAACAGAAACACAGCTTTAGATATGGCATCTTTCCCCAGTTGCAAGTGAAAGTGAGAGTTGATGGGGTCCAGAACTTGTATAAACAGGCCAAATACGTACTGTAAATAAAAGGAAATCAGAGTGGCAAAGGAATTATTCTGAAAAAATAAGGAATCAGTTCACTTCGTGCGACTCAGCATCAGTGTGGAAAAGTCTGAAAGAGATCACCAACTACAAGACCCTTGAGATCCTACAAGATCACCCTACAAGATCATCCCTCAGCACTGTGGAGAATCAAGAACTGGCAGACGATCTGAATGAGTTTTACTGCGGGTTTGTAAAACCACCCCACACCTGCTCTGAACACCTCTCCACACAACCATTCACACCTCCTGCAACCCCACTCTCCCCCAAACCTGCACCTCAAATCAGTGAAGACGAGGTGCGCCAAGTCTTCCGGAAGCAGAAAAGGAAAAAAGCACCAGGCCCAGATTTTGTTACACCAGCATGTCTGAAATCCTGTGCTGACCAGGTATCCTCCATCTTCACACAGATCTTCAACTTGATCAATGGAGCTGTGCGAAGTCTTTTCATGCTTCAAATGCTCCACCATCATCCCCATCCCAAAAAATTCCAAAATTACAGGACTAAATGACTACAGGCCTGTGGCTCTAATGTCTGTGGTCATGAAGTCTTTTGAAAAACTGGTCCACCTGAAGGACTGGACCCTGACTGGACCCTTCAGTTTACCTACAAAGCAAACAGGTAAGTGGATGATGCAGTAAACATTGAACTGCATTATGTTCTGTAACATCTAGACAGACCAGGGACTTAAGTGAGGATCCTGTTTGTGGACTTCAGCTCGGCCTTCAACACTATCATACCAATCCTCCTCCTGCCCAACTAACTCAGCTCTCCTTGCCCACCTCCATCTGTCAGTGGATCAACAGCTTCCTGACAGACAGGCAGCAGCTAGTGAGGCTGGGAAAATACACATCAAACACCCGTAGAATCAGCACTGGAGCTCCTCAGGGCTGTGTTCTCTCCCCACTGCTCTTCTCCATCTACACCAACGACTGCACATCTAAAAACCCCTCTGTCAAGCTCCTGAAGTTTGCAGACGACACCACACTCATTGGCCTCATTCAGGATGGTGACGAGTCTGCTTACAGACAGGAGGTTAAAGAGATGGATGTCTGGTGCAGTCTTAACCACCTGGAGCTCAACACGCTCAAAACAGTGGAGATGATAGTGGACTTCAGGAGAAACCCCCCTGCTCTCCCCCCACTCATCATCACGGACAGCACTGTGACTGCAGTGGAGTCATTCAGGTTCCTGGCCACCACCATCTCCCAGGACCTAAAGTGGGACACTCACATTGACTCCATTGTCAAAAAGCCCAACAGAAATTTGTAGTTCCTTCTCCAGCTGAGAGGAAGTTCAACCTGCCACAGGACCTGCTGAACATTTCTACTCTGCCATCACTGAATCTCTCCTCTGCACTTCAGTAACTGTCTGGTTCAGCTCAGCTACCAAATCTGACCTCAGAAGACTACAGAGGGTAGTCCGGAATGCTAAGCGAATAATCGTTACAACCCTCCCTTCTATACAAGAACTGTACTTATCCAGAGTGAGCAAAAGGACCCCACACACCCAGCACATTCCCTCTTTGAACTGTTGCCATCTGGTCGACGCTACAGAGCTCTGAGCACCAGAATGACCACAGGAACGGTTTCTTCCCTCAGGCAATCCATCTCATGAACACTTGACAATAACTGTGGAACACACAACACTATTTATACACTCATACACTTACTTATCTAACACACACACTTAGTCAACACTTCAAATTTGCACATAATATACATGTATACAAAACTGTCTGTTGTAATATACCTGCACATACAATTGTCAATTTATATATTGTTAATCCTAATTTACTTGTTGTATTTTTTTTATTATTATTATTATCTGTGTTTTTGTTCTGTCACTGTCATTCCGTTGCACTGCGGAAGCTTCTGTCATGAAAACAAAATCCTCGTATGTGAAAACATATCTGTTAATAAAGCTCATTCTAAATCTGATTCTGATCAATATAACCCCACTGACTTACATTATTTTTTTGCATTATTTTTGTTGTCCACAGTAGTCAGTGACATGAGAGTGAGTAAATGGCCTGCATTTGTGCCTACAATGTAAAAAAAGTTACTTAATATCTAAGGGGGCATGAGGTGGACATTCAAATAGTCTTTATTATTTACATATATAAGAGGTAACTCCAATAAACACATACTTGAAGTTTCATTAGTCAAAGTAACTCCCCAGTTTAATATACAAGTTTTTAGTTGCGATCCTTCTAAAAAGGCAGGATTTGAAATTGCCCCAGTCATGATGACATGATTTTCCACTACACATCTCTTAACATGAATTTCAGGATGGTGTTCTCTTAACCATTTATGTCAGCCCATCAATCATAAGAGCACTACTGCCGTGAGGGTACGATTTCGAGTCAGACCATCCGTCATCGTTCTGTCCCTGAATGTAGACAAACTGCATGGTGCAGCACAGCTGTGATTACCCGAGGCAAGGTGGATTTAGATATATTAAATAATATCTTTGTCTGCAATTAAACCATTGTAGTTAATTCAGATGTTACAGCATAAAGGACATTTTTAGCTTACCTGACAAAACTGTTTGTGCTGTATCAGTTGCCAACATTTCTTAAATGTCACTCGCCGATTCTGTTCAAACAATCTGAAATACAATACACATTTCCGCCTTTATCTTAACCAGTCGCAGATCCATAAAATTGCATGTTTCTTTCAGCTGTGTGTGCTGTTCTGCTGGGAATGCAGATCTCAGGTGGAGGCGAGGGGCGCCTAAACAAGACGCCCCTGAGGTTGCATCTCAATGAGCTGAGAGAGAGCACACAGCTGTAATGATAAACAGAGCCTAAGATGCTGCAGGGCTTTTGCCTTTATAATTAGGGAATTTCTCTTTCAACCAGAGCTGGTTTGTTTTCAGAAATGGAAGGGTCATGTTCTCGGTGTGTTTAGATATTGAAGGAAGTGCCTCATGCTGAGGGAGTGGTGTGGAAAGATACATGCAGATATTAAATTTGATTGTTTTCTCACTAGCAATTTGTCAATATACTGTATTTGATTGTTTTCTCACTAGCAATTTGTCAATATACTGTATTTTTATTTGTTATTATTTTACCTCTGGAATCTGAAGATGTAAAAAGACAAAAAAAGATGAAACACATTTCTGGGTTTGTATATGCATGCACACACACACACACACACACACACACACATATATATATATATACATCTCTGAAAAAATACTGATATCTGTACACATTTACTTGATATTCCTTTAGACATAATCATAATTTCTATTCATTTTCCACTGAATAATTAAATCTGATGAGCATTTGAAGCATCTAGTGCTGTCTGCCTGTGTTTTCTTTTCTGCGAACCCTTTTCTGATTCAGAGGAAGCTCATTCGCTGCTCAGTGGTCTCATATTACACATTCATAACTCTTCTAATGATGAGCTTCCCTTACACTTCCATGTTCTGTTCCATACATAAGAAACCCAGCAAAATGTTTCCACAAACATGAAGCTAATAAACATGATAGTATATGATTTGTATGTGGTTTTCATGAGATTTAGGGTATTTTCATTACGATTAAGGATGTTTCATTTAAGAAATGCTAAGCAGGTGTACTGATTAGCTTTGGTATGAAAGACTACAAATAACAAATTTCAATGACATTACATGATCAAAAGTTAAATCACAATCGTAAGTTATTACGACTGTGAAAAAGCATAGTGTAATTTTTTTTTCATAGTGTAAAAAGCATAGTGTAAATTTTATAAATTGTCTTATAAAGCATATGATGCTAATTTTAGCTCTAATGCACCTGTTACCCTGATGCAATTATAATTGATATTTTATGATTATAATGTATTTTGGGATCACAGCGATGTGGGCCAGGAGAGCGTTTGGACTATAATAAGTGGATAAAAAGGTTTTATAAAATGAAAAATAGGAGGCTTAAGTGTTTGCACGGGTAATGCACTGTATAGATGAAAACAATGACTTTAATGCAACGTTTAAATAATTTATGTTTATGTTCAGCCACACTAAAAAAGGGTTGTTGTATTTAATTAAATTAATGTTCAACAGATTAGCTGTTTGTAGAATATGCTTGAATTTGGTAATTGTCATGTCCTTCAATCATCTAATTATTAACACCTAAAATTAATTGCTTGTAAAAAGTATCCATGAACAGGATGGTATCACCTCCTCCTTATTTTGCGTAGCTGATGTATTGTATGGGCATATGTGCATGTGGGTGTGTATCTACGTGTCCTTGAATATATATTATTTTTGTCCAGTCAGTAATTTTATATTGTACATTGTACAGTATTGTACGGTATATTGTATTATTCTTTTGTTTTTACTATATAATATATATATATATATGTGTGTGTGTGTGCAGGGGCGAAAATCTCATGTAAATGTTGGGGGGGACAATAAACATAACATTTCTCATGAGCAAGTTTTGAAGGGGACACCAATAAAACAGGCAAAATTGTACTTAAGGATATGTGTACAGAGAGGAAAGCCTAACTATTGCATGGAGACCGTTCCATTAGCATTCTTATCAAAGTTTCTTTCTGGTTCAATGAAAAAGCTGACTAAATTGACCAAAACATTCTTCAAAACAATTTTCGTTGCAATGTTTTTGAAGTTGTTTACACAATCAAGCCACCAAAATACAATGGAATTTGAACTTAACTTCAACTTTTATTTATTTATATAGCACATTTAATAGCAATGTTGTTGCTTCACAGTTATAATTAAAACATGCATATATAAAAACATTTGCCATGCCTAGCTAAATGAAGGCATACACACTCTTAGACATACACCCTCACACAACTGTATAGTGAGATCGGTATAGACGTGAAAGAGAGGGGAAAAAACAAAAAATAATTATTTATTACATCAATGACTGATTTGTTCAAAAAGTGGATTCATTCATTTAGGAAACACCTCCTCAGTGTGTTTCTCAAAGACGCAATTAGTGCTGTTACTGCTGTAGCTTAGTTTTGAACTTTTTTTTGTCGGTGAAATAGAGCTAAAACAGGCAATATGGTGCCTAAAATGCACTTAATATTAACTTCTTGTTTATTCAATTTTTATAAAAATCAAAATCACATTTGTTATGCTAATATCTGGAGAACAACTGCACTCTTAGTATGATGTTATATTAGATTAACTATATTAAATTAAATAAACCGACCAGTGGCGGCTCGTGGATTTTAAAATAGAGGAGGCAAACTAATTGTATTGGTCTGGGGATCCCTGCCGATTGTTATTATTATTATTTGTTTAACCACTTTAAAATGGCTTTTTGGCGGCTTTTAGTCAGAAACCGTAAAGAAAATATATTCAATATCGCTACTCATTATAAATACTTGGTAAATTATCAGCCCAGCCACTCCGGGAGACGTTCGAACCATAAGACTGTATAAAAACAGGTTCAAACTAATAGCACCTAATTTATGTCTCTAATATGGTTGGTTGATATTCCAGAAGGGAGGCTAGCGTCCTCTAAGATGTTACTTTTCTCAGCACTCCTCAGCGCTGAAAGAGAACACTCGATGCTGATTGGTTCCCCTGGCCTCCCCCTCCCCTTCTCTTTCTCTTTCACTTAGCGGTTGTAATAACATCAGCAGATTCGGCACATTCGCGATAGAAAAGCGGAGCTTTGATGAAATGGTATTAAGTGTAAAATAATACCATAACAATAATACCAAACAAAAATA
The DNA here is from genome assembly GCF_963082965.1 of Carassius carassius. Lineage (NCBI taxonomy): Eukaryota > Metazoa > Chordata > Actinopteri > Cypriniformes > Cyprinidae > Carassius > Carassius carassius. The sequence goes on from NC_081765.1 coordinate 14,215,064, forward strand.
TATACATTCTGAGACATGAACTGAAATGAATAGTAAATTTTATTAACATTAAATCTTCCTCATTTTCACCTCAAAATTTGGGGGAAACGGTGCTTCCCCTTGCCTCACCCGACGAGCCGCCACTGAAACCGACTAAATCATAGTGAACGCATCATCTATATTAAAGAGAAAATAATCACGTCATCCGATGTTTAATGTGAATAAAGTAAGCTTACTACAGTTCCACAACTACTGAAACACGACACGTTGTTTTCTCGCACCGGACTGTGTGTGTGTGTGTGTGTGGTGAGGTAAAAGGGGAGCAGGCAGTGGACCAAAGCAATGTGAGGCAAAGCAGGGGGAACTCGAGATGTTTAAAACTTTTGTTGTTGTTGCTGCGTTTGCATTTGTATTGTTTTACTATTTACACAATTAGTTTAACTATATATCATTATATTATTTACAATACACATATTTCAATTATATTTTAAGGGGGGACAACCCTCAGATAGGGGGGGTCCGGACCCCCCCGACCCCCCCGCGATTTCCGCCTGTGTGTGTGTGTGTGTATTTTTTATTTTTCTTTTACATATTTTTGTTTTATATTGTTTTGTTCTTGATTTGATTACATCATTTGCGGTGCTTCATAGCAGGTCATTAGTTCATAAGGCAATATAAGAGCACAGTCTTGTACCTCTATTTTTCAACATACATAGGACTGCTGGGCTACAGTCATGTAAAAAAGTCACTTCACAAGCTTTAGAACAGATTCCATGTGGGTCTGAATATATCATGTCTGACACATGATGTGAAATAATTCACACCGTGTTTTTTCTCACTCAATATCTAAGTGTAACACATCTGTGGAAGTCATGTTTTGATACTCTCTCTATCTCTCACTCACACACACACACACTCTCTCTCTCAGATGTTAGTCCAGGGAGACTCTTCCTCTAAGACCGCCTCATTAGTACCCAATACCCAATCATAGTAGCTGCACATGAAGATTTGTTTGCTTGGTTTACACATTTTTACATGTAGGTTGTGATCACAAGCAGATGGCAACTGTAGAGAAACACTTTGTGTGAACACTGAAAAAAAAGATTTGTTGGATTTACTCAATTGAATTATGGACATTGGTTCCACACATTCCGTTTGAGTTCAAAGTATCCTATACATTTATGTGGTTTCATTATAATACGGTTGTGTTAATCCTATGCAATTTCAAAAAGTAATGTGTACATAGTCTTTTCAAGTTATACTAACATAATTCTGTTATGCTAGTTTAACATTATTATTTTATTTCAGATATCTGCTTCAATCATGTTAATTCTGTGCAATTAAATCAAGTTATCTTAACATAATTTTAATAACTTCACTCAAATTAAATTTTAATACATATTTCAATGGTTTGTTGTCGCATGTTTCATTTCATGTAACACAAAAACCTTTTGTAAATCCTTTATTTAATAATTTGAACAATGTGTAATTTAAATGGCATGTCTAAATAACATTGTGCTTTCAAAAGCATAGCATAAATGACTTCTCTGATGATTAAATTTAATAAAAATACATATCAGTTTTAATTAGACTAGTATAAAAACAAAGACAGTTCATTTTGTATGCATAACATGTAGATCAACAATATATGTAAACCTTCATAAGTTTTACAAGATTTTTTTCTTTTTTTTTAAACAAGATCATAAACATAAGTAACATTATACTGCATGTAACTGTGTGTTTAAAAACTAATAAAACATTGTAACACTAATTTATTTCATTTTTCTCAGAAACCTTAAAACTGTACCCAAGAACACCAGTACCTGGAACTAGGGCTGCATGATGTGTCGTTTAAGCATCGATATCGCGATGTACGAATTCATGATAGTCACATCGCAGGATGTGCGATGTAGGCTGTCGTAGTTGATCCGTTATTCATTAACAGTACGGGCCAGCTGCTCCCCGGCTCTTGACGAATGTGATTCGCGGATTAATTGTACAGCTTAACCATCATAGAGTGAAAGTTTACCATTTACATGTGTTTTTAAGTCCTGTCAGTTTAACAGGGCAGAGAGAGCGCGCGGGAGCGCGCGAGAGAGAGTGAGAGAGAGAAAGAGCACAGGAGAGAGCACGAGAGAGAGAGAGAGAGACAGAGGGAGAGAGAGCGAGAGCGTGCGCGAGAGAAACAGAGGGAGAGAGAGAGAGAGAGAGGGAGAGGGAGAGAGAGCAAGCCCCGGCCGCACGCTCACCGTCTTTAAACAACATAAGCTCTCTCTCCCTCGCACATATTAATCAATTGACACAATGGTGTCGACGTTTAAATCATTTAAAATGAGAATGTAAGTGTGCTCACCCCATTTTTGTTTGTAAGAAAAAATTTGATTAGATTTCATATCGCAATATACTATCGCAGAAAAATTAAATATCGCAATGTCATTTTTTCCCAATATCGTGCAGCCCTACCTGGAACTGTTATTTCAAGAAAAAACACTTTCGTTTCAAAGATAATTATATATAGACCTTACAAAATAATGTGAAAATACAGTATCTGACCCTTACCTAAACTTTAAACAATGTATCTTATTTATGCTAGTTCATCCATGTGTCATAGATTCAGCTCTCTAATCAATCAACTTCTGAGCCAGTCCAAAGAAGGGCCAAATTCAGACAAAAAAAAAAAGATAAAGAAACAAGAGCAGGCAAAGGGGAACAGTCTAAACAACAAGATCACGGTTTACCCTCTGCGGTGGTCTTGCATGAAGGCTGCTGAAATTTTCTGAGGTTGATTGTTTGTAGTCTCAGTAGTCATTCGAAATCAGTCTATCTCACTGGTGGAGTTCAGATTTGAAATGTTGGGCCTTGATAGAGTTCACCTGCATCCAACTCCATGATGAGTTTTTGCAAAATTTCAGTTGTAAAATGCAACTTTGTGGGGTACTGCAGGTTAAGAGCATAAATTAGACCAAACAACATTGAAGTTGCTAAATCCACACTGTCGAGGTCCTGAAGCACTGCTACACCCTCTAGCACAATGCCTACATCATGGGCTTCATTGTCTGCAGTGTGCTTTATCACGAAGATGCCCATGGTAGTCTTCTCAATCGCACACTGTAAAAAATCTTCTTCCATGTCCTAAAGACAGAAAAAAAGATGAATATGTATTTAACACATGAACAAGAAATATGAGGGGTAGCATAATGGAATATTACTTAAAGAAAGGACTATCACAATGTTTTCCCTCCATTATATTTTTTACTTAAGAACTACTAAAATTGGGTTAGTTTTTTAGAACCCTAAACATCCGTGTTGACATCACGCATTGCAAATTAGCACATAAATGTCCGTTAAATTTTACACCATCTGTAAAATATACATCATGGGTGGCCAATCCTGCTCCTGGAGATCTACTGGAGATTTCTAGTAATCCTAAAGACCTTGATTAGCTGAATTAGGTGTGTTTCATTAAAGTTTGAGCTAAACTGTACAGAGCTGCGGCCCTCCAGGAATTGAGTTTGACACCCCTGGCTTTAGGTCATAACACAGTAAGAATAGGAAATAAGAAAAATATAATTAGACTTGTTAGAAATTAGAAATGTAATTTGTTTCCCACATGTGATACTAGCTATGTGCTGGTTTTAAGTAATGTGGCATATCATGGTATTGAATATGCACAGTAGGGTTATAGGGAATAGGGTTGCTGCTATAGACAGTGTTTTTAGTTATACTGGTGTTAAGTAGGGGTGTGCACGGATATTCGAACATTCGAATATTCGGTCTGCTGTAATTATTCGATAAATAAAAATGCTAATCGAATTTCGCTATATATAAAAAAAAAAAAAAAATCCACAATAAAACCTGAGCACGCAAACTAAAACTAACAGCCTATATGCGTTGGGTGGCGCTGTGGAGCGTGCAGTGGAAACCAGTTGATAGTGTTTGACAAAATGGCGTCCTCTGCATCTAAGCGTAGCGAAGTTTGGAAATACTTTGATCAGAATGATCATCACGTAGTGTGCAAAATCTGTCAAGCGAAACTGAGTTACCACAACAGCACTTCTACAATGAGGAATCATCTTAAGTGCAAACACCGAAATATTATAATTGACGAACCTAATAATGAAGACACACAGCTGCCCATCACCATGTTCACGACTTCAAGTAGGCGGAGATGTACCCCCGAGCGAGCCGAGAAGACCACTCAACTCATAGCAAAAATGATCTCAAGAGATATGCTTCCTTTAAGTTTTGTCGAGGGGGAAGGTTTTAAGGAAGTCTTGCAGTTTCTTGAACCAGATTATGACATTCCTTCACGGAGAACCATAACAGCAAGAATAGAGCTTCAACATGAGAGTTCGGTTTCCAAACTAAAATCTACTTTGGCGACAGTAGACTTCGTGGCCATTACATCTGACAGTTGGACAGCATTAACCACAGAGTCCTATGTCACTATAACGTGCCATTTTATTGCTGACACTAAGGTGAACAGCTATGTCCTGCAAACCCGAGCAATGGAAGAGCAACACTCGGCTGCGAACCTGGCAGATTATTTGAAGACATCTGTAGAGCAATGGGGCCTGGACGGCAAAGTGGTCGCTTGCGTGCACGATAACGCAAGTAATATGATAGCCGCGAACAGAGACGTGAACTGGGAATCTGTACCTTGTTTCGCGCACACACTTCAATTGGCCATCAATGATGGATTTAAAGCTGCAAGCATGAATAGACTAATTGGTGCATGTAGTAGACTTGTAGGACATTTCCACCACAGCACGATCGCCTCAAATGCACTCAAGCAAAAACAAAGACAGTTAGAACTGCCTTTGCACATACTCGTGCAATACTGCAAAACACGCTGGAATTCGGCTGCTGATATGCTCGCGCGTTTACATGAACAGCGCTGGGCCATCACCGCTGTGCTCTCTGACAGGACTGTAACCAAACTGGCGGATGCTAAAACCCTGGAGCTAATCGACGATCACTGGCAGACAATTGAGGATTTGTTACCTGTGCTCCAGTCTCTAAAAACGGCAAGTGAAGCACTGGGTGGCGAAAACTACGTGTCAGTCTCCATGGTGTATCCACTTGTGCAAAGCCTTCTGTGCAGGTTCGTCTAGTTCTAACGAATGAATGAATATAAGTTAATAATTTGTTCAGATTCCTTTGATGTTGATTACTGATTTTTATTTCTAAATGGTTCTCTTTTTTTTTCTAAATTAGTTTTTTTTAAATATAAGCAAATAAATTCAAACGAATAAAATGCAGCTACATTAATTTGATAAGTGACTCCAGTCATGATTTATTTAAAAGATCACTTACAAAATAAATTATATACCGAAGAAGACCGCAGTTCTTATTAATTAATTAATTAATTTTTGTCTACAGACATCTTCAAATATGCCGTGGAGAATCACAGAAAGTGACCGAATTCAAAAGCATTGTTGGGGCATCTCTCAAGCAACTAATTAACACCGCTAACTTGGAGAATGCAGGGAAAACTCCTCTTCTCGCTTCTGCCCTAGACCTCGGCACAAACATCTCCAGTTCCTCTACGAAAGCATGAGAGAAGTAGTAAGAAAAAAACTCTTTAAACATTATCAGAGTATTATCCTTGATGCGAGTGGCACGGATGCAGCTGCCGTCACCAACGATGAAGAGGATGCAATGCCCACCCGTCGGAAAAGGCTGAGCCAGTTCTTCGGCGATGATTACGGAGAGTCCAGCCGAGACGAGTGGGAACAGTTCTTGCTGGAGCCATGTATTCCACCAGATGAGGATCCCATTCAGTGGTGGAACGAAAACAAGCGCTTCACGAAACTTAGTCAATTAGCACACCGTTATTTGTGTGTCCCGGCAACGTCTGTGCCGTCAGAGCGCGTTTTCTCCGCAGCCGGACTTATTGTTAACAGAATAAGGAGCAGACTTTCCCCCGATCATGTTGACATGCTTGTGTTCCTTAACAAGAACATGTAAAACAATAGAAAGAAAGCAAAAAAGATTTGCTAAAAGTTTAAAAGTTAAATATAGCCTAGGCTACGTTCTGTACTATAGCCTAATTGCTCCCTTTGCACAACACGCTGGAATTCGTGATTTTATTTATTTTTTATTTATTTTATTTTTTTGCTCTGTACTTTTTTGTTTGTTTGCAAACATTGTTAAAGGTTTTCAGCTACAAAACACGATGTAGTGTAATGTTTAAGCTTATTGTGCATATAAGCTTGTTCAAAAATGACGGAAACAATAAATGTTACTGAAAAATGAGGTCTGTCTCATGAAATTTAATTTAAATAAACGAATATTCGTTTTTTGTGAGCTAAAATATTCGAATGTGATATTTGCGGAAAACGCCCATCCCTAGTGTTAAGCCATAACACTGGATACATCATTTTTTGTACCGCGGCACCGCCCCCCCCCCCACCAATGTTTCGATTTTTTTTTAATAGTAACAAAAATAATTTAGCCTAGTTCAGTTAGAGGACAGACATGTTTAAAAACTAAAAGCTCAATGCAGCATGCTGAACCGTGCATGAACGTCAGTGCACCACAGGGCAGGAGACAGATTTTATTTATCACGTGAGGAAAGCGAGTCAACCTGACTGACAAGAGTGAGGTGAGAAAGAGAAGACTACGGCAGATGTCTGTTTAGAAAGGAAATGCAAAGGCACATGTTTGGCTATAATTTAGATTTTGAAAAGCCTATTGACTGGATGTTTTTTCAAACATGCATTTCTTATTTATTTTGTTCCACAGTGTAAGCTGATTACTTTATTTAAACTTTGTGTATTTAATAAAATATATTGTATATCAAGGTGTATATGCCGTGCCTCCAAGCATTCTTATTCATTTTGCTATTCAAATTTATGTTTCTTATTTATTTGGTTCCATAGTGTTTTGCTGATTTTCAACTTTTTATACCTATTTAAACTTTGTGTAGCCTAAGTAATTTGTTATTTTATTAGGCATATAAATTGTATTTTTATTAGTTTTGTTAATAAAAGTTCTGAGTTTGATGTATTTGTTGCTTGTGAAAGTTAAAAGTAAAAAGTGCATGGCGCTTTTTCAAGCTATTTGAAAGCCAAGAAATCAGAGGAAAAGAGGAAAACCTCGAACAATTGCTTGACGCCGAATTGCAACAATTCAATTGCTGCTAATTTGAAAGTGAAAGTAAAATGAGCACGCCACTTACAAACCAAGCGAAGAAAAGAGGGAAACTCCAATGAACCCCCCCCCCCCCACACACACACACCAACGGTGATATCGGTATTACCAGTGTTGTCCTTGAATAAGTAAATATGTGTGCAAACATTTAGAAGTTAAACAATTAATGCTACATGTCTAGTGGATAAAATTATTTTTTTTTTATTTATGTTGCAGTGTGCATATTTGATGAAACCATGGTTTTTAGATGTAGTAATATGTTGCTTGTTGAACATAGTACAGATTCCATCAGTTAAGCTATAACTACTCACCACATACTCCTGAATGAGATCTTTAGGGTCCTCATTAAGATAGATACACAGTCCTCTGATGGCAAGTTCACAAGCTGCATCAATGTCATCCTTAAAAATAAGCCAAAGCAGAAAAAGAAAGGTTAGTTTAAGATATTACTCAAATCACAATTAAACAAAAGAGCACAATGGGTCTCATTCACTAAAAGTTCCTAAAAATGTATGTGTATGGCAAATATGTTGTAGTCTAGAGAAATATAATAAAGATAATAGCTTGATTTTATTATGTGAGATGTAATGCAACTTACCTAATGCTAATAATATCAATTACAAAAAATAGAGTGTGAATACATGCACACAAACAAACAAAAAAAATTATAGTGTACTAACCTGACATCCAAACAATGCATTTTTAAAAATCAGTTCAATAAAGCAAAAATAACTGTCCGTGCCTTTTTGATCACTAATTTCCCAATTCATGTTCATAGTAAAACTTGATAATATTTCAACACAAAGAGAGGGTTTTTGCTAATTCAGCATCATCATATGCAATTAGCCAACTATATACGTTAGTAAACCTTTAAAATCTATTTCTATCTATAATCTGTCAATATTTAAACAAATGTTGATGTAAGAGATTATGTGAGCCTGGAGACTGTAAAATACCTTATGACTTTATATAATTTTTGGTTAAGTGTGTGACATGAAAGGGATCTTTTACAGGCAATCAGCCGTTATCACAAGAATAAATCCAGACAGTGTGATCAGGACCCGACGTGAATGAGGGTCTTGTATCACACTGAAGAGGTTTATTCAGTTATAACAGCCAGATGTCTGTACATTACCCAGCTTATTACATGGCTACTTACCTAATAAGTAAGTAATTAAAAATGATATATTGATTCAAATTATTTTATTAGCTAATTACTTTTGGTTTCGCTACAATGAGCTCTATGAACAATACATGACAAAAAAAGTCCCTGGACACAGGATTTATTTATTTATATTTTTTTGCAAACGTCTAGACATTTTGTTACACCTTTACTTAGTGATTATTTTGACTTATGTCTGTTCTAGAGACATATTACAACTTTTTGATAAAGCTCTAATTGGTTTTCTTTTGGAAATGTTTCAAATTCATACTGAATGTATTTATTACTGTAAAGCATAGTCTGTGTGTCAAAATCGTGATTAAAATGTATATGTCTTTTTTTTTTGTCCATTTCACACAGCCTCAAATGTCAGTTATGTTGCGGTCTATGGATGCGACTCAGAAAGCCTTCTGAAAAGACTTCGTTAAAGGGGATTATATGAATGTTTTTGATGTGATCACCATATGCAAGTGCAACTTTGCTCACTTACTTCAACTACAGTTGACATCATCTCTTTCAGCTTTCGGTCTTGTTGCCCTGGTCGCCTTTCAAACACCTTCAGAAAACCTTCATAGTGCTTCATAGTGAAGGTCAAGCTGTGACAGAAATTTTGACTGTAGAGGAACTGTTGTGTTTCGCTTGAACTCTGCATTCACCTGAAAGCACAATGTTAACAAAAATAAATTAGTTTAAACAATAAGATATGACTCTCTGTAAGACATATTCAACCAATTTTGGAAATCTATCACAAAGCTCATTGACATCAAAGAGAGCTGGCCATCTCATCATGAAGTCGCTGATCATAGGGGCACAACGAAGCACTTCTTGTCTCCTAAGTGCAAATGTTCTCTGCATTTTAGTTTTAATAGTCTCTCTATTGTTTTTTTTCTTCACATCTGAAAGAAGCTCAACTCTTGCAATCTACAGAGTATGGTCGTTCTCTCCAGGGGAATAGGAGGGGCAGTAGTACACTTCACCTCTCTTGGGCGTCTTTACATTGTAGGCAGGGCGTTTTTTTCCATCTGGCTTGTGCTTTAAAGAATTTACAGTAACTTAAGGACATCCAAGTTTTCGGGGATGTGTGCGATAGTTAGATAATTTGTACTTAAGGCTCACTTTCCAACTCCCATACCCAGTGTCTGAGCCCTTTTCTGTTAAACATGGATGCTTCTTGATGAGTGCCTCTCCCACTTGTTCAAACTCTCTGTCTGTGACAGACCTTGTATTGAACAATTTTTTGGACCAACCCCTCAAGACTTCAGCTTTATATCAGGAATAAGCAGTGTTCAATTTTCTCTAAAGACAACGATCTCTTTAACGTTACCATCTGCACATGTCCAATCAAATAGTCAGCCAAGGGTTATTCATCAGTTAATTTCTACAAGGCTAACTGCCTTTGTTGGGGACTGACTTAGCTCGTAATTTGTCTGAACAGGCTTTGAAATTCCAAATGTACAGCAAATGTCACTGTAAAGAGAGAACGAGCAGAAATTAGTGATAACAACAACAGTTAATGATTTTAAGTAACAATTTACTGTACTCTTCCAAATTAAAGACAAAGCTATTTATAATATTACCCCCTTTTAATATGTACCTTTTTGGAAAAAGGCTTTTTAATTTTTTCCAAAATGTATGGTAAATACTAGAAAATTAACCAACATTCACTTTAAAAAACAATTTATAGCATACCATAAAATAACCTTTATTGCAGCAGTCATTTATAGTAATTATGATATCCATCTCAAAGTGACAACCATGTTAGTTAGCCAACAAAAACTTTATTAACTTAGATGTGAAATCCTAATATTGTAATTTAAAAACCTGCCTGAGAGAGATTTTTGTGAGTTATGGGGCGAGGGCGGGGCTATCGAGTATTCCTTTACTTGATAAAATAGGTCACTGCACTAAAAACATACTGTATGTTTAACTCTATTCGTTGGTAAATCAAAGACATGGAATGACAGAGCATTGAGCGAGCGCTTTTGCCCATTGCAGTGATATGACAACGGCTACGAACCCCTCCCCCACACAAATCCTAAAGTCCATGTTATTATTATTCACCTGATGAAAACTTGATTTCCATATGTAAATTGTTTAATCGGATTGTAGACGTTTGATAAACTAATGTTACCAGTAATATTTAAGGTTTACTTAACGTTAACGTTACCCACCCCAAGAAAAGAAAAAAAAAATCTGCGACAACACTCGACGAAATATACCATCGACATGATGATTTAAAAGCATGTGGGGTTATCTTAAAACATTATTGTTGCATTTAATCTGACAATGACTGCATTTTTATAATATATCATACGATTGATACTGAAATTCTTACCTTTTAATGAGCTTTGAAAACAAGTCAGTCAGTCCCCTCATGTCTCCTTTCCAAACCAACGGTCCTGGTGTGGTCTGGATTTCAAAGCGCATGCGCAGACGCTCTCGCGCACGTTGCTCCCGCGCAAACGATGTATTTCACAAACCTGAATTAGATTAATTATAGCCTACACAATGGAATTAAGTTGAGAAGAAAATACAAAGTAATTGTGTGACATGGGCCTATTTTAATTAAATAAATCAAACAGCAGAAAAAAATCATTTTACATGAACACCATTTGATTGAAATCTGAAACAATTTGAACATTTTCTTGCAAAGTGATTATATCATGTTTTGATAATTACGTTGAATTTCATTTAGAATTTAAACAATAAAATTATGTTTCCATCTTAAACATAAATGTATTAAGTAGTATGTAAGTGTATTGTTTTAGTAAATTCAGTAAAACTGCTTTTCCTTTTTTTCAGTGAAGCTATATCTGAAAGACATTTCTTTTGCTGCTCAGTTTGCTGAAATGACTTTGGTTTTCACAGTGTGAACAATCAGAACTTAGTTTGTGAAAATCCATTGCATTTACAAGATATGCATTTTTTAGGATATTTTCAGCATTATTCATAGTCAGTTTTTAATTAGATTAGGAAAAGACATGAAGTATCCATCTGAAAATGTATTGTTTAGCATTTTTAGCTGCAATATCACTGGGGTCTCTGAGTTCCTTTACAAAACATGAGGGTTAAAGCGTATGGACCTCCCACCTTAATGTTTTTTCTGCACTTTTATTTACATTCTAACATTATGCATTTGCCAGACACATTTATTCAAAGCAACTTGTTTATTTTGTGTCTTAGAAATCAGACCCACAGTCTTGATGCTGAACAGTTGAGCTTCAGGAAGTCAAGAAAAGATATATTATAAGTAGTGGTGGGCATAGATTAATTTTTTTAATCTAGATTAATCTCACTGTGATCATGAAATTAATCTAGATTAATCTAGATTAAAATGTCTCATTCGAATTCTGCCGAAGGCATTCAGAATATGTGTGTTACCCAAATAAAATTGACAAACAGTAAGTCTTTGAGAAGGGGGTTATCAAGCTAGGTGGTGCATTAGAAAAGGGGCTCATCTCCTGTTTCCAAAATGCATCACAAAGTGCTTGAAAAAACTGTAAACTAATTCCACATTGCATAAGGTGCAAACAACCTCATGCTTGTTTCACACATACTCCGTCTGCAGTGCGTATGCGTTGCATATTTTTTTACGCACCCATGTTCCAGGAGTGTTGCGTCTGCAGCAGTGCAGCGATCGTTTATATACCGAGTAGTGAACTGCAAACGCGTCCTGTGTGAAAGCACATCGAGTCCATGCTGCACCACATACGTAACGCACACGGACTGCATACACACTGCAGACGGAGTATGTGTGAAACACAGTAGCTAAATTAGGCGCGGTCACTTTAAGAGACGATGAACGCATCCAATATAATACACATCTCATTTTTTCTCTCAACTGCATACTTTCACTTAAGAAATAACTGACAGTGATTTTGAGCATAATTTCCAAGGTGGATATTTTGACATATTTTGTATGTATTTGTCGGCACAAAAGCAAAAATAAGCAAATTCGATGTTCAAGTGTTTTGAGACGCCTTTCTCTGCGTGAGCCGTGTACACTAGAACACTGTGGTACTGAATTGGGCTCTTTCACATCTTTTTGTTTGTTCAAACTGCGATTTGTATTTGTTCGTTCAGGTGCAGGAGGGACTTCGAGGAGAACTTCGCAGAAGAGAGCTCGGTTCAGTGTCGCTGTCATAGACAGTAAAAGAAATGGACACAGCGACCCCATTGGAACTCAATTGAGACAAGTGAAGCCCATTTTTAGCGTTTTTTAGCACTTCCGTTTCTGACGCGCAGACTCAAACTAAGCTTGATGACGTCAGCAACCTGTCTGACAGATGTAAATCTTCTAGTAGCTGTGCGTGCAAACTGCCATCGTTAATCTTGCAGAGACGGCGAGCTTGAGCAGGGAGTTCTTTGGCGTGAGTGAGCAGGAGTAAGTATTCTGATTAATTATTTTGTATAGTATTTTAAAATGTAACGCCAGTACGCCATATTAAGTTAATGCATACTATTAAGAAGTTATGTAAAATTATGTTCAAGAACTGATATGAATTCATACCCAATAGTTATTTAACCGCCCAGGGATCGAATATTTTAAATATATAAAATTTTTTGATGCACATGATGTTGTATAACGTTAATGGGCGCCGAATATAACCACAAAATGGCGTTAACTGTTATCTACACATCTACATCGCAAGAGAAATGGACGAATCAGTCATATAAAAAAGTTATTCAGAAAATTGCTTGGACAAAAACGTCTGCTTTGGCCTGTTAAATAACATATAGATAATAAATGGACAATAACGAATGTCACCAATAACATCTATAACTAATGGTTGCCCTCTTCGTTTTTCTTTCCTCATAGGAAAAAATACAAATTTTTCTTCTGCTAACACCAGAAAAAGAAGAAAGAAAAAAATTAAAACCATGGCTAACTATTCTACCAACAAAGGTAAGCCATATTAATATAGTATCATTTAGAATATATAATATAAAATATGGAAAGCAACATTGTAAGAGAGAATAAAATAATAAATTAACCTTGTGTAATACCTATATTGTTATTATTATTTCAATGAACAGATAAGAGCAATTAATTTGTGTTTTATTGTATATTTGCATAGACTTTTTTCTGTTTTGTTCGGATATAATTAAATCAATGGCCAGAGACAAGTTACTTGTGTGTTAAAATCTGTTTACTCATACTGACAAAACAGTGTTTTGATTGTGATTGCTGTATGCTATTAACAGATCCAGTGATTTGGATCATCGGGAGTAGCTACATTCGTCGTGGGGAAGAGAGGGCCACAGAGACCATCGGGGCCAATCTTGGCCTTGACTCCTTCCTTTCTTCTACCGGTCCCTCAGAGGAAGAGCAGCCCCGGATGTCCTGCTGATTCACTGCTGCGGGAACGACTTGGGATGCAGGAAGAGCATCGATCTCGTCGCAGCGATGAAGCAGGATCTGCAACATCTCTATCGGCGTTTCCCTCAGATGACCATTGTGCTGTCTGACATCACCCAGAGACGTCGGTGGAGATCGGGCCTTCCGGGGAAAATTGACAAGTCCCGTACATGGTGAACAGTGTCATGGCTACCTTTGTCTTGGGAATGCAGGGGGGTATTGTGCATCACCCTCAAATTGTATTTAACAAGCCTCAACTGTTTCTAAGGGACGAAGTTCATTTATCACCTAGGGGTAATGATATTTTTTAAAATAATTTAGCTGAAGGCTTGAGAGTCTTAATCCAGTAGGGGTGAAGCTGGTTTAAACCTCTCAGCATGTTTTTAACTTGAAACAGTTGAAGATTGTTAAATTGTTTTGGGGTTGTGTATGTGCCTTTTGTCTTTAGTTTAATACATGTTCACATTGGTAGACACTGTTCAATAGTCACTGCTCTTTCTCCCCCCACCCTTCTTTCTCCCCTCCGTGCCATTCATGTATCACCCTAGCCATCCACCCCATGGCCTCTCACTTTTCTTCCCCACGACGAATGTAGCTAGAGGGGGATCAGGATTTAAAAAAAAAAAAGTATTACTTTTTTAAAATTGTTTTTGTGTTTCAATAAATAAATATTTAATAACAAAATGATTGAATATTTATTATCAAAACACACAGTAGACACTTCAAGTAGACATACTTTGACAGAAATGTCATGTGGTTTTATTAATTATGGTTTAGAACTTCGTAATGATACATATTCAGTCAGTAGCCTTCACATTGAATATTGATAAGGGAGATGTCAAGACTTTCTGCAGTACTTAGTCATTTTAGTTAGTTAGTTTAGTTAGCTTATTCTGAACACACACACACATAATATATATATATATATATATATAAATATATATATATATATATATATATATATATATATATATATAAGTAAATAACAGATAACAAAGAACATGTACAATCATCCAAAATTATTAAAAGTGATGCAAATTGCACATGCACACATACATGCATAAACGCACACATTAAAAAAATGTTCGTTTCCTTCTATCTACATCAAACCGAATAGTAACCCATCCAAAACAGACATATATAATCCCAGGAACCATACTGTCAGTATACAATATCCCCTCGAGTCATTTTCGTATCGATTCAATATAGGCTGTTCATTTATAGTCTCTTAAAATTGCTTATTGTTCTACATGATTTCATCTCTTCATGTAAAACATTTGCCCATAGGCTAATATTCAAATAATTGTGAGCTAGGTGTTAAATCATGCAGTTTTGGCTAATAAATCATGGTCAAAAACACTGTAACAAAAAACTTTTTTCTTTATTTCACGTTATGTAGGCTATGACATTTTGTAGATGGCTCCCGACCAGGATGAAAGGGATCACATTCATCTTCAAGCGTAGATCTGTAAATAAATATAGGAATGTTAACTGCGATTGACATTGAGATTTTTCTTACACTGCCTGTATAATTTCCTGATAATTTATGAAATATTTTGTCCCGTTGCTTTTATGGACTCTATATCTATGGGCTTCTCTCTTGACGTCTCCCCGATTGCCTGCGAGCTTCTCCTCCTGTCTGTACGGTAATTTCTCTACTGTGCGACAGAGAGTCGAGTGGTTATGACGCAATTGTTAGCCTATTTTTACAAAAACTGTTTCTACGGGGCCATAATGTAACATAGAAGGTAATGGAGCCCTTTATACATTGTTGTGTATCTTTAGAAATAAATAATGGACAGATGGAGTCTTTAAACGCCTCAGATGTAACGTTATTCGCAGTCACAGTGACGCCAAAATGAATGGGAGTCAATGGGATGCTAACGCAAGTGAAGTTCTGCTACAAGATGGCGGCACGAGGCCGACTTCAACTTCCGGTCGACTACCTTCCCGCCTGGTCGCTGCCCGTGATAAGCGGCTTTCTCTCTCGTGCGCACCGAACACAGCGCGCGAGTAACCAGCTACTCTGTTCAGCTTTTCCGCGTCTTGTGTTTGGATGCTTTAATGTTTAAATCGACAAGCGGTAAGGCTTAAAAACACGTGAAAAAGAAAAACTTTCGTGACGATGCGCAGCAGTGGCCCATCAACTGTCCTGAGCATCTTTTTAGGCTGGCCTCAGCCAGTCGGTTATATAAAATATCAAGGTGAAAGTCATCATAGCTTGTTTAGTATAGACCCAGCTCCCAACCCAATTTTGAGAATAGATTAACGGCGAAATTTTTTTCATCGCCCGATAAGAATCTCACGTTAACGCCGATAACGGCCCACCACTAATTATAAGAAAGGATATGTAGTAAACAATCCCAATCTGTAGAAAGCATGAACAATCTACCGAGCTAATTTAGATTATAAGTATTAGTAGTAGTAGTTAGTATTGTTAATATTGAAAAAAATATTTTTTTTATAACGTTGTCAACCATGGTAAAGAAAAGGGACAGATACTCTTGCAGATGCAAGGGACACTGCAACATAAACGGCAGAATAATTTATTCCTCCCTTTTGCTTTCGATTCCCCGAGATGGCATGAAGAAAGATAGCAGCTCCTTTTTATCGCTCTAATGACCTTAAAGTGCCATCATACGTGGCTCCATTAGTAGAGACAAGTGTAAATTACACTGTCAGTCTTCTCATTGTTAAAGATTACGTTATCCATTTTAAAGGCATCACCTACCAGCCATTTCAGAAGCCACTGAAAACATTAGCATTTTGATGTCTTCACATCTATCCAACTCTGCAAGTACTGCACGGTCTTTTTCAAATGCTAAAGTTCAGGAACCACAAGCTCAACAGTGACATTATTTTCTCCCGTAATAACCCATAATTTCTACTATTTTTTGCTGCTTCTATTTTGTTTGTCTTTTGTTTATTTTGCTCATTCGTGTTCTGAGAATACAGAGGATCTTTGAATGTGGTGTCATAAATGTTTTACATCAAGAGTTGACCCCGTCTCTCACTGCGTAATTTTATTTGTCTCAAGCTTCAAATCCAAGTAGATGAGGAATGAGTGATGAAAGATCTCAGGCTTTCAGGCTCTGGATCTTGTCACGAGTTGTCAGATGATTCTGTGCTGACAAGAGTTTGCTGTAAATAAACATGTTTGTCTGTGTGTTTCTTATAGACTTGCTGCATCTGCACTATTCAGAATGCGGCACATTTCCCTCGGCAAGCAGCTGGTGCCACCGAGGCACCATCTGTCCCAAATTATGGAGTATCTTCCTGAATGTCTTGTCTCAGCTTTTGTCATGAATCAGAGGTTGACTTCATAGAGTCGAGGCTCTTTCTCCTCAAAGCAGGCTTCAGCTTAACACATGCACATCTTTCAAATACAAATGTCATATAAGATGCTCAAAATGCACGGCTCCATAAATAACACCATTTCCCAGAGCTATGGTTTAGTCATATATAAACTGTAAATATATATTTACAGCTTACAGAGCTTTTCTACTTTATCTGACACTTCAGAATGTATCTCAATTGTGAATCCAGGGTTAAATTGGGCCACAGAGATCTGGAATGGCCTTGTGGCACTTTTCTTGTACAACCCGAATTCCGGAAAAGTTGGGACGTTTTTTAAATTTTAATAAAACGAAAACTAAAGGAATTTCAAATCACATGAGCCAATATTTTATTCACAATAGAACATAGATAACGTAGCAAATGTTTAAACTGAGAAATTTTACACTTTTATCCACTTAATTAGCTCATTTAAAATTTAATGCCTGCTACAGGTCTCAAAAAAGTTGGCACGGGGGCAACAAATGGCTAAAAAAGCAAGCAGTTTTGAAAAGATTCAGCTGGGAGAACATCTAGTGATTAATTAAGTTAATTGATATCAGGTCTGTAACATGATTAGCTATAAAAGCTTTGTCTTAGAGAAGCAGAGTCTCTCAGAAGTAAAGATGGGCAGAGGCTCTCCAATCTGTGAAAGACTGCGTAAAAAAATTGTGGAAAACTTTAAAAACAATGTTCCTCAGCGTCAAATTGCAAAGGCTTTGCAAATCTCATCATATACAGTGCATAACATCATCAAAAGATTCAGAGAAACTGGAGAAATCTCTGTGCGTAAGGGACAAGGCCGGAGACCTTTATTGGATGCCCGTGGTCTTCGGGCTCTCAGACGACACTGCATCACTCATCGGCATGATTGTGTCAATGACATTACTAAATGGGCCCAGGAATACTTTCAGAAACCACTGTCGGTAAACACAATCCGCCGTGCCATCAGCAGATGCCAACTAAAGCTCTATCATGCAAAAAGGAAGCCATATGTGAACATGGTCCACAAGCGCCGTCGTGTCCTGTGGGCCAAGGCTCATTTAAAATGGACTATTTCAAAGTGGAATAGTGTTTTATGGTCAGACGAGTCCAAATTTGACATTCTTGTTTGAAATCACGGACGCCGTGTCCTCCGGGCTAAAGAGGAGGGAGACCTTCCAGCATGTTATCAGCGTTCAGTTCAAAAGCCAGCATCTCTGATGGTATGGGGGTGCATAAGTGCATACGGTATGGGCAGCTTGCATGTTTTGGAAGGCTCTGTGAATGCTGAAAGGTATATAAAGGTTTTAGAGCAACATATGCTTCCCTCCAAACAACGTCTATTTCAGGGAAGGCCTTGTTTATATCAGCAGGACAATGCAAAACCACATACTGCAGCTATAACAACAGCATGGCTTCGTCGTAGAAGAGTCCGGGTGCTAACCTGGCCTGCCTGCAGTCCAGATCTTTCACCTATAGAGAACATTTGGCGCATCATTAAACGAAAAATACGTCAAAGACGACCACGAACTCTTCAGCAGCTGGAAATCTATATAAGGCAAGAATGGGACCAAATTCCAACAGCAAAACTCCAGCAACTCAGCCTCAATGCCCAGACGTCTTCAAACTGTTTTGAAAAGAAAAGGAGATGCTACACCATGGTAAACATGCCCCGTCCCAACTATTTTGAGACCTGTAGCAGAAATCAAAATTGAAATGAGCTCATTTTGTGCATAAAATTGTAAACTTTCTCAGTTTAAACATTTTCTATGTTATCTATGTTCTATTGTGAATAAAATATTGGCTCATGTGATTTGAAAGTCTTTTAGTTTTCATTTTATTAAAATTTAAAAAACGTCCCAACTTTTCCGGAATTCGGGTTGTATTAAGAGAATAAAAACTGGATTTTTTTTTTTTTTTTTTTTTTTAAGTAAGAAAAGCATTGAATAGACATTACAGGTCACTGATTCATCAGCTTGCTTGATTCATTAAAAACCATGGGCTCATTCAGTGAAAGAAACGCCACCTTTTTAGAACGGTATGTGAAGTTGAACTATCATGTTCAACTTTTATCTCAAGGCCTTGCCTTTTTTCCCCCACTCCCCTGCTTACATCATGTGTCTTTAAAAGCAAATACATATTCTGTATGAACAGTCCCTAATGCAGTCAGACATTGTCCTCTATCATGTTTGTTAACTACATGCAGCGTATGGGCTTTGGGCTCTGGGTGCAATAAATGTGCAATTTCTCCACATTACAAATAGAATGAAATGTATATCTCAAATAGCAGAGAAATGCATGACTTTATGCATTTGTACTGATTGGATTGTGTGATCTGTTTATGAACAAATCAATTGCAAAAGCCCTCCAAGGCAATTGTGAGATTTGAGCAATCTGACCAACTCAAGAGATGCTTTAAGAGCATTTTCTTCACTCTGTCTGTGTGTAGTTTTTGTTCTTTCCATGGCATAACATTCTCTCTTGCTTTCCTTAAGATGTACCGTTTTGTCTCCTCTGGACTATATATGTGTCCTGCTGCACTTTTGCTGTTGTGGTGCCACAAATCTTATTTAGAGCAATATGAAGGTGCATGTCTTACCTGATACATGGAATCTGTGAAGAACTCTGTTTATCTTCTTCCCCCAACCACTGAAGAGCACCAGTGCAGAGTCTGTCTCTGTCTAATGCCTCTGGAGATAACACCTGGTTCCAGCAGTGGCTGACACTTCTGCTTTTCCCCACAAGAAAGATGAAATGGGAAAGATGCAATCAGAGGAGTGATTATCACATGCTGTTGTTGTAGGAAGCACTATTGACGGTTCAATCATCATATTTATCAGTCTGTGTGTTCACCTGGAATCCATTCAGTTCTGCATTCAGCATGGAATTGTGTGAGTTTGTAATTTTTATAAATAGAAAAAAGGACAGATTTAAGAGTGAATTCAATAAACCATTTTTCAGCACAAATAACCACTAAGCTCCCACAATCCAGCACAACTAAGCATGTTTAAATTAAGTTGTTCATGAAACTTGAGCTGATTTTAATTACTAATTTATTTATTTATTTTTCTTTTATATTTATTTATTTTTATTTTCTTCTCATTATTATTGTTTTCTTCCCAATTTGCTTTGTTTACTGGTTTTTTATGATGAATCATTCTGCACTGTCATTGAAAATGCTAATAAACAGATTTGAAATAATAATGAAACAAGAGCTGTATTTCTGTGTAAAATATACACTAATGTTCAGAGGTCTGTGGTGGGAGATTTTTTTAATTATTTTATTCAGCAAGGATGCATTAAATTTAACTGACAGTAAATACCTTTACAATGTTACTAAATGTTTCTGCCTCACATAAATGCTGTGCTTTTCAACTCTCTATTTGTCAAGGATTTTTGAAAAAAAAAAATAGTTTCTTCAGCATAGTGACGCTTAAGACTGGAGTAATGATGATTCTGAAAATTCTTTGCCATCACAGGATTAAATATTTCTGATCAAATAAAGGCAGACAGTGCATCTATAAAAAAAAATATTTTTCCCTTAGTGTTGAAATGCAGTAAAAGTGTGGTCCTCTTTGCAATGTCAATTTAAACAAGGTCACTGTAGGATCTCTTGAATTCACAGTGTTGTCACAGTTACTTCTCGCTGTCTGACAGATATTTAGATTGTGAGTATTTAGAGGAACACATCAGCGTGACAGACGGTCTTCATCTTAATCTCACTGCTGTCATGGAAAATTTGCCCTCTTACATTTCTGTCTGATAAAGTTATTTTTCTCGTACAAAATGCACTTGCAGTTTTTCACATTTAGCAGCTGACAGATGCTCACCATCTCTGGATACACTGTCTGAACTGAAGAGGCTCAGTGGCAGTTAATATGAACAAAAGCATGTTATGTTGAGAGTTTGGGTCATTCATTTTTTCCCTGTAGGATTTGTGTCTGCTTTCTTTATTGTTGTCTTCTCATTGCTTTTCTTTACACTTGTTTTATTGCATTGCCTTTTCGTCCTTCAGTAGCATGGGATACTGGTATTTCTGTTAGCCTTAGAGAGGTGAGAGTGTATCCACACTCAATTAGCCCTTAGCTCTCTTGTGTCAAGAGTCGTTTACACTACAGAAGACATGCAATTATACCTGAGGGATAATATGAGTTTGACCTAGCCTGTCAGTCACTACAGCAGCAAGCACGTATCTCTCTGTTCTCAGTGCGAATGCAAAACTTAACAAGGATTTTTTTTTTTTTTTTTTAAATGTGCCGGTGTTTGATTGCACCTCTTTGTTTTAATACATGATTAGTGAATGCACACGAAATGACACAGAAAATAAGTACTTGAGCATATATATATATATATATATATATATATATATATATATGTGTGTGTGTGTGTGTGTGTGTGTGTGTTAGGTCTGGGCAAGTTAATGCGTTATTATCGCAGTTTTTTTTTATTATTGTGACAGTCCATCGCTCACTGGCTCTGAATACACATACAGACAAACCATGGGTCACAGGAGGGAATGCTCCCAATCAAATTATTTAGGCTTAGCATCAGCTTTAACAAATCACTGTCCATTGTTATTTTTAACAGAAAAGAATGCAGCGAGCTCATAATCACAATATAATTTATGGGAAATAGGAAGATTCTGATAGCATGTGAAGACAGCAGAGAGTGCATTGTTTTGTTAACTTTGTGGTTTATTATTCTGAGTCGTATGGGACACGGTAACAAACGGTCCTCTCACGATATATTGCTTTACACATCTATCACTTTTGCCACTCAGAAATATTCATGCAATCATGCACCACGTATCAGAAGATCTGTGCAGTGGTGCTGTTAGCGCTCACACTCACAATGTATAACTGAACCGCGCTCTGGCCCACCTCTTCCAACTGAGCCAGGGTCTGCTAAACGGAGCGATCACACTAGTCAAATGAACCAGGCTTTGGGGGTTAAGATTGCATAGTGTGAGCACACCCTAATTATTAATAAGTCTCTACCCGCGCAAAGCACTCCGCTGCGATGGAAGGTGCCTGTTATAATGTTATGATCGAGGCTTATTATGTTATTGCACTTTTGTTCATATAGCAGTACTTTTAAATGAAAAAAGTGCACAATACACTACTTTTGAATGCATTATTAGTTTTGTGCATAACAATGTGATTAATTGCAATTAATCCCAGACAATAATGCGACTAATCACGATTAAAATTGTTTAGTGTTACCCAGCACTACACACACACACAAACACACACACGTACAGTATACTCTATATACACACACAGAAGCACAAAAAAAAGAATAATAAAGATTATAACTAATGATTATATCCAAATTTCCACTGATTGGGGAAAAGAAACAGTAACTCTCCAGGGGCTCTGGAGTGGAATAAGTCGTTTGACTGCATATCAAACAACGTCTGATGCAACAGCTGGTATCGCTCTCCATTTCAAAAGAAACAACTCTGTCAATACTGTGATTAATATTCATCATCCATGCAAACTGTCCAGTCTTCTTAGCAGCGTGGCAGACTGAAACGAAACAGACAAACAGAAATGCTTTCATATTTGCAACAAATCTTTCAGTTTTCTGAGAGTGGATACAGAATTTGACTCCCTCAAGATTATGAAGACTGAAAAGAAACATATTAAACAGGTCAGCAATAACTGTTTGAGGTCAACCTGATTTTCATTCACCTCGTGAACTGGTGGTGTTCAAGTTGTTTTATGAGATTACTCATTAAATAGTGTAAATATGCCCAAATGCTGAAAATACTGAATAATCATAATAAACATTTGGCTTCATGTGCTAATTGTCGCCAACATGGCTTTGGTAATGGATATATTTCAGAAAAACAGGATTCAAGTGACGGCCTAGCTATAAATGTAACTGCAAAGTGGCACAGTGAATATCTACTTATTTGAATGTCTTTTTTAATTGAATTATATTATTAATAATTAAGATATTTTGTGTACTTAAGTCTGTTTCAGTTAAAAAGAAATGGTCTAAAATCAGATCTTATTTTAATGCTGTCATAAAATCTTGAATTTATTATTGGCTAATTGTATATGGTTTATTCATGCCTCAGTTACTGTGAATGAAATCCTTTTAACCACCTGTGTGATTGTAATATCATGCCTAAATCATTTGAATATCATGATTCTGGATGTGACCTTTCCTTGGATTTGATTTTAGCACTGCAGTTTTGTGTTACATTCACAAGCTGGCACTCAGACGGGAGCCTGCTGACTTTGTGAACAAACATTTACACCAGAGCTACATTTTGACACTTTAACTTACTGACAGACCTGCCGGGTGGGGGGTGGGGGGTGAAGTGCAATTTAAGAGATGTTACTGTTAACAAATCTTATGTGCACCTAACCTCCAACATCTGGAGTGTTAACTGTAGCTCCATCTGGCTGGATGAGCCTGAGATGTTTGTGTTCAGCAGATGAGTGCATCCCTGAGTGCAGCTGACTGAACTCCACTCAATAATTAAGTAATTAAACATCAGTCTTCAATACTTCTCATCAGTCCAAACAGACACCTGGATGAAATTAAGAGCACTAAAAGATGGATGGACTACAAATTTATAACCACATGAAGTGCCATATATACAAATTCAATAATTAAGCACTCGCTAGACTGAATAAATTAAATGCGACAGGATTCAGCATGGAGATATAGTTATAAATAATTTAGTACCTTGCATAACAGTTAATTTCAAGCTTCAAAATCATTTGCATATTGATGGAATTTTTTCAGACTTTACTGTTTATTTTAGCCATAGGAGAATAGTGGGGGGAATCGTTCTAAACAGCTGGTAATAAAAATCAAGGCATAGTGAACACATTTAAATAAACATAGAATAAAGTCCTTATCAAATTTAATGTTCCTGCAGCTCTATTGGTAGAGCATGGTGTTAGCAACAGTAGGGTCATAGGTTTAATTCCCAGAGAATGCATGCATGTTTATCTCAAAGAAACACTTTGGATAAAAGTGTCCGTCAAAAGCATAAATGTAAATGCAACAAACATCTAAGGTGATAAACTGACAATTCAAAAGCCAAAACATTTGGAACAGTGCTAAAAAACACTGAATATCTTATGCAATAATATCTGTTAAATTTCTCTTATTTATTCACCCTCATGTCATTTTTAAGGTCTTTATTTTGTTTAGAGGGAACTTTTTAAAATATATTTTAAATATTATTTAATGATTAAAATTTGCTAACAAAATATATATGTTTGAAAGATTAAAAAAACAAGAAGAAATAAAA
Organism: Carassius carassius; assembly: GCF_963082965.1. NCBI lineage: Eukaryota > Metazoa > Chordata > Actinopteri > Cypriniformes > Cyprinidae > Carassius > Carassius carassius. Next base: position 14,239,310 of record NC_081765.1, read on the forward strand.
TCTTTTTCGGGTTAGTTATTATTTCTTAATGGAATATTGGTTCACATACATTTTCAAAAACGATCATCACACTTGTCTTCAATCAGGTTATGAGTGAAAGGAATAGGTCAGATAGGCCTCACATTGTTTCAAGCGCCCTGCCGCGCTCTTGATGTTTTGACAAAAGCTGTAATGAATGGGGCCATGCCACAAGCTGTATGTGTGACCAAAAGAGGGGCAGTGAGGGACAGTGTGATTATTCAGCCCTGGAGGTGTTAGATCTCTAGAAAGGAAAGGTTTGTTGTGTTTGCTGCTGCTCTGTCAGTGTAATCTCTCTGAATCACGCTGCTATAAATCACCCACACAGCACAGCTGGTGCTAGAATGGCCGCAGTGGATGGGATGAGTAGTGCAGAAACACCTTGTGCTGACCAGATGCAGTGGATTGAGAGGAGCGAGTGACTTGTTAGAGATCAGTGATTCACTGATTTTATGAGCTGACTGGATCATCAACAATCAGCAGCTGTGTGTGTATGTGTGTGTGCAGGTGTGTAATAATGTAATAATGTTTAATGTTTAAATCTGTAAGACTGGAGCATTGCAGTAAAGTGAAGTAAATTACATATTTCTACATTTTAGATGTATTATATGTAGAATTATTATTATTATTATTATTTTTAAGATGATGAGAGAGAGCTAACTTTCCCATGAGCAAAGTCTAGAATAACTGGGGCTTTACGCTATTAGGTGGTGAACATTTTCATCAAGCGATCAGCCATTGTGTTCAAAGTGTTTATATATATATTAAGGAATTCGTATTTCAGTTATTGAACGTTCAGTCAGCAGTTTGTTCAAAAACGTTTGTTCAGTGCTTTAATGAGCCAGTGAGTTATTTACTCAACTGATTTGATCAAATATCCATTCAGTCTTCAAGTTTATCACTGAATCTGTCAAATAACTGATTTATTTATAAACACTATTTTTCTTTAGTCCTAATTATTAAGTACCAATTATTTTTTTGCATCTCTTTAACAGTGTGCAGCTCTCTAGCATCCCTATGCAGGTATCTTTCATGCTAGGGCTGTGTTTGGCTGTCAACATATAGGATATATTCACTTCTCACCACATGGAGTGGGTTTATAGTGTCTTTATTGTAGATATTTGCTACACTCTTTATCCTTTACTTTAAAATGGGTGCTCAGCATTTCAAACAACCGTACTGAGTCTGTGCCTGCTCATTCCTGTACAGCCCCACAAACTGTAGTTCACATTCTAATATCTATGAATATGAATTTGAGGTTGAGAGTGACTACACTGAGAGGGTTATAAATTTGTGGTCTGTGCAATATAATACTTGCCTTCTGAATTTGTGGTAATATTTGGCCTCTAATTATTTAATGTAAAAAGGGGGTTTATTGACTTGCAGTGAGAAAACTAAGCAAGAATATAATATATATATATTTTTTTTTTTTTACATCTTGACTAGTTTAATAGAACAACATTGACTTAACCAGTAGCATGTCTTGGTTGCGAAACTATCACTTGTAAATAATTTTTTGCAGTTACATACTTTGAGGCTACAGAAGCAGAAATTACACACTTCAGCTTCAAGTGTGAATTTTAAAGAACACAACAGCTGCATTCACTAACTGAATCTTGTGGGGTTTTAGCTCAAAGCTTTATATACAGGTACAATAACAGAGGAAAAATCAATCTTGGTCCATTGTGCATGTGTAATCAGACTGTAGACTCAGTGGAAGGAGTCTGTGGGAGGCATTGAAATGCCTTTAAATGTTAATATTAGCTTGGGTTCTTTAGGGGAATGAACGTGAAATGATGGTGTTTACATGTTATTAGCTATTTTGCACATTTTGGCATAGGTGAATGTGTATGAGACGTGTAATTCCTTCAGTTAAATAAATAAACATGGTGATGTGTTAAACCTGTGGCAGTGTTGCATTCTCATGAAAAAACTTGATGTGCTCCAGTGAGTTACAATACTGTTCAGCATTTTAGGATGTTGTAGCTGATTATGCTGCTTTCAGGCTAGCATGTATTCAAAAATAAATAAATAAATTACTATTTACCTTTCATTTTCTGTTTGTATATGAGCTTTTAATGAGGCAATCAATTTACAAATAAAGAAAAAAGTAAAAGTAATATAATATTTATAATACATAGTCCCTGATAACGCACATGCAGTACAGTACATTGCCAACATGTCTGTTCAGTGTGTTTGTTCATTACATTATTACATTAATATTACATATATTACATTAAACATCTACTGTGCAATATGTTAATAAAATATGTCCTGGTTGGTGTTAAAATAACACTCAATAAATGTATACATGCTAATGCTAACAAGAAATGGTTTAGCAATGTCTTGTTATTTTTATTTATTTTTTTCAGATATTTGTGGCATTTAAATTGATGGTTCACCTAAAAATGTTCACATGTCAGTCTAACCTTTGTGACTTTATTCTGTGGAACACAAAAGGAAAAGTTTAGCAGAATGTTGACACTGCTTTTTCCATACATCGCGGATGTAGTCCAGTATCTGGTTGGCTCCACAATATATATATATATATATATATATATATATATATATATTTTTTTTTTTTTTTTTTTTTTTTTTTTTTTTCAAATAAATACAGCTTTTATGAGCATAATAGACTTAATATTATAATCCCAGCCCAGGGTCTGTCAGGCTTCAAAAATGAAGTCAGAAGTCTAAAGCCATATGAGAGCATTATGTGATAAACGAAGTTTATAGTGTTATTGTCTGAAATTGGGTTTGGAAAGTTATGATGACAAAAAAATATTTTTTGGAGAACTAATACTTTAAAATTGAACACTATCCAGACAATGCACTCTATCTCTATCACAGATATCCTGCTGATTTATGTGTGCTCTCTGGGTAAAGCTCATGGTCATGAGTGCTGAGAAGTTACTTAATTATCCTTAAATTTCAAGAGCTAATGTTTATTCTTTCATCTCCCATTTTCCAGGTCAGTGGGGCAGGTGCATGGGAGAAGAATGTGGAACTGATGGGGTTCAATCCAGGACGGTGTGGTGCATCCACTCAGAAGGCTGGACCACGCACCACTCAAATTGCCGGCACTCAGACAAACCTGAGAGCAAGAGGCCTTGCTTTAAAGTGTGTGAGTGGCACCAGGACCTCTTCGAATGGGAGGTTTCAGAATGGGGGCCATGCGTTTTAGCCCCATTCCAGTCCAACGTGCTCAAACCAAGGACAATGAAGTGCGTCACGGCCCAGCACGGCATCCAGAGACGGAAGGTCCATTGCGTTCGCACCTCAAACCGCACGGCCGTTACGGAGAGGATATGTGAGTTCTTTTCCCCACGGCCGGTGCTTGAACAGGCCTGCCTGATCCCCTGCCCTCACAACTGCATCATATCTGATTTCTCCTCCTGGTCCAGCTGCAGTCGAACATGCGGCACGGGTCTCCAGCATCAGACCCGACACGTTTTAGCGGCACCGATGTATGGAGGAGCTAATTGCCCCAATCTCACCCAAACAAGGACTTGTGCAAACCTTCTGCCCTGTCCGGTTGGAGAAAGCGAGCATCGCTACAGCCTTAAAGTTGGCTCCTGGAGCGAGTGCAGGCAGTCGCAACACAAGGGGCTCTGGATGAGTGGAAGGACCATGCTGGACTTCACCATGGGAGATACAGAGAGGAACAACGTAAAACGACATATCCAGAGCTCCCGGCACCAGCATCACCACCTCCACCACCACCATAGCCTCAAGGGCTTGGAAGTGGAGATTGGCTACCAGACACGCCAAGTTCGTTGTGTGCGCAGCGACGGCAAGAACGCCATGCTGAGGTAAGAACCCCTGAAGGTATGCAGACACATCTGGCATGTCTATTCAATTGCCAAAAATCTGTGTACAAGCAATGCATGCCTGAGAGACAAACCCTCTGAGAACATAAACCCTTTTAAGGTCTAAATCTCAGATTATGCTCTTGGAAGCAAGGTACTGCTTCTGCTTGTGTGAAAGGAATTGCTGTGCAGCTGGATTTTTGAAGTGGCTCTGTGAAGTGGGCCTAGCTAAATCGGTTAGTCCACCATTAATCTCCTTCCCCCTGCAGTACTATACAAGGTGAGCAGAGAGACATGCCTCTGGCAGCTGCAAAGGCAGCATGGGAGAGCTGGGCCTCTGAGCAGAACACGCTATGGCGTGATGGAAAGGATTGAATTTACTCTCTTGCTGCATTCTCGGCATCCATAGCATGAGTTTGGAAAGACTGTTAATTACTGTTACGCTGTAGTCTGTGCTTTATTCTCATTTTGCTCTCGCTCTTGGTAGAATTAAAAGTCACTGAGATGTAGCTCATCTTCCTCTCACAAAGAGTATGGATTTCCTGAAAACTGAGGATAATGAATACTGAGGAACTAAGGCAGGCTTTGAACTTTAAAGATGCCTCCTTTGCAAAATATTGATTTGTGGGTAGGTACTCCTGATAAAGGTTTTAAGTCTCAAATGTAGACTTTTATGTCTTTGCTCCATTTTACCTGTGTCATGGCGCTGCCTGCTGCCGCTTGCTATCCAAGGTAGTTTATGTCTATGGAAATATATATACATATATATATATATATATATATATATGTGTGGTGGGCATAGATTAATTATTTTAATCTAGATTAATCTCACTGTAATCTTGGAATTAATCTAGATTAAAATGGCTCATTTGAATTCTGCCGAAATACCCAAATAAAAATAATGACTAAAAGTAACTAAGTCTTTGAGAACGGGTTTCTCAAGCCAGGTGGTGCATTAGACCAGGGGCTCATCTCCTTTTTCCAAAATGCATCACAAACTGCTTGAGAAAGCTGTAAATGAATTCCACATAGCACAAGGTGCAAACAACCTTACGCCTGTTTCACACACAAATCTTCCTGCTCGCGCGCGGAATATAATGTGCGGAGCGCGAATCTCTCTGCTCCCGGGCGCGCGCTCTGAAATACACGTTGCTCTTGTAAGATCTCAGGCCCAGAGACTCTGGGCTCGCTCAGAGAGTATGCCTACACTTAAAACATGCTCAGTGCAATGGCGAATCTCTCCTCTTCGCTTAAAGTAAGCGTGTATGAACACGTTTTAAGTGCAGGCATACTCTCTGAGCGTGCCCAGAGAATATTCTTACAAGAGCAACGTGTGTCTGAGAGCGCAGCAGAGAGATTCGCCATACATCCGCGCTAAAATATCAAGGTGAAAGTCATCATAGCTCGCGTAGTATAGACCCAGCTCCCAACCCAACTTTGAGAATAGATTAACGGCGATATTTTTTTTATCGCCCGATAAGAGTCTCAGGTTAACGCAGCACATTAACGCCGATAACGGCCGACCACTAATATATATATATATATATATATATATATATATATATATATATATATATATATATATATATATATATATATATATATATATATATATATATATATATATGGACTTTTCATAGTGAGTTTTTGCAAAATTCAAAGTCTTTATTGATGCCTACAAGCACAGTGAAGTCTATTATTAAGAAGTGGAAGGTATTTGGTTCAATACAGAACCTCCCGGGATCAGGACGTTTCTCCAAACTGGAAGAAAGAGCCAGGAGGAAACTGGTGACCAAGAGGCCTAAAGCAACTCTGAAGTAGTTGCAAGAATTATGACAAAGAGTGTCCATTGTGTGCATGGACAACAATATCACAAATTGCCCACATGTGTGGCTTGTATGAGAGAATTGCAAAAAAGCCACTCCACAAGAAAGGCCACATGTGGTCATGACTGAGCATTGCTAAAATGCACCTTGAAGATTCTGAGGCAGATGATACTAAAATGTAATTATTTGGCCTCAACACCAAACAATATGTCTGGCGGAAATCCAATATAGCTCACCATCGAAATAACAGCATTCCTCAAGTAAAGCATGGAAGTGATAATAATCTGCTATGTTAACAGTCTGACTTATAACCCAAAGGTAGCAGGTTTGAGTCTCAGGTCCGGCAGGGATTGTAGGTGGGGGGTGGGGGTGAATGCAGTGAGATCCTTGAGCAAGGCATCGAACCACCAACTGCTCCCCGGGGCGCAGCACCATTGGCTGCCCATTGCTCCAGGTGTGTGTTCAGGGAGTGTGTGTATGTGTGCATATTAGTTAACTACTCACTGCTGTGTGTGTGCACTTGGATAGGTTAAATGCAGAGCACAAAGTACTAAGTATAAATTCCACCATGTCCTTTCCTTATGTGGAGTTTATCTGCAGCAGGGACTGGAGCACTTGTCAGGATAGAGGGAAAAATGGATGGGGCAAATGCTGTTAAATGCTTGAGTAAAATCTGTTGCCCTCTGCCTGAAAGTTGTCAATTGAAAGAAAGTTTACCTTTCAACATGACAATGACCCAAAGCACACGGCAAAACTGAGCACACAGTCATTTGAAGGAGAAAAGGTTGAATATCCTTGCATGGCCTATACTCAGTGCCCAGACTTAAACCCAGTTGAAGGCTGCAGTCCACAAACGTTCAAAATCAAATTTAACCAAACTTGAGCAGTTCTGCAAAGAAGAGTGGGCAAGGTCTAGATGTGCAAAGTTAGTAGAGACAGAGACATATCCCAACAGACTAAAGGCTGAAATTAAAGCAAAAGGTGGTTCAACAAAATACTGATATAAATAATACTGGGGGTGATCCTTTTTCCAACTCAGTGATTCTGTTTTTTATCTTATTTTATTTTTCTGACATGTTGGAGTTATAACTTTCACTTGGATGTTATAAATAAGTAATAGTAAATACAGCTGTATAAAACAAAAACTGTGTCCATCTTTATTTCAGACTGCAAAGCAACAAAATGGGATTAATGTTTATAGAGCTGCACAATTAATCAAATTTCTAATCGCAATTACAGTTATGGTTACCTTAATTACGTATTTTTTAAAAGTGGAAATTAATCGTTCCACTTATGTTATTGTTTCACTTAAGCCGAGCTCAGACTGCACGATTTTCAAAGTAGTCGGGTCATTGTTCTTTTCACACTGCATGACTATCTTGGCCAGCATTCAGTCACTGCTGTGTTCACACTGCACGATGGATCGGCGACAGAAGGTTTCACACTGCATGACTTTACAATTTTTTGCTTCAGGTAGAATAATACGGCTAATTATATATGCATGCCACTTTCTGAAACATTCTTACACAGTTTTGATAACGTTAATAATGAACACAATGTTAACGTAGCCTGCCTGTTAGTGTTAATTTCGTCAGACGAGACGAGACGAAATATGTTCGTCAACAACCTTTTTTTTCATGGCTAAGACGAGACGATGACAAGACTGCACCACTGTCCAAAAATGCTGACTAAGACTAAATTAACATGCATTATTGTTGACAAAAAAAGACGAGACGAAAATGTTTTGCATAAAATAAAAACTAAGATAAAATCTCTCTTCATTTTCGTCTACAATCGTCTCTGCTTTTTCATCAACTGTTACGCCTTTAAATATTCAGAACGAGTTTGCGGCTTCCCGCTGTTGCTCAAGTTACAGGTCTCATACTCCTGTTGCTGCCAGCCTGTGGCTGCAACACGAAACTGCTGAACACACAACACCCAAAGCGAACACGAGTGATGAGCGAGCGACGGCGACATGCTAGGTCGAAGGAAGAGGCTCGATATTTGTGTGGTATAGTTAGCAGCGGTCTGTTATCAAGAAATAAAATAGTGTGTGCGTAAAAAGAATTTGTCCACACGCCGCTCAAAAAATACAAAATAAAAAAAAATTCCTGAGCGCAAGTCCACCGTCTAGGCAGGCTTTTTGTGTTAAATTATATTTCCTGTTGCTGCGCAGGCTCTTTTATTGTATATGACAGCTTATGTCCCGATGACCGGTCTTTGCATTACGATTAAAAGCAGTATCAATAAAGTAAAAAATTTTGTTTAGGTTAATCATTTGTGAATGTGTCTCCTAAATCAGAATTTGAAAACCAGACACATTTAACATTTGCATCCAACAAAAATCATTCAACAAGTGTATTTTGTCAGGTAATTATGACATCAAAATCACAATTACAATTTCAAGGGAAATATCAACAATTATAATTTTGTCACAACCGTGCAGCCCTAATTGTAAATGGGGTGTGATTCTTTTCTGTACCCACTGTATGTCTGACAACAAGGGCTGACTGTATTCTGTCAGTATATGTATCTTTTATAGATGAATCTTAGTTGGTTCAGTGACTGAAATGTCTATGGAAAAAAAAGGTGTTCTTGCAGTTTTTTGTTCTTCTGTCAGGGTTTTCTCATTTCATATTTGTTTAATATGAATTTACAAGCATCCTCGTTCTCAGTTCAAAGTTGTGGTGGTGGTAGGTATGTAGAGCAAAATGGGGTCTGACAGGTTTACTACAGGTGTAGCATTACAAGAGAGAGGCCGGGTTGTTATTTTACAGTGAGACGAGCATTCGCTCTAATTAACATATTTATTTATGAATCCTATGTGCATGCTTAATGAAATGTAGTGATTTGCATATTTCCCATCCTGAGTTCAGTTTCTGCAGTTTTCCCAATTATAGTTTAGCCTAATTATCATTTAAAATTAAGTGAAAATGAATGCTACATAAACGGATTATGATATACACAAGTAAATTAATCAGATGACTTAAATGGATGAATCACTAATTAGATATCCAATTTGCTGTGCATTTATTCATATTTCATATTGCAGACATTGCTTCATAGGACACAAAGGTGAATAAATCATTTAAATATCATTCACTTTACATTCATTACACTGTCTGGTGTCTGCTATACAAAAAACATTTGCTGTACCATCACTCAAGCATTGTAGTGTATTAAGAAAATTTTAACATCTCTGACAAATTATGAATCTAGTCGCCTCTTGCCACGGATACTCTACGTATATTATTAAATATGCAAATTATGCACTGAAAAGTTGGCTATGTTGCTAAGGATTCAGAATCTTTTGTTTTGTAAGTTTGTTTTAAAGCTGCAGTAGGTAACTTTTGGAAAATTTATTTTTTACATATTTGTTAAACCTGTCATTATGTCCTGACAGTAGAATATGAGACAGATAATCTGTGGAAAAAATCCCAGTGGTCCTATTGCCATTTGCAGAAATACACCGCTCCCAGTAAGAAACAACCAATCAGAGCTGCTTTTTTTGTGTTCAAAATTTACAAAATGTATATAATAAGCGAGTACACCATGAATCCATTTTCCAAACCGTGTTTTTAGCCTGTCCTGAATCACTAGGGTACACCTATAATAAGTGTTTATATTTTGACTATTTTAGATTGCTTCAGGGGTACCGCGGCGGAGTAACCCAATACCTTTGTCATTCTTCATAGATATAAACAGAGAGAAGTAGCTCCGGCTACAATGTTCTTCTGCAAGACGCAAGCAGTTCTGTTTATTAACCGCAACAGCATCAAAAGTTACAGACTGCAGCTTTAACTGAATCACAAATTTCTCAACCAAACGCGCACACACGCACACATACAATCACACACACACACACACACACATACACACAAAAGGTTCTTCATTACGCCCTATTAAATACTAACAATAGAGGAACAATTGATGGCATTTATCTCATAAAACATATTGTCACTATGTGCTTTCAAATCTAAATGACAGAGACTTCCTTCATCTCTTTTTGGAAGCATTAAAATGTTTGAATATGTTTTTGTGTGCATGTCATCCCTAATTTATTTGTTTTTTTGTTCTCAGTCTTTGTACCCTTGACAAAGGTCCTGGAACATTCCAGTCATGCATTATGCCCAGAGACTGTGAGACCTCTGACTGGTCCGTTTGGAGTCCATGTTCAAAGACATGTAGGGCATCAGATATGTCACCTGGTTTTCGGGTCAGGACTCGAAGCATAACGCAGACTCCTATTGGACTAGGCAAAGAATGCGCCACTCTTGAAGAAAAGGAAGCCTGCAACATCATTGGAGATTTACTTCCTAACTGCCCTAGGTTTGTATTTCAGCCTCCCAATAATAATTAAATTCATACTGTACATGAAAGTGGAAAAATAAAATTGACTAAATGGTTTTTCGAGAGTTTTGTTTAAATACTGAATCTATTTACTGAACCCCTGTTGCATCCGTGCATAGCAAAGATTAGAAGAAGCTAATTAGTGAGATTAGGTATTTGATCAATAGCAGCAGACCCTTATTTCACTAAAACCACTGCTTTATGCATCATAACACTTTGCTTAGTCAATGCATTTTCATTAGTACATGGTTTCCTTCCGGAAAACAGGAAGCTAAGTCTATTAGTATCTTTCAGCAGCAGCTCACTGTGCCCATTTATCCAGTGCAACCTTTGAGAGGAACCCCGCATGATATTATGAGAAATGACCAAAACAAAAGAAGTGTGTTTCACCACAGCGGGTGTGTGCTTTTGTTCTCCAGGTATGTGTGGAAGAGCACAGAATGGGGGGACTGTCAAGTGGCATCTCTTCTCAGCCAGCAGGACAGAAGGCTTAACAATATAAGCGTTCTCTGTGGTGGAGGGATTCAGACCAGGCAGCTGTACTGCATCCAGGTCCTTGACAACTCCACCCCTCATCACAGAAAAGAGGGTAAGGAACCGTGTCTAAATGACAATGAACAGTAGTATGGCTTAACTATGTTCTGTGCATTCAATGCGTCTCTTCAGCTGCAGATGTGTTGATTTTCACATTGCAAAGGCTCATTCATTTTGGTTTAAGAAATCCAGAGCAAAATGTCTTTTGGTTAGCCATTTGTATTAGTCGTGACTCGTGAGTAACTGTTTTGAACTTCAAAGTTCCTCTTTAGGAACTCGAGCTGCGTCAGATGATGCTTTGGGAACACCCTTCAGCGTGACTGACTCTGAACCATGTGTGTAATCTGTCCAATGGATGGACGAGACGTCATAGGCGGGTGACATCAGAGACCAGGAAGCTTAAAAGCACGAGGGGCGAAGCCGGAATTTAGCCTTCTGTCATTCAGCAGCGCTCTGTGTGTTTGTCAGTCGTGTCTCCCCTGCCAGCGAAAGAAAAAGGTATTGGGGTAGGGAAACACGCAGTTTGTGTGTTGTCTGCTTGAGAGTGAAGCACACAGAATCAGCTCTCGAGGGAGTTGACGGGCCGCGATGCGAGTGTTTTCTTTCGCGGGCAGGGGAAACACACAGCCTGAACGCTGCCTGCTTTCACCCAAAACTTCTCTTGATTGAAGCGTTGACTTAATGGAGCTTATCAGTGGACAAACAACACTAAATAAGACTCACAAACAGATAGTGACTGACACACACACACACAGAGCACTGCTGAATGACAGAAGGCTAAATGCCGGCTTCTCCTCACGTGCTTTTAAGCTTCCTGGTCTCTGACGTCACCCGTCTATGATGTCTCGCCCATCCACTAGACTCAAACCCGGTCACGCTGAAGGGCGTTCCCAAAGCGTCCTCCGACGCAGTTTGAGTTCCCTCGAGGAATCATGGTTACATGTGTAACCTGAGACGTTTTTGCATTCCCTTTGACTGTGTAGATAGAACTTTTTTGTTTTTTTAAATAAAAAATCCCATCACATAATGTAAATAAGTTGTCACAGAATAAGAATATGTGAATAACTCAATTTTGACAATAATGTCAGACAGAACCTTATAATTCCAAGGGGACGTAATGTTAACAGAACACAGTCAAATTAAGAGACTTTAAAGACGTTTGCCTAAACTTTTGAACACTTGTTTGACAAAGGTCATATTGAGAATCAATGCAACTCAAAATCAGTGCAAAATCATTTTACTTTCTTACTGCATGTTCCTGGTTTTATTGGGAACTATTCATCCAGTACATGCTACTCTAGAATAGGAACAAATTTGATTAATTTTCCTGTCCTCTGAAATTACTTTCCTTTTTTGATGATGTCTCTTACCCCCAATTTCCACCAGATGCGTAACTGCTGCGTTACGGCTCCGTCACGGCGGCGGAGTCAATAGATTTCCATTAAAGTCAATGAGTGTATTTCCACTGAATGCGTTACAGCTGCGTTCCGACTCCGGCGATCCGCAGCCCTCCGGACCAGATACGCAGAGCTTCTATTTTTGCCGGATGCCGGAGCGCTCCGCAGCACTACAGGGCAGAGTACGCAGGACAGGAAGTCGAGTGACAAAACAGAACAGCCAGAAACAAAATAAAAGATCTGTTTAATTTTCAAAATAAAATACACCGCGCTCATATTTCCCTACACTACACCTTGAAAACATCATAATGGGCGGAGACAGGCTTGTTGAAGTTTTAACCCCGTTGACACGATGGATGAAGAAATGAAAAGAGAAAAGAAAAGAGTTCTATCCTATACTCCTTCGGATGGAAAACTGTTCCTGGTTTGGTAGTTCTGTTTATAGAAACTACATATCGCGCGATCACACCAGAATTCGCGAGATTACATGGGGCATCGTGACGTCAGCTGTCAGTCATGACCGTTACGCAACAAATACGGACCTGGTGGGTATTGACGGACGATGGAACACGGAGCTGTCACGCAGCGGAGCCGTTACGCATCTGGTGGAAATTGGGGGTTAGGCCATGCAGGCTATTGGCTAAAGTTAATCAATAGCCAGAATATAGTTAAGTATTATTACCAAATTCACATTTCAGTCTGCCTCCATTCTGGTATGTAATACTCTCAATTCACAATCTAACTAATTTCTGATGGATAAAATTAGAGAAGAGTCTGGCTGCAGACTTGCACTTGCACTCTCAGACTTGCACTCTCAGACACTTGTGCTTCCGCTAACGACTTCACTTGCAGTGTATATATTTTTTATTTTGTTCTATTTATTGATAACTTTTTGTTTTAATCTCTCAACATTTTACAACAGTAGCCAGGTGGTGAAGACAAGAAAAAAGAAACTAAATTACAATGTCACTTGTAATCGCCACTTGCACTCTCCGCTACCTGTGACGTCATTTTAAAAGGATCAACTCCATATGGCGGCTCAGGCAAGCAGACAAGTACAGAACGCAGTGCGTTAAATTGTACATTAAACGTTTTCCTCCTATAGAAAATCATTATAAATAAAACACATAATGTAGCTTAATGGACAAAGACAGTAATATAAACGAGTTGTAGACAGTTTATTCTATATGGAAAAATGCTTAACGCGAAACTTTGCATGTTGCGTTTATTCCGGGCTCACCTGCTTGCCTGTACATATTAGATATGTATTTTAATAATGTAGAGAAGCATATAGAGTTTGGCTTTTATCATCTTAGTCCATTATGCCACATTTTGCGGTATGTGAGGAAAATACGATACAGTACAGACCAAAAGTTTGGGATTGTTAGTTAGGATTGGGTGCTGCGCCAGATGACCTGGCCTCCACAGTCACCGGACCTGAACCCAATCGAGATGGTTTAGGGGTGAGCTGGACTGCAGACAGAAGGCAAAAGGGCCAATAAGTGCTAAGCATCTCTCGGGGAACTCCTTCATGACTGTTGGAAGACCATTTCAGGTGACTACCTATTGAAGCTCATCAAGAGAATGCCAAGAGTGTGCAAAGCAGTAATCAAAGCAAAAGGTGGCTACTTTGAAGAACCTAGAATATTATTTTCAGTTGTTTCACACTTTTTTGTTATGTATATAATTCCATATATAATCCCACATGTGTTAATTCATAGTTTTGATGCCTTCAGTGTGAATCTAAAATTTTCATAGTCATGAAAATAAAGAAAACTCTTTGAATGAGAAGGTGTGTCCAAACTTTTGGTCTGTACTGTATATATTTTCATTAAAATAATGAACTGTATATTTAATTTGATATTAATAGCATCTTAATACATTAAGCCATGTTAAGTGTTTATGTTTTTCTACGCGAGGAAAACGCTTAGCGAGAGACTTTGCGCAGGCGTTCATATTCTGATGTTCTGGCCACGGATTTGCCGGTCTTGTCTTTTTCTTGCAGGACCCTGTAGGTTATAGTACTAAATTAGTTTTAATCGTTTAAAGGCGCAATATGTAATTTTTCTGCTTTAAAAATAGCAGATATCACTATATCTATGTTATATATATTTTTTTGTTGTGTACTTACATTATCCCGACAGTTTCCACGAACTTTCAAATCCGGAGAAAATTATAGTTTAATTAGAAGACACAGCACGTTTCTTTATTTCCATTTTGTCGCCCGTCTATGGCGTCATATAAACTTTGACCCCTTTAGTTTATCTAACTTCCTGCGGAACCGCCAAATACAAAGGTGAACAGAAGCAAAGACGAGACGAAGAAGAAAAAGTAGTAGCTAGCCTTGATCGAGACTATTATATTTTATATTTATATTGTTTATATTCGTATTTATACCTCAATCAATAACTTAGTTATGGATCATGATTATGCTTTGCCTGCACGTTCTGTGAAGCGCAAACATACGGGTGAAATAAATGACCTGAGAAGGTTTTGGGACGAAGAAGAAACGAGACACGGGTAAATATTGGAGTTGCATTTCCAAGATAGAGAGAGCTTCGTGACAAGCTGAAACTACAGAGAGATGCTTGCATTCTAATAAACCGGTATGCATCCATTCAGCTAACTATATCTATCCATATATTTTGTGAAACGATGATGTCTTGTGTAAAACGCAGACGGACTAGCTCTCATGTAGAGTATAATGTAAATCTACATGTGTTCTATATCTAGCTGGATAAAGTAGCTTCAAATGCAGTTCACTATCTTGTTCGATATCATAGTATAAACGTAATTATAATTATTAACGAAAGGCAACCGTGTTTTTTTAACATATATTACTACTAGCTAGATGGAATATTGATTTGATAGGGGTCTGATAATTCATATATCTCTCCGTTCGAAAATACGTGATTGTCAAAATACTAAGGCCGGTGACACACTGGCTGCGTGGCGTCTCTGCTGCGTGCCAGAAGCGTGGCGCGCTGCTGCTGCTGTAGGTGACATAGAGGGAGACCGCCGACAGACCAGGCTCTTGTCTTCATGACAACAATATCTATACTTCATGTTGAACATAAATATAAAGCCTACTGATAAAGGACACCGTCAACAGTATTGACGGCAAAATAGACTATGTTTGACAGGTGCAATATTTGAAAATCTATAATTATTTATTTATTTTTTAAATAACATTTGTATCTGAATTTATGTCAACCTATAGACTTTCAAACATCAAAATGTCATGAATTAATATGTATTTGTGTACAAAATTACATATAAACATATTTTCCTGTTATATTTTGCCTGGAAACGCTTCCAACACGCGTGCGTGTCGCGTGAAAAATAGGCGTCGGTTCTATTTCTAGCATGCACACGTTTTCTGCGCGGCTCGAGCCGGGCCTGAGACACGCGTCTCACGCAGGCAGTCTGCAAGCTCTAACCTGTTAACATGGGAGCCGAATTAAAAATTGACACGCGACGCAGCTGAGACGCTTGCGCCACGCATCCAGTGTGTCGCCGGCCTCAGTTAAAATGAGTGAGGAATGTGGGGAGTGACAGAGCGCGTGTTCCAATGAACAACAACTCCCATGAGCCTACGCTCTTTCCCGACGTCATCAAAGTACGTCTCATGTTATTATTTTGATTGAGTGACCCCTGGTGGCCAAAAATTCCATACTGCACGTTTAATCACCACCACAGCATCTTGTCTCCATTGGCAACACGCACGATTTGTGTCGATTGCAAGTGACGTCACAGGTAGCAGAGAGTGCAAGTAGCGATTGCAAGTGACATTGTAATTTAGTTTCTTTTTTCTTGTCTTCGCCACCTGGCTACTGTTATAAAATGTTGGGAAATTCAAACAAGAAGCAAAAAATTTTTTTTAACAAAATAAAAATAAAAATAAAGACTGCAAGTGTCTGAGAGTGCAAGTCTGAGAATGCCATTCAGCAGCACTCTGTGTTTGTGTCAGTCGTGTTTCCCCTGCCAGCGAAAGAAAAAGGTATTGGGGTAGGGAAACACGCAGTTTGTGTGAAATAAAAATAAAGACTGCAAGTGTCTGAGAGTGCAAGTCTGAGAATGCAAGTCTGAGAGTGCAAGTGCAAGTCTGCAGCCAGACCCTCTTGTAAAATTATGCACCATCAAAGTTTTCACCTTGAATATTTCTCTTGTAGATACATGAATTTTTTCTTTAATTAAAATGTTTGGAAAACACAGTTCATGTTATTTTTGAAGTTGACATGCTATGGAAATTTGTTCTCTCTATTTCCTGAATGAATATTATCAATCTTATTGTGAACATTATATCCATGCATGTTTCTTTTTTTTTTTTTTTTTACTTTGTAATGTTCAATCAAAAACTCTGTTCTTCCTGTCAAATGACAGACTTCTCTCTAGTGATGTATGTCAGATTTCAGTCATTTAGACTGTTTAAGATTTAGACTGTTTATGAACCGCAAGTTTGCATTAAGATCTGCCTCCATCCAATCAACAACCGATGGAGAAAACGGTGGTTACTTAACATAAACCTGAGTTCTTTGATAACAGAGTAAGCTGTTTGAATATGGGAATCGCTTGGGCATGACCAACTGCGGGAGCTCTTATGACACCACATCTGTCTTTGACAGACAGGCTGACCTGTGTCCAGGCTCCGCCCCACCTATATTAACCAGCCACCTATATTATGCCATTAGCCCAAGTCATTATAGAGAAATTACTTCCCATATTTGTGCAAGGAGGCAAGTGCAGATGAAACACCTAACTCTTTCTTTAAAGAACCTGGGTTTACGTTAAGTAACCCTGGTTCTTTTTTTAACTTCGCTCTGTGTTTCACTATGGGAGATATAGCCCACTCCCAGAGTGTTCCAATATCACTGCTATCACCCATAACAATTAAATGGGCAATTAATTAACAATTGATTAAAATTAAACCTACCTGCTCCCAGCACTGCATGTGCTGAGGATGTCTCAGACACATCCAGTCTATAGAACTGCACAAAAGTATGTGGCATAGCCCAACTTGCTGCTAAACAAATATCTTGAACATAAACTCCCCTGATTAAGGCCCACAAAGTAGCCATACCCCTTGTGGAGTGGGCTCTCAAGCCCTTAAGGAGTTGAAGATCCTTGCAAGCATATGCTAAAGATATA
Organism: Carassius carassius; assembly: GCF_963082965.1. Classification (NCBI taxonomy): domain Eukaryota; kingdom Metazoa; phylum Chordata; class Actinopteri; order Cypriniformes; family Cyprinidae; genus Carassius; species Carassius carassius. Next base: position 14,256,392 of record NC_081765.1, read on the forward strand.
GCCTCTATGATCCAATGAGACAACGGGACGAGACAATGGCTTCCCAAGGAGGAGCAGCCCAAGGTACAAACAGCTTGTCATGAGTCCTGAAACCTGTTGTTACTTTACATACAAGAGCCCGCACCAGACATAATGAATTCAACTTCTGCTGCTCTGGAGAAAAGAACAGAGGAGGATGAAAAGCTGCCAGTTCAGTAGATGGGCACCATATACGCTGAGTCAACTACCTTAGGCACAAAAGCTGGGTTAGGGCTAGCTGTCTGGTGTCTTTGGCAAGGGTCGAACTAGCTGATATAGGTCACAGGTCAACCTGTCCATCATAGTATCATAAGAGCTTCCAAAGTTGGTCACGCCCAATTCCAATAGTGACACACTGAGTAAAATTAGAAAATGAACCAAGTCCTCTCCCTATATTTTTTTTTCTTATCATATAATCTGTTTCACATGAATGTATGTCACAATGCAGAAACAGAGATCTGTCAAGACTTTAAGCTAAATACTTGAAATTCATTTTATTCTGTGTGGGGGTTAGTGCTCAGCAGGAAAGATCAGAAAATTATACTTATTAAACAGAATTATATTTTGCCGAGAAAAGTTCTGGCTAAATTTCCCTGACATATGTATTCTTCCTTCCTATACTTCTGTAGTGTCTAGGCCAGTAAGTGGGCATCTGTGTGCAGGAGAATTGCCTTCTGCAGTGCAGCCCTGCTCCATACCATGCCCACAGCTATGCCTGCTCTCATCATGGTCCTCCTGGGGGGCCTGTCTCCACGACAACTGCATGGAAACACATGGACCAAAAGGTGGGACAACATGGGAATTAAATGTTATTGGTTGAAAAAACTCTGCTCTTTTATTAATAGAAGCAATAAAATCCACTTTAAATATGTTTAAAATTGATGATTGGTACACCTCTCCACTGAGCTGAACCCAGAGGTAACAGAGTATCTAAAACTGACATCATTTTTGGTGAGAGGTGATACCATCTGTCACTGAAGCGAGCTGCCAGAGTACTGCCCTATAATGAGAGAATATAGCAGAGGGCAGACTGATGTCACACAAATCAGTCATACATAAGTGGGGCTTTCAGTCAGAAATGACTCATTCTGGATAAGAATGATAAGAATAATCCCAGCTTTAAAACAGTGCTGCACTTTTATCATTCACCTGCCTTACTGAAACAAGATGAATATTCTAGAGCTATGAAAATCTAAATTATGATGTTAAATGTGAAAATAATATGATATAATATGTTGCATCGATTTGATCAAGTGGCATTAAAGACATTTATGATAGTACAAAAGGTTTCTATTTCAAATAAATGCGGTCCTTTTGAACTTTCTATTCATAATTTAATCCTGAAAAAAAAACTATTTCAGTTTCAACATATTAGAATCCACATGTTAGAATGATTTTTGAAGGATAATTTGACACTGAGGACTGAAGTAATGATGCTAAAAGTTCAGCCTTACCACTACAGGAATAAATTACATTTTAAAATATATTGCAAAATCAGAAAACAGTTATTTTGAATTATAATGATATTTCACCGTGTGTATGTATGTGTGTGTGTGTGTGTGTGTGTGTGTGTGTGTGTGTGTGTGTGTGTGTGTGTGTGTGTGTGTGAGTGTGTGTGTGTGTGTGTGTGTCTGTGTGTGTGTGTGCGTGTGCGTGTGCGTGTGCGTGTGTGTGTGAAATAAGCTAATATGGTATTACTATTATTATTTTACATTTTGGTTTTAAATTATTTATTAAATAATAAATAGAATTTAGACTATAGAACTACTCAAAAGTAAAAAGTATCAAGATCGTTTAAAAAAAACACGATGTTCATGTTGAAATCTCTAACTTTGCACACTTGCTGATATTTTGGCAAAACTGTTTGAGACATTAAGCCTTCTTCTGAAACTCTTGAGGAGAAATATCAGAAGAAACCCATCTGAGAAGGATTTGCTTTATGACTGATTGCTGTCTAGAAGATTTTGTGATGTGTTTTCCCAGTGGGAATGTCTAATAGGTAGGGTTTCTAGATTCTCTTTCATTCATTATTTAGACTGCACCTTGTTAGACAAGAATCTGTTTACTGTTTTCAAGCATTTCACCTCACTGCTGTTTCAGAGTATCGTTTGATCTTTGATACTGGATGAACTATGCAGAACCCCCGAGCCTAGAGCTTTCATAAAGAGAAAAATGAACTTCTTTCCTACACATTCAAACATAGATTTAATCAGAGGAGTCCTGTGGATTGATTTTTTAGTTGTTTTATTAACATTTCTAGTGCATTACAAATCTACAATTGCCCACAGTCATTTTGTATCCTCTTTGTGTGATCTTGGGTGAATGTAAGCATGTGGAGGAATGAATTGAACACTGGTTTGGTAATGATTGTAAACAAATTCTACCCAGCATTAATATGAGTAGGGAGCATTGAAGTGGGACTGATAAGGTTCTGAATTATTGGAAGTGAAACGCTGCCTGCAGCCCACCAATCTTTCCAATGAATAAGTTCAACAGCTCCCGTGAACCTTTCAATTATTAATATCCGCAGGGATGTGTCTCCACCAAATTGTTTTGCACAGTTTGGAGGAGGGCATCGCCCATCCATGCATTCCTTTTGGTCCAGAAACAAGGCTGTTGGTGTGTAAACCATGTCTGCATGCATGTTCTCCAAGGGAGTTTGTCCTCCACTATGCTGCTCAGGTGTAGTTTCAGAATGATGTGTGGTTGTAATTTGTTCATTTATTGTCCTGGAGTCGGGCTGTTGTCATCTACAGAAGAATAATGCTTCTTTTGGGGCTCAGATGTGCAGGAAGTTGTTTTTTACACTTTCAGTCTGTCATGTTGCTTCTTCAATTAACAAAACTTGCATTTTTGTGCAAGTACTAAAGTATATATTGAAATATAGTTAAATATTATTATTTTAACAAAAGTGCTTTTTATACTTGACAGTAATTTATACAATTTAGAGATAAATTGTACATTTTTGCATCTGGGAATAGGCTATTATGTCAATGTTGGAAAAGGATATCTAAAAAATAAATTGGCCTATTATCTGTGGAAACAAATGTAAGTGTTTCCAAAAAGTTATAAAACAGATTCATATTGACTGTCCCCAGAGTGAAATGGACACGTTTTTGCAGAAGATGCCACTGTTGTGAATATGCATGAATATAAACCAGTTTTATGGAATCATCATATAATGAATTCTGAAACATAATGCAGTCTACAGAATAAACATCTGTTATAATGATATAGAGTGTTAATCATGTCTTCTCAATTTGTGTTTGATAAGTGAAACAAACTGGTAATACGCCAAAGTTTTAATTATATATACAATATATTCAGAACTCTTGTCACACAATGTACTCATGACTTAAAGGGTTTACCATTTTTTGTGTCAAAGCCGTGTTAAGAGCTGTAGGGTATTTTGATTATTTCAAAGGCTTGGCTGACACTATGATTTTCCAAGGACTGCCAAGTCAGGTCCCCCGCAGGGGTGTGTGATGAACCAAATCTCACTACTGGCATGCACATAGTCAAGGAGCAAAGATATGAGGAGATGGTATCTACTCATCACAGACCATAAACAGGATCAGATGGTATCCAGACAGCTAGCATCCTACCCTCATGTTAGTCATCAGATAATCTTGTTTGATAAATTATGCTTGGAGTAATGCCTGATTAATCTTTTTTTTCTTGCTTATGCACTGCACTGTAATGCAGCTGATATCGACGGGGGTTGGCTTTGAGAACGTATGCTAATTTATGAAATATTAATTACAGTTGGCTTAAGTTTTTTAAGACATTGACAATCTTTCTAGCAGCACAATGCATATATTTAATTAATTAATTTTTATTATGAAAACAGTGTTTTGTCTTCATGTTTAAACAGTATTTTTAGGTTTTAAATGTTTATATTCCAGTGCTATTTCATTTATGACTGACTTCTCAGTTCGCAGTCATAGCTCATAGTTTTACAAATGAGTAAATTAAAAGAACGTATTCAGGCAAATTACAGCAGAGCGGGAATAGGAATTTATTCTGCTAACAAAAGATGGCAGAAAGCCTTTTCAAATTAGTTTCTATTACAAGCTTATTTAGCCACCACTTGAATTTCAGTTCCGAGCTCACTAGCCAGAAACTGGCACTCATTTTGCCTCACAATAACCCTAATCCACCTGTCTCTCGCTCTGTTCTCAGGCTACAGGCAGAGAAGGAGAGATATGCTGGAGGAAGGATCAGGATCAGAAAGCTGTGCCCATCTCCTGGAGTCAATGCCCTGTGAGGATCCAGCATGCTTTCTGTGGCAGGTGCAATTTGAGGGTCCTTGTTTGACCAGTGAAGGGAACTGTGGAAATGGAACTAGGACTCAAACTGTCACTTGCGTCAACTCAAAAGGTATACAATCAAAATAATTGTATTTATTGGAAGTAAATGATTTAGTAAAATGTCTGTATGTGCATGTAGGTTATACACTAGTTTAAGGGTGTTGAATAAAGTATAAGAAACAATCATAGTGCTGTTTTAGCCAGCACCACAAATAAAGGGTCATATCTAATGGATTCTAATATCTACCTGGAGCAAAAAGATCACATTATATTTACAAAAAAATAAATAAATAAAAAAATTGTAATAGTAATGGAAAGTTGTTTGGCTGAATAGTACGGTGTCTGCGTATTCCATTAGAACTCTGGATGATCTGTAGTGTATATCTATAAAGCATTCTGCTATTGAGAGTGATCCAATCAAGAAAAGGCTTTTAAGAGCAGCCGGTCACATTGGTCTGCATCATGTCAGCGTCACAGTGTTTCAGCAGTGCATTACAGCTGATAGGCAGCCACAGAGCTTACTGAAAGTGTTGCTTTGGAGATCAGTTAGTGTGACCCATTTTAATCTAGCTGTGTAATTTATGAGAGATGCCATGAAGATGAGGAATCCACCAACGTGAACTTAAGGAAGCCTTAGTGAGACCATAATAGCCCATCTTTACAACCCGAGAAACTAATTGCGGCCTTTTTGCATGTTTTATTATTGTGTCATAATAGATTATGTATGGATATATTAGGGAGGCAGGAAAGAATCCAGTGGAATTAACAAATTAATGTTCATGAGGTGTTTAAAACGGGTGTAATTAGAACTAGAGATTTTTCTCATAATTCTTAATGCCAGTTAAAAAGACATCAAATGTGTGATCGTAAGTAATACCAGTGTCAAATACTCTATTTGATCTTACCTGTACCTCAGTTGATTGATGCAATTTGACACAATTAGGTGTTTTGGGGATGAGAAAGAGTGTCTTATTATTTTTTTCTTTGTGAATTCATTATTTCTGACTTGATGAATATAAAGGGCCTCTGTGTTATTATACAAATTACAATGCTGCTATGTAAAATTTAATTACCTTGTATTTATAGTTAAATTAATTTGTGTATCAAAGAAGCGAGTAATCATATCTAACAGCATCAAAATAGCTCTTATGATTTTGATAATTATGTTGATGAGAAGTCTGGTTAAATTAAGCATGAAGTGTTTCCATTGCTCTATTGTTTAACCTTTCAGCCCAAACCTAAGAGACAAAATAATGAAGGATTTTTGGGCATGTGTTGTTTTCAATGCAGCTTTCTTAACTTCCTTTTGCCGGAGTTAATTGGGCTCTGGAGGAATAGGCATTTGCTCTGTTTCTGCTTTATTTCCTAAGAATGAGCATATTGAAGCATGTATGTCGGGGTCTGTTCCAATCTGACCTTGATATGGAGCATTTTTCCCTGCACTGATGTTCAGACTGCTCCAGTTTACTGGCCAGTTAAAGCTCATTGCATAGTGATATACAGTATATCCCTCTATTCTGTATTCAAGGGCAGGACTGAACTCTTATTACAGGCTGGCAGCACTCTTAAGAGACACCCGTCATGCCGTTTACAGTCTGATTGAAATCCTGATACAGCCTTGAGTGTCTTAGCACAATTCTAGAGTGTGTACACTCTGGACAACTGGACTTTGACTATCTGCATAAAGTCTGGTCCACATTGCAAATCATTTTGCCCAAGAAATCCCTGCTTAGAAACAAAAAGACACCATATAATTGGCATGTCAGTTTCATGCATTATTTATGTGATGTTTAGGGGTGTTGGTGGTGCTTATAGATACTTAAAAAATAAATAAATACAAATAAAAACACTAAGAGCAAAACAGAATATGCAGCTGCTCAATGGTATCTTAATTTTTACATATTTTTGTTTATTTGTTTTAGTCTTAGTCATAGTTTCATAGTTTCGTAGTTCAGTTATATGGCTATATGTAGTTTTTTTTATATATAGATTTGTCTTAAAAAAAAAACAAAAAAAATTATGCATTAATGCATTATTTATAATTTACAGTGTTATTGGTCACATAATTTTCAGTTTGTTTAATTATCATTATGATTTTTTTATTTATTTATTTTTGGTATTATTGACATAATCAAAAAATTAATTTGATTGATTAGAATAAAGGCAGGGTAGGTGATTTGATTCAAAAAACTTTTTTATTTATTTAATTTTTTTTTTATGAAGAAAATCAATAAGTTAAGTGGTCTTAAAATGTATTTATATGTATTTATATTGTCTGTGGCAGGCATGGGACCATAAAATGTTTAAGAGTGAAGTGACACAGCCAAGTATGGTGACCCATACTCAGAATTCGTGCTCTGCATTTAACCCAACCAAAGTGCACACACACCGCAATGAAAACAAACACACACACACACACACACCGCGAATAGACACACCAAGAGCAGTGGGCAGCCATTTATGCTGCGGCACCTGGGGAGCATTTGGGGGTTCAGTGCCTTGCTCAAGGGCACTTACGTCGTGGTATTGCTGGCCCGAGACGCGAACCCACAGCCCTAGGGTTAGGAGTCAAACTCTCTAACCACTAGACCACAACTTCCCCTTGTCCAATCATATTCCTCGGTCTGAGGGCTACGATAGGCTGTGTTACCTGCCTGTCAACATATGTATTTGCATACCTCCGTTCACCCCGTATGCGCAGACATGATACATCATCAGTACAGACCAAGCGAGAACACAAGGCATCATTATTGCAATATTATGTGCTTTGTACTGTAATGTTTCTCACCGGTGAATGAGAGATGAGGTAATCTGACTGTGTTGCATTCAACCCTACTCATAACACTGTCTCTCATCATGTCGCTGGTCAGCCTCTGGCCTGCCTGTGTGCGTTCATGTGTTTTGGAGGAAGCGTGGCTTTGGAGAATGATTTGCAGTGAGGGTGGGATCTTATGCTATCAAAGCTAACTTGCTATTGCTAGCCTCTCTGAAATCATCTACCTTACCTTTAACACTGACTTGCTGCAATGTGTCTCAAACTAAATTCCTCAATATCTTGTTTGTGCTGTGTGTAGCAGCATGGGAGTGTGAAAAAAAATCCAACTTTGTTTCTAACAGAAAAAATAAAAGCATATTGCTATATCAGCCAGCATTTTTTTTCAGTGTTCAGTGTTTTTTAATTTATAGTATGTTTTTCTATTTTATATTAAGCAGGACTTTTAAATTGATAGCGCTGGGACTTTTATTTTGATATCTCTCTCTCTCTCTCTCTCTCTCTCTATATATATATATATATATATATATATATATATATATTTTTTTTCCAAGTAAATTTTATTTTGTGTGTATGCATGCATGTATGTGTGTGTGTGTGTGTGTGTCTATCTATATACACACACATTGTGTGTGTGTACACAAACAAATATACTGATTAAGAAAATGATTTTCAGCAGTGTTTGTGCAAGCTTATACAGAAAATTGTGTTTACCGACATGGGGTTTTCAATTTGATGAGTGAACAGGTTGGATTGTCCAGCATGTCGATCTCCTAGATGCACAGTTGCATGGAATTACTCCAGGGAACAGAAGCATTCTATCAAAGTCAAAGAATGTCCTATTTCGGTCTAATTAAATAATGTTTCTGATCCTGGTGTTTCAGTAACCTCCCTGTGTGAACCCCATATGGCCAGACCCTTAGTTCTCCAGCAGCTAACCCACACTGTGGGCAGTCTAATACGGGCTCTTGTCAGTGAGGATCTCCGAATATCAACTCCAGGTGTTTCTGCTTGCCAGTTTCTCTTAAGTGTTCGACTCCGTTGGCCAAACGAGGAGTGTCAGTTTCCATCTCTGGACTCTGTAGCAATTCCGCATTTCTTTAAAGGAATTCAAATAAACTAGCGATCTCCTCCAAGAAACAGAATTTGTTTCTTTGTTTTCACAGCACTTCAGGTTTATTGTGAAGCCCCCATGTTTATTTACTCTGATAACAGAGGCTCTATTACACCTGAATGTGAAGTGAAAAAAGTCATAAATAAAGCAATTCCTCCGGCAGCTGGGAATGTTTTACCGTATCCTTTTATAAATGCATTTTTCTTAATGTTTTCATACCTCCAAGCTTTGCAGTGCTTTGTCACTTAGCGGCAGTGTGGTTTGATGCTACATCTTAAGTTCTGCAGCATTATAGCTCATGTGTAGCTCTCTCTTCAGCCGAAGCCTATCTCTAAAGCAACATATTGAGGAAGTCAGTCATTTAACTTTTTGTCAGCAGCACATTACTCAAATTCATTGAATCCTTTAGTCGCAGTTGTAATTTTATGCTGGTTTATGACCTCATCGTTTTAGTTCTCCAGCCCTGCCAGAAATTCACAGAACACACGAGAGGCAATATAATATGAGGACCAAGGTCACCTTTTTTTATATTTTTTCTTTCTTCTCCTCCCCCCACCCCCCACTTAAATTTACAGCAGGCTAAAATCGTTGTGACCTCTAGCTAATCAACAGCAGAATCTCAGTGTAATTATAGCTAATGTCAAACCTAAAACAGCTTTGATCGATACATACTGTATAGAGCTAGATTGGCGATTGGTAGATAGATGTGAGAAAATCAATTACAAAATGCATGCAAAATGTACAAGAAGTTGCCATTATCTTGCAGTTTTTCATTTGTGTTGCTTTCTAGCTGAGTTCTTAGTATTAATGAAAACTTTCATCTTTTCACCTGTTTGCTGATATCTTGACTGTACAGAGCAATGCCCATCCAAGGTTACATTTTAAGTGTACATAAGTTATTACTAGTGCTGTCGAAGTTAATATTGAATTGAATTGTCATAGATTTGCATTTCTGTATTGGGGTTTAATGCTGAGAATTGTAATCTGTTTGTTGTGCAGTTGAGACAAGGAAAGAGCTGTTTTATAGTGTCATTATATATACACATATTCCACTATCAGTTTTTTTTTTTTTTTTGACAAACTTAATTATTCAGATTATTTAGTTTTCTGTGAAAGGAACTGAATGTGTTAAAAAAAATAAAAAATTTTTAGAAAACCTTATTTTTATATTTATATTTATATAATATTTATATATTATACCATACTGTTTGGGATTTGGGATTTGTAAGACTTTTTTAAAAAGCTTTTGGAAAGTCCCTTATGCTCATCAAGGCTGTCTTTATTTGAAAATATTGTAAACAGTAATGCTGTAAAATATTACTACAATTTAAAATAAGTGCTTTCTATTCAAATACAATATAATATGTAATTTATTCCTGTGACGTCCAAGCTGCATTTTACTCCAGTCTTCAGTGTCACATTATCCTTCAGAAATCATTTTAATATGCTGATTTGCTGCTTAAGAAATATTTCTTATCATCAATGTAGAAAACAGTTGTGCTGCTGAAGTGTAGAAATCGCGATACCTTTTTTTCAGGATACTTTAATGAATGAAAGTTCAAACGAATAACATTTATTTGAAATATAAATCTTGTTTTAATAGTATATATATATATATATATATATATATATATATATATATATATATATATATATAAATACTATTATATATATATACTTTTATATTATAATGTTACTGACCCCAATCTAACATTTATATTTTAATTTAAATATATATTGATATTGCATATTTTATTTGACAACACACATAGTATAGAACTAGTAGTGTTTTATTGGAGCCCATGGGATTAGTTTTTATTCTCTATCTGGCCCATCACACTGATGTGCGGATCAATGAGAACTGTAATCTATGCAGCAGATTAGAGGTTTGCCACTGTGTGGTCTGTCCCTATTAGGCCATTTATCTCCCCTGAATGTGGTGTAATCAGGGATGCATTTGATGGATCTCACAACATCTTGCTCTTCTCTGTTCATAGCTGGAGGATAACATACGTCACTTCATGGATGAGCACTGAGCTTTGTGCCTCTTTCAGATAACTCTGCTCTCAAGACCAGTTTAGACACATGCTGGTTTTGTGCTGGTCTGTTCACAAAACTTGCTTGGTGAAGGAATGTGTCATACATGGCCTTTCTGGTAAAATTGGCTAGCCCTCTTTGGACAGAATTAGTTTTACTTGGTACTGAGTCCTGATTATAATTTTGTGCTAATCGGCTTTGTCTGTAATATTTCAGACTGCACATTTCTATGCTGGTAAATATTACAGCTTCTTTTATGTTCTATAAATCGATTGGAAAAAGTAACCAAACATAATAGCAGTTGAAATAGCGAGCTAATAAAATCCTGTAAATCTGCTCTCAGCAGCCCATGTTTAGCATTTATGCACATCAAGTAGACAACGATCAGTGAAAAGTCATGTTCACTACTTTAGAGTTAACATTGTTCCAAATGGACTTAAGGATGCAAAGCATATAGGTTTTTTTTTTGTCTGAGCTTTTATTGAAAAGATGGTAGACCATACAACTTGAGACTTGTAAGTGGAACCAAGTGAAATACATTAATTTGTTATCCATGTAGAGAAATAAGAAAGGATCCTGATTTCTTTTGTTTTGAAAAATTTTAAAAGCAGCCTACAGTATATAAGTATGCAGTTTTGCTATTACGTGATCTGTGTGCAGAATGATGGTGAAAGTTTTAAGTGTTTTAGATTTCTGTGTGTGTGTGTGTGTGTGTGTGTGTGTGTGTGTGTGTGTGTGTGTGTGTGTGTTCAGACTGTGCTACTTGCCTTGCTTTTCAGAACGCATTTTACAGAACAGTAAAAGCAAGAAAGGGTGCTTTTCAACTGCATGGTACGACTCTGTGTGGCATGGCTCAGTATGGTATGGCACGGCTCGGTTCAGCACGGTTTGCACTGCAGTTTAGTATCGCTTTAGAGTGGGCGGGATTATTCACATGTCATTATAGTTGCACCACCTCTACTGCCGGGACACTTTTTCATTCCGCGTTGTCCCATCAAGCTCTCACTGGATCCGTTCCTCAGCTATCGACAAGAGGAATATCTGTACAGTACTTCCGCAACAGACAACAACACTTTTTGGTTGTTAAAAATAGGCATGCTCATTCAAAACAGTTGCATTCGATCCTTGGCTGGCTGTGCTGATTTAAATCTAGCGGTTCTGTTGTGTTTGTGTCACAAGTTGAGTGACGCAGGTAGTGAAGATTCTCTCCAGCCAATCCGCAGAGTTAACTTTACACGTCATGTTTTGGTACTAAAAAAAAGTACCAGGTACCAGATACTGTACATAGTGGAAAACCCCCCAAAAGTGAACCATACCGAGCCGTACCATGCAGTGGAAAAGAGCCAAAAGACTTACAGTAAGCTACATACAACATACATTCTGTTGTTTAGTTAATTTTTTTGCTTGAAATTCGAGACAGTTCTTCCAAATAATTTAGAGACTTTCTTTTTCTTTCTTTCTTTCTTTTAAAGGAATTTAATACAAAATGTTTACTCAATTTAATTTAGTAAAAAAATTACAGTTAAGTCATTTCTAATGTTTATAATGTTTATTACAATTAAATGCTGTTCTTTTGAACTTATCAGATAATTCAGAACTGCATAATGTTTTCCACAGAAATATTAAATAGCACAAATGATTTTGTTAAGACATTGATTAAACGTTGACATTTAGCTGTGATGCAATCTATACTGCAGCACTGTCACTGGTGCGGCACCTTTTTGAAAGGTACAGACATGTACCATTAAAGTATTAATACTTCATTAAGGCACTAACTTTAGGTGCTTTTTTGCACCCTTTAGGTGTAAATAAGGTATAAATGTTTATATTTTGAAACTTTTTACCTTTTTGGTACCGCCTTTTTTCAGAGAGGAAAATATTGTTCAAAAAGTTTTTCAAGTTATTACATTTTTTTTATAAGTGTCTTATGCTTACCAAGGCCACATTAATTTGATCAAAACACAACAATATTGTAAATATTACAATTATTTTAATTTTAAATATTATTACAATAATCGTTTTCTGTTTTATTGTATTTTAAAATGTAATTTATTTGATGCAAAGCTGAATTAGCACCATTACTCCAGTCATCAGTGTCACATGATCCTTAAGGATGTATTGTGAGTTAAAACACTTGATGGGGGACACCATCATCCAAGACACAACACATTCCAGCGACTAGCCACATTACGCTTTTCTTTTCAGCAGTAAACACATTAGTTCGAATAATAGCTTAGTTTGACTTACTGGAGCACTGACCCTTGCAGCATCAGTAAGAGTCATCTGCATCATGGATTTCGACATGTGCCTCTGGGCAAGCCGCACTGATTGCTCTTTTAGCGGGGAAGATGGTGCACACAGTTTTACATTGTACAGCTTCTTGGCTGTCACTTAGTAAGTGATGTGTCAGGCCAGCATTGCACGACTCTAAATTATGAGTATTGTGAGTTAGTTGACATGATTGAGTGCATCGATGCAATTTCACTGCGGGTGACCAAAAAACACTGTATCACACTGACGGTTTCTGAGCTCTGACCTTAATTCCATCTCAAAACTGAACGTTCAAGCTTTCAAATAAAGGTTAAACTTAAAATATCAACTCTGAAAGGGCAATCCACACCCTATGATAACATCGGGCAGTCTAGAGGAGCAAGTTAGAAGGGAAACACAATGCTGTTTGGGCTCACTTGCAATTGTGATGTTATTACTGAATATATTTGAGAGTGAGTTTCTAGCGATAACCACCCATATATTAATAATTCAAGAAGGACTTGGAGCTGAGATCCATTTACAGTTTCCCCACACATACTGTAGAAGGTGCTTTCTGCTTTTCAGGCATTCCTCAATCAGATTCTTCTTATGCAGGGTAGATGCACACGCCACATTTTTCCACTTTTTATGATACGAGTATGACTGGCAGCTGTGTTTGGGCGGTTGAGCTGAGGAAATTACAGCTGCTAAAATCAAAAATGTATAAGATCTTTAGACTTAAGACTACACACACACACATATTTCTATGTGTGTCTTTATTATGTTAGAACGAGGCTGACAGCCGCCCAACTCTTCCAGTGTTGTTTCACGTCATGGGCAGCAGACAGCCTTTAGGCAGTACAAGAGCTGTTCCCAAACTAATGAAGAATGTTGTCAAGACTTACATTTCTTAACGGAAATTCATGTTGCTGTCTCCAAGCATTTGAAGAAGCCTTTAAGAAATGAACCGTGGAGCTTTGTGCTTAAAATAGTTGAATGACTTAACCTCACCTTTATGAAAGAATTATGATTTGAGAGATAATTGTCTTTAAATCCATATGAGATGACAAGCCTGGATAACTCCAGACAGAGCATGTGCTGCTATTCAAAATGGATCAGGGAAGAGAGTTGGAGGGTTGGCTATCATTTTGTCTGTGACTGTGTGATCAATCAAAGTGCCAGTTATCAGATCAATGAAGGTGACACTAATCTGGTAAATGACCTGCCAGAGTGTCAGGGCTGTCAATATCTGGACTGAGGTGAACTAATTCTGATCAATTCTCAAAATCACCTCTTACCGACAGGTGAAGTCTTGGTTCTGGCTTTGAACTTTAAATTATTTGATGGTTATAGAAATGGCAAATTGAGATGATGTGCCATTTGAATAAGAAGCAAAGAACAATTTAGTGAATACTCCATTTTTCCATGTACTAAGTGCATTTACTACTTATATCATCAAATATAAATGTTTTGAGAAGAAGGACTTGAGTAAGAGTTTATTGTACTGCCAATTTAACATACTGTTACTTTCAGAACTCTTCTTCCAAAGCAGTTGAAAACAAAACACTGTTGCCCATTTCATTTTCATGGGACTTTTAAAAGCAGTAAAATTTGGCACGTTTACTTCTTATGGTCAGAGAGAGGCAGCGAGAAAGAGTGTGTAAAACATTATATTATATTATATAATTAATGAGATAAAAAGTTATATATATATATATATGAATATATTCACTATCAAAAAAGTACAAAAGCTGTCACTGGGGCGCTACCTTTTTAAAAGGCACACCTTTGTACCTAAAGAGTCCATATTGCTACCTTAAATATACATAGAAGTACCTAAAGTGTACATTTTAATACTTTAAATACTTTTTTTTCTTTTTTTTTGAGAGGGAGAGAGTTTAGTGGAGATCAAAATTACAGAAACATTTATAAACTTTTTTTTTTCCTGAAACAGTGTTAATCTTCATTGCTGAAAAAAATGGATAAAGGAATAATAGAGGGTATACAGTATACTATGGGTATACCACTGTTCTACTAGTATGTTTTACAAAGTAACCAAAGCACTTGAGCAAAACCTTTATTTTGTGGAAAACATCAAAATAAGAGAACAGTAACCACTATAGCATGAAAGAAGATAAACTAAATAAATAAATACATTTTTGAGGGTTACACTTGTAAAAAAAATTGGTAGGAACAGTAGAAATTCCTGCTTTGAAATGACTTCAGCAGATCCGCAGGACATCACCCACACTCACTCTTAAAAATAAAGCTTTCAAAAGAATTGCATCTATGCCATAGAACAATAATTGTTGGTTCCCCAAAGAACCTTTCAGTGAACAGTTCTTAAAGGAAATTAGTGTGAAGAAGAATTGAATGATTTTCAGAGATTTTTCAATCGTTTTTAGGTCAGGTCTACTTTACCCATTTTGCAGTGTGACAGGGGGCATTGTTTTACATGAAAATTGTGGGCCGATTGGGGGATCCTCACAGGGAAGGTTACAGAAGGAGGTTCCGATAAATTTGCATTCACCCTGCCATGTAGCTGCATAAGTGGCCCAACTCCTACTGCAGAAAACATCCCTCAAACCATGAGACTTCTTCCTCCAGCATCCACTGGCTTATTTACACACTTTGGGTTCAGTATTTTCCCAGTTTGATGCTGAACTTAATGTTTCCCATCGGACCCAAATAAATTAAACTTGCTTGGTCCCTGCAGAGTGCTCATTCAGTTAGAATTATTTTAAGCAGCAAGACAGTAGGTGTGTTTCCATTACAGATTTGTGCGAAACTTTGGCGATATTTTATAAATGTTGATAAAATATATATATATTGCGAAATGACGCTTTCCATTAACCAATGTTATGCGACTAAAACGTAAACTTTTGCCTCTTTTTTACATTTTTAGAAGTCATGGCAATGGATTTTAGTGGGATTTTGGCTATATTTATTTAAAGAAGGAGTATGTGTCTATCTTCACAGAAGCAGCAGAGAGCCGCTTCAGAAACATGCGTGGCATGGCTGGAATAAACTCAAGCACTGACTAGAGTGGCCACAATCAGCTTCAGTGGCCATATCAGAGCCACACTGCACCGCAGACATGTGCAGTGTAAAATGTCTAAGCATTTATGGCAGGGAAAGCCCCTTATACCAGAGAGCGGCCACGTATGAAGTGTTTCTTGGATGTTATAGTACATTGAAGAATGATCTTATGTCTTTTTACATACGGCATGTGACCTGTAAATGCGGAAAAACTGTTTCCATTGCAGGTTTCCGAATAATTCCTTTTTCGCATTGCCTGAAAAACCACCTCATTCGAACATAAAAACTTTTTGCGACATATGGGTGTTTTTGCGTAACTGACTCGATTCCATTAGGGGTATTTTTAATTCACAATTTCAATTTGTGCAATTTGAAGGGTAATGGAAATGCACCAACTGTATGCCAAGACAGATCCTTAGAAATGCTGCCAGTTAAATAGGGTTTGCCAGATAATTAAGGAAATTAGAAACGGGTGCCAGATTAACAGAAATAACTGGGAAGTATCTACAAGTTAAAGATTTATTTTTTAAATGTCTCATTTAATTATTTAACATATATTTAATTTTTATGTACATATTTAATTTAATATATATTTAATTTATGAAATCAGCTTAAAAAATGGTCTTCTACTCCGATTAGGATCATTTCAAATTGGACTTAGCACTGACCTTGAAATTTAGGAAATTGCAGGTTGTTCTGTAATTTTCCTCCTTGGCCCTCATCATATACAAGTGTTGAGGAAAAACTGACGTGTCACTTTTCATTTCAGCCATGGGTTGTTGAATGTATTTTACTGACAGCTGTCCTCTGTCTCCCTGACCTTTTACTCAAAAGAAGGTTGTGTGAGGTGACACGTTCCACCAGTCTGATGTCTTCCAGGGTTGTTGTTTTTTCCCATTCTCTAAAGGTCATAGTTGTGATTTCGCTAAAGGTAACATTTAATCTTCAGTCTGTTCTAGGGTGATGATCACATTTGACATTTCTTTGCTGCATGTCTGAACATTATTTCCTCTTT
Organism: Carassius carassius; assembly: GCF_963082965.1. Classification (NCBI taxonomy): domain Eukaryota; kingdom Metazoa; phylum Chordata; class Actinopteri; order Cypriniformes; family Cyprinidae; genus Carassius; species Carassius carassius. Next base: position 14,272,948 of record NC_081765.1, read on the forward strand.
TTGTTTTTGTTTACGTCATTGATTTGCATTAAACTGTCAAGTACACCATTCCTTTGTGAGTATCATTAGATGTTGCAGATATCAATATTAATATAATGTGACAGATAGGATTCAGAGTAAGGTCTGCCCCATATGGAGGTCTGACAGGTGGGTTTCCCATTCATTCACGTTCTGAATCCATGATTCTCCCTGGTATGCTACACTGCATAAGCAGCCGCTGTTTGTACACACCTCTGTTGATAATGAGGATCCAGTGTTTACATGGACCCTTCAGCATTAATATTTGTGTTGTCTTGATGTGTCAATGGATACTAAGTGGTGAATACTGAATAGCTGAGCTGGGACAGAAAAGATAATTGTTCATTTTTAACAGCATAGTCAGATCTTGTCACTTAATTCAAACAGCATAGAAACATAATGCACTAAATCCCTCCACAAATTAGTTTAATCTTTGAAGGTAAGGTCATTTCTTTGATATGATATAATTTCTGTGCAGAAGGGAACATTTCTATATATTAGGATCCAGCAGTAATTACAACCACAGCAAAGACACAGAGGAACTTCAAATTCCAACGCTGACATTGCAGCCCATCAAGCTAACACGCTGTAATGAAATGAAAACTGCTACTCAACAATTCCTTTGTATTAGATACATCTCTGCTGCAAGGATATTTTATTTTTATTTTTTTAACAGAAGAAAGACTCTGATTAAGTGGTGGTGACAAAATTGGCCATGACAAAAAAGTGGTGTCCTCACCTTAAATGTGTCTCTTTATCTGTTTTTTAAAGGTAAGATTTCATTCAGTGAGAATAGGTATGCAAACTATATTGGTAGTTGTTAAAACAACTGGCACAGACTGGCTCATTTGTCTGAAATTGCTCTGAACCATGTTATGCTGCTCTGATTATTAAAGTTTCATTTCAGTAGCCAATTAGAGCCAATTTCTAATCTAAACTAAAAAATTAATTATATTCATCTTCTATTATGTGGACGGCTTTAGCCACGCCGCTGTTGGTGCCGCTAATTTAAAAATTACAGCACATTTCAGCCTCACTTTTGTTAGAGTTTAAATGTTTTAAAATTGTGTTATTGTTACTCGATTCATAATTTTAGTAATTAATTTCAGCTCTTTTAGACTGTAAAAATAATTTACAGCAATCCCCTATGAGCTGTTAAATGAACAAGTTTGTCCTTGAGTCTTGAATTAATGATGAATCAGCCAAACTTGAATCCATTTGGAGGAGGTGTGGACTGAGAACTGATCTGAGAACAGGTCTTGTGTTAGTCTTGTTATCAGCTCCAGTTAAGACATTGAGTCAGTTCTGTTCAGAATTTTTCACAAACTAGTTTTGTGTCTGTGTTTGCAGGGAAATCAAGGGTTACTCTCTTGATCTTTCTCTCCCTCCTACTGTTTAATTTTTGAATAGAGGGTTTTGTATTTTGTGAACGTTGTTGCATGAAATAATGCACAGATTAAGGGGTGCTCACAAGCAGTCTTATTTTATTTATTTTTTATTCTCTCCTTTTCAAAGAGATTTCAGCCAGGATGATGTGGCTCTTCCAGTGCCTTTTGCTCTCTGTGTGGGCTGTTAAGGTTGATTTCCCCAATCTGTATGCACATTTTCATCCAGCTCTCCTGGGGCAAAGTGTTCCTTTCAAACTTTCACAATTATTTTTGATATATTGTATTACAAAGTGAATTGATTTAGGAAGGTGGGAAGCTGGAATCATTTGATGCCTGCGATATGACCCATAAGTCAGAGCTGTTATTTGGAACTCCGGCATTATTCTTTCTGCAATTTAACATATTATAGTTAGGTGTTCAAATTGCCAAGCAGCTGTTATGGTATTACAGTTAGTGCATTATTCAGAAGAGGAGAATAACAGCCCTGTGCAGTTGGTTAAAATGAAAACATTCGCTGCTTAGTTTTTATTTTTGACTCTTGTACTGTCATTTTTTGCAGTATGATTCCTGTTATTTTCTTTCTCTGGAGCTTTTTGTGAATTTACTGTCGCACATCATCATTTATTACTGCTGTGTGTGTTGGTGTACGAACCTCTACAGTAAATATTATGGCTATCTTTATGGGAATATGACATCTGTAGCTGGTAACCACCATATTTTGTTTTGAATGCTGGTGTGATTTGAATGACCATGACAGCATTGGTCAGCTGGCACCTGGACCAGCATGGACTTTACAGTGGTGCATGATATGCACTAACAACAGAATAATTGCACTTGACGCTTCATTGGACTTTTTCATAATGGGTGATTCTTCAATTAGGTGCAGCTTTAACTGCTGTGTTGAAAAGTGAAGCATCCTAAAACTGTAGGCCATTTCATTTCCCATGTGTGCCGCAATAAAAATCTTGAATTTGGTGTATATATATATATATGCAAAATTTCATAATATATTGATGCTATCAACGTTTGTTGAAAAGGTTCTTAAGCCTCAGATTTGACATTTAGTTAGCTTTGAAACTCTAAAAAAATATTGTATTATATTTATTTTATTTTAATGTTAATTTTAATTAACAGTTCAAAAGAAGGCCAATCAGGGCAATTTTACATTTCAAATGACTAAAAATAAGCAAAAGTTCGTTGCAAAGACCAAATGCTTGAACTATTGTAAATCTACTGTATTTTTTTTTTTTTTTTTTTTTTTTGTACAATTAGCTTATGCTTATATATGCTTATACTGCCATTAAAAAGGTTTGGGGTCAGTAAGGTTTTTTATATTATTATTATTTTTTTCTTGGTAAGAAATTTATGCTTTTATTTAGTAAGAATGTGTTATATTGTTTAAAAGTGACGGTTAAGATATTTATAATGTAAAAAAAAAAAAAATAATAATAATAATATTTAAAGTAAATACTGTTCTTTTAAACATTATATTCATCAAATAATCTTGAAAGAAAAGTATCATGCTTTCCACAAATGTGTGAATCGTTACAACTGTTTTCAACATGGATTATAATAAACAAAATGTTTCTTGAGCACCAAATCAGCATTTAGAATGATTTTTGAAAGATCATGTGACAATTCAGCTGTTCCATCACAGGAATAAATTACATTTTAAAAATATATTCAAATAGACTGGTTTTATAGAATTTTTATCAAATAAATGCAGTCTCAGTGAGTTTAAGAGACTTATTTAAAAAATATTAGCGACCCCAAACTTTTGAAAGGTAGTTTATATAATGTCTCACAATTGAATGCAGGTAGTCTGTCTTTCTTTTGATGATATTTCTCTGCATTGCAAGAGCCAGTAGAAATACTAATGCACTCATTTTAGGTGGTCAATATATCTCCTCAATATCTTGGATCCCTGATGTCAGTGTCAAGAATAGAGCCAATACCTTCTTTTCAAAACCATCTTTTCATAATGTAGAGATCTCGGTGTGGATTAATGGAGGTTTCTGGTTGAATTGCACTCAGGGGTCCTCCATCTCATGCACACAACAGTTATCCTCAAACTCATTGATGTCCGGGTCACGTGGCTACCAGCAGTAGCAATTTGATTGCCAAGAACATGCCTACAGCCCCTCCTCACCATCCCCTTTGCTTTGATGACTCAAGAAGCCTGGTGCTAAAAGTTGGAGGCGGAGGTCTGGAGACTTGCCTTGGGGGATATCTTCCATCTCTGCCTTATTTGATCAAGAACATCACCCATCTCACATTCTTAGCCTCTTGACATGGATGCAGTTACAGCAAGGGGAAAAATATGTAACAAATATGCCCCTGGGTTGTTATTGCTTAACTGTGTCTTTGAAAGTGAATGACAGGTACAACCGAAATAATGATGCATCGTCATGAGCGCTGACGTTCTTTACTCATTCAGTATTTAAACTTTTTCAGAAATTGATCCATTGTGGTGGTGCATAAGAAGGGTGTACGCCTGTTTGTTGGGGTTGTTTTTTAAGGGTTTAATCATTACAGGAGAGTTTTGTGTAATCCTTGAGAAGTGAATGGAAGGATTAATGTCTCTCTTTCATGCATGAAATGAGAGTTTCCCTCTCTCCAACCTCAGTAGACAGCCTAGCTCTCTTTCTCTTCTCTCTTTTGAAAGCTCGCTGGCATCCAATAAATAAAATGTCCTTTGGTTCATCATCTCAAATACCGTTTCCTGTTCAAATCTCCCTTCCTGTAGGCAAAAGGAAATAAAGTTTATCCATCTTATCGTGCAGTCATTAGTACAATCAGTGGCAGCACACAAAGCAAATATTTCCGTTGGTTAATTTGTTTGAAGATTGAAGAGCAGATCCTTTTTCATAGGGAAATTGATGGCATTATTGCTACAATGTGATGTGCAGCTGTAGCTTTCACAGACTTGATCTTTAGGCTTTGGAGCGTCTTTTGAATATTAGTGTTCAGGACTTGTGTTCATCATAATGAAATCTATTGCCCCCTCTATTGTTGTTTCCCATTATACTGATTGAACACAAAACGGCTAATTAATCACAACTGTTGATCTCTTATTCAGAGATAAAAACCACTTTGTCTTCATCTGAGTTGCATTGAAAAGATGAAAGCACTGAATATGAGCACATTTATAATGGGGGCCTCACAATACGCATGATTTACTCTTGTAACGCTGAATTATGTGACTATTTCATTGAATGGCTAATTCCACCTCAATGCAAAAGCACATTGAATTTCTGTCTTGTAAAGGTACCATGAGTTGTGGTTGAATAATATGAGTTTTTCAAGGCCAGTGGCAATATCTAGAGAACATTCAGGCCACAAAAAGTGTGTGTGTGAATTCAGCTCTATGTTTTTTATTATTATATATTGTTTTTCATATATACACTACTGTACAAAAATTTGGGGTTAGCAAAAAAAAATGTTCTTTAAAAAAAATATGATTACTAATGCTGTATTTATTTGCAAAAAATATATAGTTAAACATTATCAGAATTTATAATAACTGGTTTGTATTTTAATAGATTTTAACATGTAAAATCTATACATGTTGTATATTGTAATATTGAATGTTGATAATGGCCAGTATATCTCTTTTTTATTTAATTTATTTTTATTCTTTTCAGTAAAGAAACAGGCAAATGTACTTGCTTTGAACCAACAACAATGACCTATTCTATCTATGAACCCCGAGTAAAGATGGTGGCATTACAACTCGTGTCATGCTCCACTGAACAGGGCAGCTTGTTCCTGAGGAGCTCTGTGAAGATGAGCCGCCCCCTAAAGAGGTGTCCTGTGTGATGGCGTGTTCAGGTGACTGTGTGCTCAGCTCATGGTCTGATTGGTCCTCCTGCTCCCACAGCTGCTCCAGTAAAAACTCAGAGGGCAGACAAAGCCGCACACGGACTATATTAGGCTTGCCGGGAGAAGGTCAGTTGAATTTCATCTTCCACAGAAATTGGATAATAATGTTTTTACAAATGTCTGACCAATTCATTTTTAATTAAAGCGTGTGACATTGTGCTGATACAGCTTGCAATCTGGCCTGCATTTGTCACTTCCTAACCTCTTTCATTCCCACCGTGTTCCAGTCTCTCAGCACCTTCATATGTATTACAATAAAAAAAATATATATATATAAAATAAGAAAAAACAAAAAAATAATTTAATGCTTTGATATTGATTTGACAAGGGAAGTATTTTACTCTGAGGGTGACACCATTCATCAGTTTGTTCCTGTGAGTAGAGGAGCAATTTTGCATTCTGTATATTTGTTTCAGAAGAGGAAATATACCTTACACCGTGTCTACACCGTATGCTTTCAGTTGTCATGTCGCACCGCAGCAGCTAATGTCTGTCTACACTGGACGCAACAAAGCAACCATAGAAAATAATTTTACATTTGTATCAATACATCATACATCATAAATAGAACGCGTCAGCATTTTACTGTGAGGAATTTGTCATATCATGCCACACCACATCCAGTGTAGACAGAATCACTGATTAGAATGAGTTCAATAGTATTTTGTTGTGCCGCTCGCACCCAGTGTAGACACTGTTTTTTAGTCTGGAGACAGCTTCGGGCCACTTTGCTGCTGCACACACACACACACGAGTAACAGCATTGTGCATGCTCTTACATTCACTTCTCTCCATGCATCTGGAAAATGGAAATCGAGGCCCCAGCCTCTATGCACCATCTACCAAGTGTCACAAGCACTTATTAATATTCAGTCTGTGTTACACTCATAATGAGTCCCTGTGTTATGGAGAAAGGCTGAATGTCAATACAATGTCATTAGCTTCAAGGGCAGATGGTGTAGGAATTACTTTTAATTATAAAAAGTGCAGAAGTAATTTTGGAGGCTGATCCCACAGAACTTGTCACAGGTGTTCCTGCATCACGTGTGGAATACATATTCAGTTTCCTGATTCAGGTGTAGTATGTTGAGCTGATTTCAAGCATGAGGACGTTTTGATTACGACATTAAATCTCTGACTGATAGAGATGAGCTGTTATTTATTTTGATTTTATGGTTGATGGCAGACCCTATATTATATGGAAGCATATGGGTAGCATTATTCAATTTGGGATGTAATATTCAAAATGACAACGCATTTCTGTATTTACATTTACATTTTCTAATACATTTGTGCAACGTTTGGTGCAAAATGAAAATGAAAATTAAATAACATAATTTTCATTTGCCATTTCATACACCAGTTTTAATATGTAAAATGAATACAAATTGTAACGCTTTATAAGTTGCAAAATTAAAATGAAAATGTATTACAGAAATGATTAGATATGTATAACATGTTCAAGCAAAAACTGTGGCAAAATGATAATTTAAATGCTATTTTTCTTAAATGCATTAACACACAGTCAAGACACTTACGATTGCATTTTCATTCAATGTCCCGCAATGAATGTAGCAAAATTCAATGTGCACATTGAAAATGCATTCCGAGCCGATGTAAATACAGAAATGCATTGTCATTTTACATATTGCATTGTCATTTTGCTTATTACATTCCAAATTGAATAATGCTACCCATATGCTTCCATAATTTTTTGATGTGTGGTTAAATTATATAAAGGTATAGAAATGTTGTCATCATGCACTTTCCAAACTTTTATGAATTTTCTTCTGCAGAACACACAAAACCAAATCGTTTTGTAGATAACTGACTTACACGGTGTAGACAACTAAAAAAAAAAAAAAAGAAAAAGAAAACTTAATATAATATAATATAAACGTTTATGCTCTACAAAAGAAAGTCATACAGGTTTGTAACAACTTGTGTGTGAGTAAATTATGACAGAATTTTCTCAGACAGTTCTTTATTGTTTGGAAAAAGAGGTAAACTCAAGCTATTGTTTGAGTTGTTGTTATAAGTTGTTGTTGCTGTTAAAATACCACATTCATTCTTTCTATATACCATCAAAGGCGATTTATTTCCCCCCAAAAAAACTGCAAACACCAGTGTTATTTTAGTATTGTTTATATAATATTAAATATATATATTTTTTTAAATATTTATGAACATTTTGAATGAACTTTTTCATTTTCATTTTAATTTAAATATGTTATTTGTATGTGCTTTTTAAAATAAATAATTTAAGTTTGTGTCATTTTTAAATAGTTTTAATTTATTTTAATTTATTTTTTAGTTTTACTTCAGTGTTAGCACAAACTTCTTTTCACTTATTTCAGTTACAAAATTTCAAATTATCTTTTCAAATTATGTAATTTTTAATCTAATATTTAATTTAATTATTTATTTTTATTTCAATTAAGAATTTAAATTTTTGTTGATGATAACTACACTGTGACATTGGCTCTTTTAGCATTGATTTGAACAACAAGACCACAACATTAACTCAACCAATGGTTTGACCAAAGAGATAAGACATTATTATTGTTGTTGTTGTTTTTAATTTCATTTGATGCTGCTATTGGTTCAGAAATTATGAACAGTTTTTAAATTCTTTTTAAGCTTTTTTTGTTTTGTTTTGTTTTTTACAACATTACAAAACTCAGCCTATGTCTCCTTTCATCTTCATGTCCCAGTAGATTTCTGTTTCATGCCTCTTGTGCTCATGTAGCTCGTTAACATTTTATGGAGCATTAAAGCAAACTTAAGAGAGGCTTTTCCATCTGTAATGCAGTAAATGATCTTTCCCATTCCCAGCTAAGGCATGTCCAGCTGCTACTGCTCAGGAGGAGTGGAGAACTTGTAATGATCACCCATGCATCACGTTCTACTGGGAAGCGTCACCATGGGGACCATGCATTGAGGACTCCTCCATGAATCTAAATGGCAGTGGCTACTGGAACGGAACGGCCACCTATGCAGTCGGTGTGCAGATTCGTAAAGTGGTCTGCATGAAAATGGGCGTCGGGCCAGTTATTCCCAAAAGGTGACTTATTTTTATGTATGAAATTTATTATCTTTGGATTTGTGTATTTCCACACACCACATTGAAAGTGTTTGCAGTGGCATTTTGTGGAGGTTAGCTTATTAAAGCACATAGATTTTCCACCACTGCTCAAAGCAGATGAAATTGTGTATTTTACTAGTCTTTAGTGATCACTGCTTTTAATTTCAAATAACATGAACCACTTACTGTAGCTGTCAGATACTGGCTTTGTTCAAACAGGCAGCAAACTAAGATTGTCATCTTGTGATTTTAAATCAGATTTAAATCAGATTTTGGAAATGCATTTCATTCAGTACAGTAAAATCATATCGAACATAATTTAGTTTTTTCATAATTTGGGATGCAGTGTGACTAACATCATATACAGTACAGTTAGTCGCAGATGTAGGCACTATTGCACTTTATTTAACTTGCATGCAAGTAGCACTCACTATGTTCATCTAATTATCAAATAAGAGAATGGTTTTGGACACGGTGTGTGAATGAATGAGCAAAATGTGGTAGTGCCTTTAATGCGTATGCTGTTTTTGGTCAATATAACAGCTTAACAAGCAACTTGTCAAATACATTCAGTTTCCTCATCAAATATGTGCTGGCATAAAAGTTTTGCAGTGTTCCTGAATCCGGCCTATTTCCTTTATGGGATCAACCATTTTTATAGCTTTTATCTTTAAAACATTTTCAGCATTTTGTCTCCCAGATATATATATATTCAAATACAGGCATAATCATATCACAAACACAAATTTAGTCAATGTACTTCTCACATGGAAAAATTTCCCTTTCTAGCTTCTGTGAATATATGTACATTTAGCAAAACTAGGAATCAGTGTTTCACATATTCTTACTACACTGTAAATGCAAATAGTATTCCTTACTATAAAAACACTAGTATGTTTACTTGATTTTAACCAAAATGTTGACTTTACTACAATTTTTTATTGTTGCTGAAATATTAGAACATTTAGCTCCCATAACTGATGTAATTTAAGTAAAATTACTCAAAATGTCTAAGACGTGCTGTTACGCATGCGTACTGGACCACAATTTCCCCTCCCCCACATACAGCACAGGAGCACATGGATTAAGGATTCCAGACGAACTACTTCGACAAGATTAAGGTAAAATCTTTTCCTTTAATCTTAATTTTCTGATTTTTTTTATCAGAATAATCTTAATGATGAAGAATGATCTTAATAATCGTTACATCTGCGCATTGTTAGTTCTGTTTTATGGAATTTATTAGCCAATGTTAAGAAGTAAGATTAATGCATTAACATTCGCGCGCAATCCAGCCAAAGTACAAATGGATGGAAAAAACCACTACCTCTTCAGATCAGTTATTTAAAAAAAAAAAACTTGACACAATGCGTTAAAAAAGCACAGACGAGTGATGAACTCTAGTCAAGTCGGTTGCCACGAATGTGTGCTTATTATAATTATGGCAATATGCAGGCAGCACAAATTGCAACTAATTTAAATATAAGTTGGCACGTAAACTTTAACAGTCTTATTTTTTTAAATAATACCTTTATAAATGTTATGTTTCCATTTAACTCACTGGCCACCTGCTTTGCATGTGTCCCACAATTTGAAAAAAAAAAAAGAAACACTGGTCTATGTATCTGATTGTTTTTTGTTCATTAACTTTTGATTGACTCTTTTTTTTTCTTTCTTTTTTAGAATACCAGTTGATGAGCTGCTATGCAGTGGAAATGTATGTTCTGCCATAGCTGCCAACTTTTGAGTTTTACTTGGAGTGAGATTTATGGCGGGTGGGGGGGGTATATTGTGATTGTCAAAACATATTAGTAACTAAACTGAATTTTATTAGGTTTAGTGACAACATGTTTTTAGTACAATTTCTGGTAAGCTAAGCTTTTTTATTATTTCAATTCGATTCAGTTTGATTTGTTTTAATATTGACTCATTTGGATAAATAGGCTACACAAGATAGGCATTAATTTTTCTCAAAAAAAAAACAACTCACCTAATGCTGTAAACATACGGAGAGCCCTATCAGCTGGCAGTATTATTTAAGATTAAAAATAATTCAAATTAAATATAATGCGTTTTTTTTTATTATAATGACAACTTTATTTAATGATATAGGCCTAAGTAAAAATATAATAATAGTACACATATTTACCTCAATATTCTCTATAGCTCTTTTTTTCTAGCCAAATAAATTGCTATAGCTTATTATGGTAATCAAATGGCTTTCCTGAGGTAAATCTTATCTGACATAATTGTTCTCCAGCTGTTTTATTGACCTCTTTGTTTGTTTGATTGATTGGTCGATATTATGTATGAGGAATATACATTTCAGTAAATTGTACTGTATCTTTCAACATTGTTCATTCGTGTTTATTTAGTTGAGATGATCGGTTCACATGCCGCTAGGGATCTGTCGCGTCACATTTACAAGCGCCAAAACGGTATGTATTGTTTGAATTTCCTAATAAAAGTGACAGAATCTGAGAGCTGAGATTTTTTTTATATATATCATAAGTAACCTGCTCTGTCTAGTCTGTCGGTCTCCGTGTCCTCTTTGCTTCGCGATTTTTCTGTGCGTGAGAAAATGGATGCGTGGCGTGAGAGCGTGTGAAAAGTCTCAATTGCGTGTGTCTCACGGTGAATGCGTGAGAGTTGGCAGCTCTGGTTCTGCACTTACACATCAGAAAAGAGGGCACCACTTCTTAAACACTACCGCATCAGCCATGGAACATATTCACGACTTGTTCCAATACCATGTCTTCATACTGAGTGTCCATGTACTTTTAAGTCGTTCAATGCATTAAAAGTGCATTTATCAAAAATCCATTCCCAGCATAGAATTGCAGAGTCAAGTAGCTCTGGTCATGCTGTAGTTTGTTACAAGTGCCATGTTTGTGACTTAACTGAGCCATGTAGCAAGTCAGATTATTTTGCCCATTTGCGTACTCATTTAAAGAATAACGAGAAAGTTCAGTGTCCTTTCAAAGACTGTTCATTTGAGACTAATGTGTACTCCATGTTTAATGCGCATAAAAGTAAGGCACACCAGCACCACTGCTATGAAGATTTTAAACTGGGGGTTGTGTTAAGTTCTCAACATAGTTACTCAGAAGAAGATGCAGCTTGTCCACCTGTTGACAGCTCAGGCAGTGAAGATGAATGTAATGTGGCAGAAGAACAGGGCAATATGGATGACAAAAAACAAAAGTTGGAACACAATTTGGCATCACTTTTTCTAAAAACGCTGCAAGTTGTTCTGCCTAATGAACTAAATGACCCCTTCCCTTTGGCTGCTTATAATGTCAGAGGCCAGTTCTATGTCACATTGAAGTATTATATCTGCTGCTAAATTACATTCTTTTGTATTATTGTATTTTTTTTGTTTACTTCTGCTTCTTTCTTTTCATTTTAGAATTACACTTGGCCATGTCCATGATACTTCGCGTTATTGTGCACGAAAGTGACATCCGAAAAATTATAATTCCTGAAAAACCAGCTGATGGTGATGCCTTGAAAAACATGCTGCAAGAGAATCTTCAGCTCACATACACATTCAGTGTCCAATATGGAGACCCTGATTTTAACCATGCATTGTGTAATGTCAGTGACATTAATGACTTGCCAGACAGGGCAACACTGAAAATAATTCCTCTAGACACATCTCCCTCCTCAAGTCAAGCTAACACAGTACTTTTCTCAGATTCTGATACATCAGAGCATTTGTCTGCTGAACGACAGCTTGAATGGCCAGATGATTTTGAAATACCCAAATTCTCTGTTAATGTTGAGTACCATCTCCGTCAGGGAAACCTTGCTTTTCTTAAAGATGGTAGATCAAGAGATGAAGATTTTGCCCAAGTTGCTGCAGCTCTAATCAAAGTACATCCCACTTTGATTAGAGCTGCAGCAACTTGGGCAAAATCTTCATCTCTTGGATATGCCTTAAAGTTGTACATGGCCCCAGCAAGTGCTTCCAGTATGTCATGTTTGACTGAACAGGGCTCCCCAACAGGCTCAGCTGGCTGGAAAAATAGCCTGAAATTTAAAATGGCCAACTACAGATCCAAATTGCGTAAATCTGGCTGTAGTGATGTTGCAGTAGGGGGAAAGAGCTGTGCAACGATGGCAAAAAAGTCAGGCATTAAAAAACCCAGGCAATTTGAATTCTATTTATTGCCAAACTTTCCTAATGGGGAAGATGAAGAAAGTCAAGAATGCACAATAATAGAACTTGTATAAGAAATGAAAAAGAGTCCCCCAAACTTGAGCCTGATTGGCAAGAAGATGTACAGTACATTTGCTTTAAGACGGAAAGAAATCATCCACTCTGAACCTCCAGTCTGTGAAATCTTGAAAAAGTGGCCAGCACTTTTCACGGAAAGCCAGGTTTGTATCCTTTTCCTCTTCAAAACCCTGTTTGTTTTTTTATTTTTATGAATTGAATGTTGGAATGTTAAAAGCCACTGCATGTTTTTGCTTAGATCTTTACAGAATTCAATCGTATATCAGGAAGGAATCTGAGATCTGAGATCTACGCAGCTTTTGACACACACTCTGCACGCTTGTTTGAAGTTTTTCGGGAAAAAAAGAGGAAATCGGGGAAGAATACTTGATGAAATCTTGCAACAAGCTGATTCAAAGGTATTCTTGTATAATGCTATGTTTTGAGTTATGATTTGCATAGGATTGTTACACTCAGCATATAACATGTCAACCTGTCTCTACTTTTTCATAGCCATCTGATGTAACACATGTTTGCACCGCAGTACTTCATGGACTTCCAGTGCTCCTGGGGGATGACCCAGAGGAATTTTTCAGTACGTGCTTTGTAAGTAATGTAATTGGCGTTTCTGCATTTTTAAATTGCCATTTTGTTTTATTCCATGAGAGTATAGCTCATGTTGGGAAAAATATAAAAAAAAATCCTATGTATACTTTTTATAGTTTTGCAGTAAATACTTTGTCTCTTGTGAAACAATTATGATGTATGACATTTGAGTGCCTTAAAGGTTCACCCAAAAATGAAAATTGTCATTTACTCACCCTCAGGTTGAAAACAAAGGAAGATATGTTGAGGAAAGTTTGTAACCCGTTTTTTTTGGGGGGGCCAACATTGACTTCCATAGTATTTTTTTTTTTCCTACTATGGAAGTCAATTGTGGCAGCCTGATTACAAACATTCCTGAAAATAAATCTTCCCTTTTCTTTTTTTTAAGCAGTATAAAGAAATGTATACAGATTTGAAACAACTATATGAGGACAGAATTTTTATTTTTGGGTGAACTATCCCTTTAAATGTATTAATTAAATTATATAAACAAACTGATCACAGATTGGTTTTGGCTTTATCAGCATCACACACTTTGAATGGATAAGATACAGTCTTGTAAATGATGCTTGTGATTTTATCTCCATAACAAAAAGCAGATCATGCTAAATGGTGGATCAAGCAGTGTAAGTAAATCATAAAATAAAAATAAAATTCTAAATGTACATTATTCAGTTTTATGTTAATTAAGAACAATGTAAAAGTTTAATAAAGTAGTCCATGGAACTTGTACTGTATGTAATAGTCCAAGTCTTCTGAAGGCATGCAGTTTACTCTGGTGAATGAAAAACTACATTTAAATGAGTAGTTCACCCAAAAATAATTCACTCTTATGCACAGTGATGTCTTTTGAAACAATATTTTTTGTTTTATAACTCTTACGCTATAAATCTTTTCACCTCTCTTTGGTGATCATAATTTAAAGCTTGATTACATTTCATTGTGTTTGATGCAGATCACTGCATACCCTCTCTGGTCATCAATATGAATCAGTCGCAATGAAGTTTAAAAGCATTTTTTAATTTTGCTCAACAGCAAATATTGTTGGAATGAAGAAATTCACACTTTTCTTATTTTCTTGTTTCTGCTTAGGATGTGGATGTAGACGCAGACTTCAGTGAAGTTGATATTGGCCTGCTCACCATTTTACATGAAGGAATGCCGGCCAAACGTCCAAATGCCCTCAACGTGGACGCAATAAGGGCAATCATTCTGGAGGGAACAATTGTCTTGGATGATGTCCCAAATTTGACACATGCTGTATGTCTTCTCTTTGCTTTGATCAGGGGCGCAACTATCCAGTGTTAGAGGGGTATGCAGCAAAACATTTTGGCGCCCCCACCCCCACTTCTAAATAAATAATTGTCGGACATCATCATGTATCGGCTTGAAATAATAAATGTTTATTTTAAAGTATATCAGACAGCCACTGTAAACCTACCATAATTATATGGTATATGTACACATATATACCATATTTTTTAGGGAGGTCTAGCATTAGTTTTTAGGTACAGAAATTGAATAAAGTAATCAAATGTAAAACAGCATTGCATATTTGACTGTATAAATTAAAGATTGTTCTTTATTAAAGTTACAAAAGCTTTTTAATCGAGAGCAGTGAGTGATTTCTCTGTTGTTGCTGCTCGATTAATATAAAGACTGTCACTTTAAGAGAATGCACTGATACAGTGGCCTACGTTCAGCCGGCTATGTCTGCTATAGGATACTTACCAAGACGGGCATTTTGACCATTTTTGTGTGCATTTGTCCATTTAAATACAATACTTCAGAGAGAGCTTATACAACCCGAATTCCGGAGAAGTTGGGACGTTTTTTAAATTTTAATAAAATGAAAACTAAAAGACTTTCAAATCACATGAGCCAATATTTTATTCACAATAGAACATAGATAACATAGCAAATGTTTAAACTGAGAAAGTTTACAATTTTATGCACAAAATGAGCTCATTTCAATTTTGATTTCTGCTACAGGTCTCAAAATAGTTGGGACGGGGCATGTTTACCATGGCGTAGCATCTCCTTTTCTTTTCAAAACAGTTTGAAGACGTCTGGGCATTGAGGCTATGAGTTGCTGGAGTTTTGCTGTTGGAATTTGGTTCCATTCTTGCCTTATATAGATTTCCAGCTGCTGAAGAGTTCGTGGTCGTCTTTGACGTATTTTTCGTTTAATGATGCACCAAATGTTCTCTATAGGTGAAAGATCTGGACTGCAGGCAGGCCAGGTTAGCACCCGGACTCTTCTACGACGAAGCCATGCTGTTGTTATAGCTGCAGTATGTGGTTTTGCATTGTCCTGCTGAAATAAACAAGGCCTTCCCTGAAATAGACGTTGTTTGGAGGGAAGCATATGTTGCTCTAAAACCTTTATATACCTTTCAGCATTCACAGAGCCTTCCAAAACATGCAAGCTGCCCATACCGTATGCACTTATGCACCCCCATACCATCAGAGATGCTGGCTTTTGAACTGAACGCTGATAACATGCTGGAAGGTCTCCCTCCTCTTTAGCCCGGAGGACACGGCGTCCGTGATTTCCAACAAGAATGTCAAATTTGGACTCGTCTGACCATAAAACACTATTCCACTTTGAAATAGTCCATTTTAAATGAGCCTTGGCCCACAGGACACGACGGCGCTTGTGGACCATGTTCACATATGGCTTCCTTTTTGCATGATAGAGCTTTAGTTGGCATCTGCTGATGGCACGGCGGATTGTGTTTACCGACAGTGGTTTCTGAAAGTATTCCTGGGCCCATTTAGAAATGTCATTGACACAATCATGCCGATGAGTGATGCAGTGTCGTCTGAGAGCCCGAAGACCACGGGCATCCAATAAAGGTCTCCGGCCTTGTCCCTTACGCACAGAGATTTCTCCAGTTTCTCTGAATCTTTTGATGATGTTATGCACTGTAGATGATGAGATTTGCAAAGCCTTTGCAATTTGACGTTGAGGAACATTGTTTTTAAAGTTTTCCACAATTTTTTTATGCAGTCTTTCACAGATTGGAGAGCCTCTGCCCATCTTTACTTCTGAGAGACTCTGCTTCTCTAAGACAAAACTTTTATAGCTAATCATGTTACAGACCTGATATCAATTAACTTAATTAATCACTAGATGTTCTCCCAGCTGAATCTTTTCAAAACTGCTTGCTTTTTTAGCCATTTGTTGCCCCGTGCCAACTTTTTTAAGAGCTGTAACAGGCATTAAATTTTAAATGAGCTAATTAAGTGGATAAAAGTGTAAAATTTCTCAGTTTAAACATTTGCTACGTTATCTATGTTCTATTGTGAATAAAATATTGGCTCATGTGATTGGAAATTCCTTTAGTTATCATTTTATTAAAATTTAAAAAACGTCCCAACTTTTCCGGAATTCGGGTTGTATTTGCGCGCATGCCGAGGTGCGGGTTTGCGCTTCGGATGAGCGCATGCACAAATCTTCACACTGCGTGCGTGAGCTCGCGTCCTCTGGCTCTTAAATGTTTAAACTGACAAAGCTTAAATGAGTTTAGTTTAAACACAGATATCAGCGTGTGCTGATCAGGTCTCATCTCTGTGCGCGCGCTATCAGCACCTGGGTGATTACAGAATAAATGACTGCTCATATTCCAGCATAAGGCATTCACATTGAGCCATCGCTATCATTTATTGTGCATGCTACCTTATATTTACCAGCTGTTATTTTAGTTTAATAAAATTGAGATATGTCATGCATGGAATTGGTACCATAGGGTTTAACCAAAATCTAAATGTAGATATCAGCAACATTATTTTGCAGAAAGTTAGTAAACACTTGCCAGTCAACATTAATATATGCAAGCCTCGAAGTTTGGTAGCAAATCTACATATCATTCCACGGTAAACCAGAGATATTAAAGTTGTTTTCCAGATGCTACCTTTCAGTTTTCAGCTCAGCAACCTCGGTTTTGCATATTCTAAGATATCTACATATTCTGTCCGCTACATTCCCAGTGTTAGCAAATGTACATGTACATCGTGCAGCTGCTGAATCAAGGAAATGTGACCGTGTTAACTTGTGGCCTGTGTTTACCTATTATGAAAATAAACAATAGCAGAACACTGACTACATTTTATGGTTCATGATGTTAAAGAACATTTCATAACGTCTCAGACAACTGTACATTTGTGGCTACTGTGGCTTAATTATAAACACTATCGTTAACTCATATTTACCCTAGTAAAAACATGGTACATTTTAGTACGATCGTCACTTCCAAATGCAAACACGCCCAATAAAATGGCCCCACCCCTGTCACTTGATTGACAGGTTTCAG
The DNA here is from genome assembly GCF_963082965.1 of Carassius carassius. NCBI lineage: Eukaryota > Metazoa > Chordata > Actinopteri > Cypriniformes > Cyprinidae > Carassius > Carassius carassius. Next base: position 14,290,462 of record NC_081765.1, read on the forward strand.
TGTAGACGTTGGAAATTCAAATGCAAAAGGTATTGCGATTCCATTTGAGTTTTGGCAGTTTACATGCACAGTGCAGAGAGAGTGAAAAGGCAATGGTGGTAATTAATATTGCTATTTAAATATGACAGGCTCATAGCTCGTAAGATATGGGAAACACAATTGCAAACAGACTTTGCATTTCCATTTTAAATTTGGCAGACACTGTGCATTCACTTAATCGAAAATGAAAACGGTAATGCGCGATTTGCATTTGCGTTTGGATTATGTCACATTTTATGCGTCCACAAATTGAAAACGCAATTGCAAATACAATTTGCAATGCCTTTTTAATAATGTCCGCAATATCATTCCATAGTTTAAATCCTACCGTTTGCCTTTCACCATCCACTTATTTAGTTTTTGTCGCATCCCTTGACATGCCATCTCCTTTTCCCTCTTTCTTTTTCTATTTTTAGCCCCCGATAGCTTTTTGTTTTATCCATATTTTTCGTGTTTCAACGACGACAACGCACTAACGTTACAGCTGCTCACTCAGCGCTCACTGCGCCCCGCCCACTCGTGATATTACCCTTCTATGTCTAAATTCTATGATGGAATATTATGAGGGCATCTGCGCCTGTTAGTCCTCTAAAATGTATATATATATATTTTTATATATATACATTTTAATATAAATATATATAACTTTTCTTATTAAAAAAAAAAAAAAAAAAAAATTAATTAACCATCACTTTGGCGCCCCCCATAGTGCGGCGCCCCTATGCGCCGCATATAGCGCATACCCACTTTTTGCGCCACTGGCTTTGATCTTTGTTCTAAATTTAGACTACCCAAAGACAATGAGGAACACATTTGATTTTATTCAGCGGGTATTTCTGTCTTTGGGAGGGAAAAATCTCAAACCCAAACTGCAGACCCTTAAAAATCAGCTTTTAAGCTAAACTTGTGTCTCCTTACATTCTGCCTTGGATGCCTATGCTGCTGTGTTTAAGATGTAGGCATGTTGGCATATTCATTTGCCCTAATTTCAACTGGTTATGCACCAATTTCAACTGGTTAAAATAAGTTGTTACTGTCGTTTTGTTTTGAAGACATTTCCAAAGCCACGTGCAGATAGAAAATGTCTTGTTTTTTTCAGGGTTATAAAGGCCTACTTTATTTTATTTACTTAATTTAATTGACATTTTTTATTTTTTTTTGGTTCTGTTTGCAAACAGTGCCTGTTTTGAAAATGTCATGACTGCAGAATGTTGTCTAGCCAAGAAGTCAAGAGTAAGAAAAAAAAAAATGTTTTAGAAGCATATTTTTATTGTGATGTTCTTAAATTTTCTGTAGAAACCTGTTTACAAAATTAAACAGTTGAGAATTTCATGCTTGTGTTAAGTGCATTCTATGCTACTTGAGCTACTAAAAATATGTTCACATTACTTGAAGAAAATGTGGAAACCGATTGCACGTAGTTTAAGTCTCCGTAGCATAAAATGGCAGATTAAAGCCATGTTGAGAATAATAGTATTTAAGATGTTTGCAGAACACAATATAACACTGTTAGTTAAATGGAATTTCTCCTGTAATCTTACTATTCAATCTTAAGTAAGATTAGGAAGTATTCTAGAGTATGTTAACTAGAATTGACATTAAACTAACTTGATATTTATTACTTAATTTACTTGGGAAGAGTTGGGTTTCTTAACTTTTTATAGATTATTAACTTAACTTCAGTTTTCCCTTTAAGTTTGCATTGCAAAAATAAGGCAATCGGTTTCCAAACTTTTTTTTAAGTAAACTGAACTTGTTAGAATTTACAGTGTACACAATCACGCAATCCTAAAATCCCACTTTGATAGTTTTCCATTCAAACACCTTCGCTCGAGCAACAGAAGCTGAAATTCAAAAATATTTGTGGGTCTTGCTGCAGCTTGTGTCACTTTTACATAGCATGAATGAAATATACATTAAAAACTGAAAGCAGTTCTCAAGTGTTTTGCATTTCCCTGACCTCTTCTCAGGAGAAGATTGCTGGTTTACTTGTGCTGAAACCATATCTTGTACATTGAGTCTGTCAATATTCTCAGTCTTATGATGTGAGTGACTCTGAATGCAGACTCGACTGGTTTTTCCGTATGAGAGGAGTGGAGGTTTGTGTTGCCCCAGGTCTTCTTTGATAAATGTTTCCTGTGGGAGTTTTGTAATGGGGCTTTGGGTAAGATAAAATGTTCTATTGCATTGCATTGAGAAGATATTGTGTTGCGCATCAGGAAAAAGGACTCATAAATAATGCAGCCGTTATCCATTTCTTTATTTTATATTAATGACAGCAACATAAAAGTGAGTTTATGGGCTGGTGTATTTCATTGGCCTGGTAATAGGTTTTGTCTTGACCTCAATTCTGAAAAAAAAAAAATTGCATTTTCCCATAATAAGATAGCAGCATAGTTAAGATTTACTTTAGGCAGCGCACATATTATATCTACAGTACATAGATTTTGGAAGAGAGCAGGTGTATCCTTTTAATTTAATTTAATTTTAATATTTAATTTTAAGCATGCATCCAAGAATGGTTAAAATCTGGACATTTTAAACTTAAATATTCTCTGAAAACAAATCTTCCTTTCTGGAAAAACAAGACAAATATACTAATTAATAACTATTTTTATTTTATTTATTTACTCATTCTTTTCATTCACTTATTTATTTTGCTGCAGTATAAACCCTATTTTGAGTTCACAGTGGGTGAGTGAAAGGCATATCGTTGTTAAGGAGAAAGACGTGTTACAAATGAAAAGGCTTCTTTACAGTCAGGAGAGAACAAATCACACTCTGGTTTATAGTGATCTAACACACATACACACACCTGCTCTCACTCTCAGATGTACTGAAGAATAAATCAAGAGATGGATGTGCTGTATATGGCATGTATGTGTTTGAAGTTTATGTGTTTGTGTCACACATATCATATCCCTTGTGCCTTGCCACGTGTGCTGGAGGCAAGAAAAGTTATCAGTTATATAGCGTGTGTTCTGTCATCATGTGGAAGCAGCTGATGTTTCATATGTACGTAGGTGAGGTGTGTTCAGATCTCCACATTATTTAAAACAGCAGGGCTGAGCTGTTTAAACACCCTGATATATGAAATGACCCAGCAGGGAGATGTTTGTTTATCTTACTGCTGCAAGACCACTTCTTTATTAATACTCCTGGTATGCTGCTTGCATGAAGAAGAAAACAAACCAGGTTCTATAGGTGTGACACAAATGTGACACATTTGTTTGACAACTATTTATCTGTCAAATGAAATGTGAAAGCACTACATGATCTCAGCCAATCAGAAGATATTTAATGTTTAAATTACAGTTATATTGAACAGGATTCTTTTTATTTATTTATTTATGTTTATTTTGGGCAAATGAAATGTGGGGTGATGCAAGTTTAAGTTAGATTTTTCCGATGCTATTCCCCCCTCATTCCACATCATTTCCTGTCTTCTCTCTCCGCTGCTCTCCACACTTTCTCTGCTGCCACATCATTTCCTTTAAATGAATGGAATCACTTTAATCCACGGCCTTGTGTGAATTATTGATTTTCTAAAACTATGGCAACAGCAAGATGATAAAACAGTGTTCAGTTTTTTATATAGATATTTTATTTATTAATAATAATCGTAATTTACCTACAGATAGGATAATGAATTATTTGAATCAGAATAGTTTATTGTTGCTGTTGTTGTTTTTATTTTGTTTTTACAACAGATAGGGCAATGATCCATATCAATCAGAACAGCTTTAATATTAGTATATTAACATTACTATTATTAAACAGAAATGTGACATTTCTGCACCACCCGCCTCACCAAATTGCAAAAATGTTTTTTGGCATTGATCTCACCAAACTTATGCCATTGGTTGAGTTGCTGTGTTGGGATGAAACAAAGAAAAAAGGTCAGACTTTTATGGTAAATCAGCTTTAATTATGATTTTAACTAGTGTGTTTTATCATATGACTTTTGTCATGTGACTTAATGTTTTCTTTTACAATGGTTAGAAACATGCCTCATCCAATTATACTACATTTTATGCTAAAAAAAAAAAAGGAGAGGAAAAGACAGGGTCAACCTGTTGTCATCGGTGATGTCTCCTCTGCTCTGTCTTTCTTTCTGCTGATTCCTTGCATTTATCCTCCACCCACTCTTGTGTTCCTTTCCTAAAGCCCTGTAGCATCATTGTCTTTGGGTGATTGCCCTCTGTAATGACATTCTGCTCCACAGAGCACAAAAGTGAGAGAGAAGCCGATGATTCATGCCTCTGTTCTTTCTTGTCCCCTGCTTTGATGTGTCCTGTTTGCTGTTGTTCAAAGCTTGTAGTTGGTAGAGCCCTGCTACCTCTCGTTAGAGCTGCTGCATGCTGGGAACTGAACCAAGCCTGGAAATTAAATGTCCAGAATCCAGCTCATAGGGACAGACGTTCTCCAAGGAACATCCTCTCCAACAAAAGCATGCACATAGTCACAACCACAAGAACTCCTCAGCAGGATGTACGGCCTAATGCATATGAAAGGGATCTTGAAAAGACATCCAGTCAATATTGCACAATAACGACTTGACTGTTTACCAAATAAATCAATGTGCATGAAATATTGATTTAAGTTACATTTCTTTTAATATGTTCGAAGAAACTGATACCGTTTTTGTTTGACAAATATATTAACTTTTTCAGTTATGTCATCCATTAATATTGTCAAGATAAAGTTGAAGTCTACCGTTCAAAAGTCTGCAGTCAGTAGAAAAGCGTTAAATAAAAAAATGGGGGGAAAGTTAAGACATTAATTATGTCACAAAACATTTCTATTTCTAGTAAATACTGTTGTTTTGAACTTTATATTGAAAGAATCTTGAATCACATTTCCACACAAATATTAGGCAGCCTGTAAGAAATGTTTCTTGGGCAGCAAATCAGGATATTAGAATGATTTCTGAAGGATCATCATGTGACACTGAAGACTGGAGTAATGATGCTGAAAATTCAGCTTTGCATTACAGGAATAAATTACATTTTAAAATGTATTAAAAAAGAATATTTTAATACATTTCATTTATTTTAAATTGGGAAAAAAATATTTAATAATTGCTGTTTTTACTATTTAAAAAATATACTAACCCCAAACTTTTGAATGGTACTGAACCACATATGTTGGGGGAAAATGTATTGGGTTCACTATTTTTTTCACAGCATTTTATGTTCAAAATTGGTATATAAAGTATTGGTATATAAAGTATAAAGGCTCACATTACCTCTTGCTCTCTGTCAGTCATCACAAAATAACTCTCTTTTACCGTATACTCACTCAGATTCCTAGTAACCCTTGTTCAGGTGTGTTTGATTAGGGTTAAAGCAAAACTTTTGCAGGGTTGCGGCTCTCCAGGACTGATGATCGCCACCCCTGCTCTAGGCGGATCCAGGGTTTTTCAGTTCTACTTTCTAAATATGAATTATCATATGCAGTAAAATAAAACAACATGTACATGAACAACACTGTATGATTTCATACAGTCTCTTCAGACCTTAAAACTGTACATGAATTAAGATTTTCTAGACCTTCTTCTGACCTTCTACATGAACTCCTTTTCACAAATTGAACAACTAAAAATAAGCACCACAGTTCTTTCTTAGTTGTATTAAGTGCAAACAATAAGTGCAGCCATAATCAAATAGGCTATACTTTCTCAATATTCAATGTGCAAATAGGGACCAAAATTTTCAAGCATGATACAGAGCTATAGACAACTACAACCTATTATAGCCTACATACTAATAACAGCCTAGATATGTTATGTAGCCTAATTTGCGTGCATCAGGGAGCTCTCAAAACACTCATCAGTACTGGGCATGCATTCTACAGTACAAGACATTCATTCTGTCAGACGCTCTGCAACAAATTCTTATGGACCAATGAGGGTTTTTTTTTTTTTGTTCACGCTGAAGTAAATTTAAAATAATAATTAAAAAAACATCTGGCCAATCCGACGCCCCTACACACGTGGGGCCTACAGCCATAGGCACGACTGTGCATTAATCCAAGCCTGGACAGAATAAATCTTACATCAACTTCCCCTACAATGTGGGCATGATCTTCTGTTACTCAGATAGTGTCATTGTAACTGTGTTGAATCTGTTCATGATAATGTCTGGGTTTGTGGGGTACAGTAAATCAGACTACATCAGCACAGATGATATCTGCACCCATGCTAGAAAGTCAAGGACAGAGTGACTGTGGTGTGTCAATCAAGACAGCTTATCATTGATCGTGAACATTTTTTCCTTCTCTCTGTTCCCCATATGTGTGTGTCATAGGTGTCCAGAATCTGTCCGACCAGAGACCATTCAACCCTGTTTACTGCCCTGTAAGAAAGACTGCATTGTAACTCTTTTCAGCGAATGGACAGCCTGCCCTACCACATGCCTGCCAGGTATTGATACAATATCTTCACACAACCTTTAGCTGTGACATCTCTTAAAGGGATAGTCAACAAAAAAATTAATTCTGCCATCATGTACTTAGTTGTTCCAAGCCTGTATGAGAAGACATTCATAGAGCAACTTGAGGGTGAGTAAATGATGACAGACAATTCCTTAATACATTAAAAACAGTAATAACAGAAATAATGCTACAATGTAAAATTACAGTGATACTTTCTGTTTGTACATATTTTAAAATGTAATTCATTTCCGTGAATTACAGAACTCATTACTCCAGTCTTTAGTGATCCTTCAGAAATTCATCTAATATGCTGTTCAAGAAATATTTCTTATTATTATCAATGTTGAAAGCAGTTGTGCTGAATAATATCTTTGCAGAAACTTTGGTGAATAGAAAATTGAAAATAATTTAAGCACTTAATGGAAATATTTTGTTCCATTATAAGTGTCTTCACTTCACTAATGCAGAAAAGTTTTAATCTAAAAAAAAATCTTATTGACCTTAAACTTTTGAACAGTAATGTACAGTATATCTAGCTCCGTAAAGGACCAAAAAGCACCTCAAATATATTGTAGAGGTGGTCCATAAGTGCACAATGTCCCCTGTCTTCTTAAGCCATGTGATAACTTTTTGATAAGACTGAAAAATAAGTTATTAATAGCTGAACATTTTGGTGACCTAATCTCTTGAAAGGACATTATAAACTGTAGGACTGAAAGGCCTGTGTTAACTTCCTTCAAAGTACTTGTTTTGTGATCCACAGAAGAAGAAAAACGTTTGGTAGGCCACTCAGAGGAGTTACGACTATGGCTGCAGAGTGAACCGACTTTCTTTAAAAAAAATGAACTACATAACTTAAACCAGAGTTTATTGTGTTGCCCCTTTTAAATTTACTGCAAGTGCCTTTCTATAAACATGATTATAATAGGGATATAAAAGGAATATTCAACATTACAATGAAAACCACATATCCTAATATTTTGACTCCTACCAGCTCTCTCTAATCTAATTTCCTAGGAGATAAAGCATAAAATATACAGAGTTTGTTATTCTAAAACAGATTTCATTACCTCCATTAAGGACAGTGTTTTGATAAATAAACAGGGATTTACACTTTCACACACTCGAGACTGCTAGGATGAGATGTCTCACACTTCTGTTGTAAACATGGTGAAAGCCAGACCACATACGTGTAGATCATTCTCAGAGACAGAGTGGCTTTTCATACCCACAGATTACTTCAGCTAAAGAAATGAGGAGTAAACAGTCATTTATTACGATTGAATCAAATGGTAACATTTGAAGAAATGTTTTAAATAACTGATATCCCCTGTGTAAATGGTGTGCTTTACCCTGTTGGGTCTTCTGTTAACGAGAGCGCCTTCTTAATTGTGCTATTATCAGTCTTTTAGTAATTATCAATGTGTAATGAGCCTTACAACGTCAGTTAAATGAAGTCGTTACATCAGTTTAGGATCCATACAGGGAGCAGGAAGTGAACTCCACTAGAGAATCATATCATTACCTCTTATCTAAAGAGCTGTTTGAATGGTTCCTGCTGTGATAATCGCTGTCAGAATACTAATAAAGTGAAAGATGGGTGAAAGTAATGTTTTCTTTGTGTGTGTACTGTGCAGTGAACAGCAGCGTGCCCTCACAGTCACGATACAGGATCATCATCCAGCAGGCGGCGAATGGGGGTCAAGAGTGTCCAGATACTTTATATGAGGAGAGAGAATGTGAGGCTCTTCTGGTTTGTCCTATTTACAGGTGAATAAACTGCAGTTGCACTAGTGGTTTACCAATTTATCAGAATGCGGTCCAGCCTGTTTTGGTTTTGTGGAGTCGATAGTATCAAAACCTGTTACAAATGCACACAGTTCAGAATTGCATGCAATGAAATGCGTGAATAAATATATTATGCTGTTTTGTAAGCTTACAAATTAAAATTACACAAATCACACACTGTAGCTGTAATTTACTGCACAAGTAAATGCCAAGCTATTTGCACGTTTCTCCACCTCATGAATATATGTGAATGCGATTTTTCTAATTGTTATTCTGCCAAGTTTATTCACAAATAGAAGGTTGTTGTTTTTTAAAACACTAATAGTTATAACAGATAGCATTTTGTTTCTGTCATTTTGTCCCAAATAAATAGTGTTATTTTAAACTTTTTATTCATCAGAGATTAAAAAAAACAAACTTACTTTTTTCAACCTTGATAATAAAAAAAAGCAAAGTTTCTTGAGCAGCTTTTCATCAAAGGAATAAATTACAAATTACATTAAAACATTAAAAAAAACTTTTGAATGTTAGCATATGAGAGAAAAATCATATCCACTCCATCATATCCAGTAATGCTGTATGCCATGTTATGTAAAGAATTGCCGATTCAATTATTCCACTTATACTACAGTTACCACACCTCATGACATTGATCAGATGATATATTAAAAGAAATGTGTCTGGTTTTTGCAGTTATAATGAAGTTATTAGAGAGATTGATTGATTGATTGATTGATTGATTGATTGATTGATTGATTGATTGATTGATTTATTGGCGTGTGTGAATTACCTGAGTCTGTGCATCTTTTTAACAGTGTTCAACAGAAGCGTCTTTACTAATATTGAAACTGTAAGTTCATCTGCTTAAAGAACATTGTTATTTCCTGGCAGGGTCGGCCAGGGGCCCCATGTCATTGTTCAGACAGTTCAGACAGTAATGCTTTGATAAAGTAAAACTTTGATAAAGTTTCAGTGGCATGTGTTAATGTTTGAAAATGAAAAGGCGGTGCTATAAAACTGGTGCAGACTGCAGAGAAGTGGAAAAAGAGAAAAGAAAGTGAGCAAGATAAGGGTAAATGATGGCAACTTCTTGAGGTCAAAGGAAGTCAACAGTATTTACATGTTTTCAAACAGCCATTCAGATTTTTGTTATTCACTTTGGTGTTTATCAAATAACACTAAATATTTAAATATGCCATATCTTGATTCAAAATTCTGTTTACACTTATGCCTAAATTTTCATAAATTATTTCTGAAAGCAATGGTTAAACTTTTAAATAGTTTTAAAATAATTTTTGGTAAATAATTGTTAAAAATGCTTCATTAGCAAATATATCTTCATATGTATTTATTGAAAGATAAGTGATTGAGTTTATTATCTTTTTACAAAAGGGTTATTAAAGTTAACAAAATCTGAAAAAAATCTGTTTTATTTTAGCTAGTTGACAAGGCAGTATTTCCCATTTAATGTAGTTTGTCATGATGTTTTAAAATAACTAACACTAGAACTGAAATAAAATTTAATAACTGTATGGGGCTCTTTTAATAATCTGTTTAGGGCACCTTAAATGCAAGGGATGGCCATGTTGCCTGACTACTGAGAACATGACAAGTAGCTTTTAAGTTGTTAAAATCGTCAGAGTGGCGCTGACAGCACGTTTCTGTGTGCGTGTATTTTTCCATGTGTTTAAGTGTGTGTCTGTCCTCTATGTGTGTGCATTTGTAAGGAGAATGCATAATAGAAATGTAATTCTGAGACACAAACACGGAAATAATTTGGCATTTTTATCATGTTGCTTACTATATGTATTTGCTTGGTCAGTGTCATTGTGGGTTTTGGTTCTTTTGCTGTTGTAAGTTGTAAGGACTTTTGAAATAACGGAAATTGGTTGGCGAAGTGATACGGACATCTACTTTAGCTGTACATTTCCTGATGATAATTGCACACCTCAGAACGTTTATAAACCAATCCGATTCAAGCATTCAACAGCCCTGTAGTATAAATTGCAATAATTTTAAACACCATTTTCTTCAATAATTTTTTTTATGCATATGCAGCTTTAATATAATACCTTCAAATTCATTTAGAACCTGAATAGAATGTTTGCCCTTTTAAACATGTATTTGCAGTGAATTGGGAATGTATTAGTTCATATTAACCATTGACCGCTCTGATCTCTAGACGTCGGCATTGGTATCTGCCATTGAAATTCCTTGTAATTAAAAGTATTGACAAGAAACTGTTTAGTATGCTGAAACAAAGTCATTCATTTAACGCAGTACTTCATTACCACTGGTTTATAGGATTTATTCAACAGTCACACATTTTTTTTTTTTTTGCTCATTTGCAAGGCTAGACCTGGGTCACATGGAGTGAATGTAATTTTCCTGTGCAAGCCCCTGAATAAAAAGACACTTAATTCCATGTGTCATTAAAGATTGTGACAGCATCAGACTGGATAACAATGGTTTAAGCATTGTAACCATAAGACTATTGAAATGCAGTGTGATTATCCTGAAAGGTCTGCTTACATGTGTAGATCTTTGTATTATTATTATTATTATTATTATTATTATTATTATTATTATTATTATTATTATTTAATTTTTATAGTATATATACAGTAGTTTATTTATAAGTGCCTGTCTTGGACTATAAAAATGTATTTCATGATAGCAATGCAGAGGATTCTTTTGTAACATCAACCCATCACTATAAATCTTCATCTCTTTTTTCAGATGGAAGACACACAGATGGCATCCATGTACTCTGGTCCCGGATTCAGTCCAGCAGGGAATGACGGGAGCCAGTGGATCGTGTGGTAAAGGATTAGAGATGAGAGGTAAAAAAAGTTTGCTTAATGTGAAAGAGTGGATTCTTATGGTACACTAAATAATCACCTGTTTGTTACTCTCCGTCTCTCCGATATGGTTTTTAACAAACCAGCAAAAGATAAAGTCACAAACATGTAGGCCAAGTAGAAAATGTATATGTATCAAAGTTGATTATTAGCCTACTCTTTAGAGAGAACTGGTTTGGTTTTGAGAGACCAAGACGTGCAACGTCTGTTTGATTGGTGAGCGTGCAGTGCTTAGGCTATTCCATTCATTCATATCATATCATAGCCTATGGTTTAAATCATTGCATTTTAAATATATACAAATAATAGAACGTGTATGATGTATTATTATAGGTGATATTAATCTTGCCAAGCTCTGATTTCACAGAGAGGCAACAGCAATGCAGTGTTTGATTTGCGCTCTTTTCATTCATAAAATTTACATTCATTCACAGACTTAAGAGATCCGTGTATAATATTGCGCTGATCCCCTGGCTCAACTGTTATCTAACAAACACCAGACTGTGGCAGCCATTATCCGTGCCATTCCGAATAATTTGGCTTCGGGCACACCTCTAATTATTACATTACATATTTTAATTTTACATGCAACATAGATAAAGTCATAGAAAGTAACATCTACACGCAATATGGTAATCCTAAAATTCACGTCGTACTTGCAAACTCTGTGCATGCATTATGGTTAATGCATGCTCGAGTAGTCGATTGTTTCTGACAGCGCCGACTAGTGGTTGAAGTAGTCAATCATACAACTACTTGACTAGTCTATGCAAGCTCTAGTGTGAAGTCACATTACCATACTTTTTGATTTACAGGGCTGTTTATGCATATGTATTTTTTCTGTAATCTACACTGAAGTTCTTCACTGAAGTATCTATAAAAGTTTTACAAGAAAATATTATTTTAGTCTTTCTACTTTAAAGTTTCATGTTTAATTCAGTGTGTTTAACACCTTTTTATTCTTCTTTTTTGTGAAAACATATTCTGAATAGAAATATCAACATATTCTGACATTTTTGTGCAAATGTTTTTGATGAACTGTGAGGAACTTTTGATGAAGTTTTACCTAATTATGTATATTTGATAAAGGGTATTAGTTATTAAAAAGTGTATATAAAAGAGAGAATTCTAAATTGGAAGCCTATCAAAGTTATTTAATAAACTGATTTTTCGAACATCTTCAATAATATTCAAACATTGTGTATTTTTCACAGAAACCTTGAATTTATTGAGATCAAATTAAACTAAATGATTGTATCCAGGTGTTAATACGTTTAGACACAATGTAGTGTGACATTTTACTGACCTTCCCCTGTTTATCAGAATTTCATATTATTGGTACAGTGGAAGAAAGCTGACATTTCTGTGCCGAGTCAAAGGTCAGTATTATTCGAGATATTGAGTGCATTCATTAAAATTAATGAAACCATTTATTTGAAATAATAAGTCTGTGTAAATGTTATCTTGCAATGGAAGATTCAAATAGCCAGCAGTAAGTAGCTGCTGTACGAGTGCCCCCGTAGCAAGGTTAGGATACGGGTTATGTGAAGAATGACTGTGGCGAGGACTTGCCTTTGTGCAGATTGAATTTTGTGGTTTATTTAAACCAGCACTTGACATACTGCTGACCTCCCCTTGGATCTCACAGCATGAGGGCATAAATTAAAGTAAACAATAAATCTTGGCTAATTTACAAATGTTCACCGATTCGTTCCTGCTTTTTATTCCACAAGCTCTTGTTTTAGCTTAGTTATAAAAAATTACGCAGGTTGTTTATGTACCCGGATGATTTATTGTTGTATTTTAGGCAGGCATCCCCGGGTGGTGTATTTTTATTATGCTTGGTGTACTCAGGTGGAGTAGTGGCTTGAGACAGGCATGCAGAGGCTCACAGCCATACACATGCAAATAAGCCAGAAGCAGAGTCCTGCTGTGTTTGAGAACACTTGCTCTATCAGCATCCTCCAAAATAAATAACATAGCTAGAAGGCAATGCAGTAAATTACAATAAATGAACCAGAAAGACAGACACCTCTGCAAAACTAATGCGAACCTCACACATATTGTGCTTTCACAGACAGTTTTACAGCGACAGAGTAACCAGAAGTCATTCGTTTTCAGTGAGAGTCAGTGATGCGCGGGTCAGTGTATAAACAACCCGCACCCGACCGATGTTTTCAACTAACCCGGCCGCTACTCGGACCGCAAAAAACGAAAAAGGAAATATTGTACTTGTCCGACCCGCATTTTTTTAATAGTAGTAAATGCGTCGCCCCTTTATATTATAAAATAAAGCCCAGGCCTGGTCCTCTCTCGTCCTTCACTGTCGTCGCTCCAGTTTTATATCCTTCCATCTCCTCCGTGGGCCTCGAGACCGGTGGGTCGAACAGGTGTAGCTCATCTCCAATCACTCCACCGGCCTCGCTCCCACGTCGCTCGGCCCCGCCCCACTCATCACATACCCCCATCGCCCCTCGCAGGCCGGGGGGTACTCCTGAGACTGCGCTCTACTCCCCCCCCCCCCTTCCTCCGGGGGGGACCGGTCACGGGGACCTGCGGGAACCTGGGGGGAGGACAGGCGAGGCGAGAGAAAAGGAGATGGAAGGAGGAGCGACAGAGATGAGAGAGGGGAGAGAGGAAAAAAAAAATTCCAGTTCCCAGACGCACTGCTGCTCGGCCCTTCACCAGCTGGGTGATTTCCTCCGCGGTGCCTGGCGGTGGCACTGGACGGCCCTCGGCTGGTGAGAGTTGGAGATGTGAGGGGATATGAGTGACTGCATCTGTTGGTGATCATGTAAGCACCAGTGCTGTTCTCTCATTGGTAGTCTGGTCTCATCTCATTACTCTTGGTGTATAATGTTAACATGTATAGTTTTTTTTTTGGGGTTTTTTTCATTTAGATATATTCATATGATGTATTGACAGCATCTATATTTATGAACAGTTTTAGAAACTAAAAAAAATATTAATCCTTTATATTACTCATATTATATATAAAAATAATAATAAAAATAAATAAATAAATAAATAAATAAATAAATAAATAAATAAATAAATAAATAAATATATATATATATATATATATATATATATATATATATATATATATATATATATATATATTAGGGGTGTAACGGTACGCAAAGATCACGGTTTGGTACGTACCTCGGTTTTAAACAGAGGTGGGTAGAGTACCCAAAAACTGTACTCAAGTAAAAGTAAAAGTACTTCTAGAAATATTTACTCAAGTAAAAGTAAAAGTACTAGTCTTGAATAGTTACTTGAGTAAGAGTAAAAGAGTATAGGATAAAAAATCTACTCAAGTAGTTCGTTACTAGTTACTTTGGGTCATATATACTGAGCCTATTTTTATTTAGATATATAGATAAAATGTATGTAATGTATGTGTGTGTGTGTAAATGTATATATTTCATCAGCCTTTACTCCAATTTATGTAATTTATTATAAAACCCTGTCTGTTTACTTAAGTAACAGATATAGGTGTCATGCCTTAACATATTTTTAATACGACTGACTTTATATTAAATGTGAATTTAACATTGAAAGTTAATGTGATATAAATATTGCTACTAATCTTTCATTGTTCAGAAAGAGAGCAAATAACATTTACATTATTAAAGATCATTTTCACTGACAGTCTAGATTTCAATCACTCTCAGAAACTCCCATTAAAATCACTGCAACTGTTAACACTGTGAAATCAATATCTTAATTAAAGATTCGTACACACATCTGCACTTTGTTGTTTCTTACGAGATAATTCACCAGAACTAGGTATTCAGTCCGCGAGCGAGTGAAGGAAGCACCGGCATTTCAGCGATGACTCATCTGAACGCCTCTGATTGGCCAATGCTTTAATAAGCTAAAAAAAAAAATCATGTGTGATTTGTTATAATGCGCAGTGCTGTAAAAACAGCACAGTAGACAGCACACGCAGTGTTCATCTAATAAGGATCTCCATCGCAAGCAATAGCCTTTGCAGATTTGCTTTCAATTCAGTGCAGTTCCATAGCCCCGTTTTCAACGCTGCTGATGTTAAACGTTACAACTCTGAGTGAACCACTTCAGACGCTCAGCGCGTGCGGCAGGGAACTGAACGAATCATTCAAACTGATTCATGAACCAATTCACTCGTTTGCCATTTGGTTTGATCAAGCCTTTGAAAAGAATTGACTCAAAAGAATGAATCATTCGCGAATGGGCATCGCTCATTGCCCAGAGAAAAGTAGACGGCGCGTTTGGAATAAACTGAAGCATTTATAACATTTATTGCAATAAGATAAAGTAACGAGAGGAGCGTCGCCCACAGTAACGAAGTAAAAGTACAGATTTTTCCCCAAAAATTTACTCAAGTAAGAGTATAAAGTACCCATCTTTAAATATACTCCAAAAAGTATTAGTTACCCCAAAAAATTACTCAAGTAAATGTAACGAAGTAAATGTAACTCGTTACTACCCACCTCTGGTTTTAAAGTCATGGTTCGGTTCATTTTCGGTACAGTAAGGGAAAGAAATGCAAACATTAAACTGCAGGTTGTTTATTACTATACACTTTTTAAAAAATACTTTTTAATAAAATAAATATAAAATAAAAAAAAGAATAAGAAATAAAATACTGCTGCAAAGTTCTCCACTAAATAAAATACTCTCAGTCTCAAACCAATATCATATAATAAAATATAATGAAAAATATAAATATATCACTATGATTACAGTGCAGCATTACCAATCCCAGCTTGTAGGCCTGCTTCACCAGAACCGTGCAGTGCCTGCTGCTGTAGGTGACAGGGAGACCGCCGACAGACCAGGCTCTTGTCTTCATGACGACAATATCTATACTTCATGATGAGCATAAATATAAAGCCTACTGATAAAGGACACCGTCAACAGTATTGACGGCAAAAAAAGACTATGTTTGACAGGTGCAATATTTGAAAATCGATAATTATTTATTTTTAAAATTACATTTATATCTGAATTTATGTCAACCTATAGACTTTCAAACATCAAAGTGTCATGAATTAATATGTATTTGTGTACAAAATGACATATAAACATATTTTTCTATTCTATTTTGCCTGGAAACGCTTCCAACACACTTGCGTGTCGCGTGACAAATAGGCGTCGGTTCTATTTCTAGCATGCACGCGTTTTCCGCGCGGCTCGAGCCGCGCCTGAGACGCGCGTCTCACGCAGGCAGTCTGCAAGCTCTAACCTGTTAACATGGGAGCCGAATTAAAAACGGACACGCCACGCGGCTGAAACGCTTGTGCCACGCATCCAGTGTGTCGCCGGCCTTAGAATCAGCTGCAGGGCGGGATTTGCGCTGAACGCGGAGACTTCCGCCACTTAATATGTTCGTTTGGAAACACGAAAATGTACTTATGTTCTGCATACAAAATATTGCATTCTGTCATTCGGTACACACGTGCACCGTACCGAAAGCCCTGTACCGAAACGGTCCAGTACGAATACACGTACCGTTACACCCCTAATATATATATATATATATATATATATATATATATATATATATATATATATATATATATATATATATATATATATATATATGTGTGTGTGTGTATGTGTATATATATATATATATATATATATATATATATATATATATATATATATATATATATATATATATATATATATATTTCATTTATTTATTTATTTTTAATAGTTACAGTTTACTATTATTTTTGGAGCCATTAACCCCATCCATACCCTAAACCCAACCACCATATAAAAAATAACCACATTTGCACTAATACAGGCTGATTTATTTGATAATAATTTCATAATTTCAAAAATAATTTGAAAAATAAATTGAAAATAATTGTTTCAGATTTTAAGACATTAAAAATAAATATGATGTATTCCTGTAATTGCAAAGCTGAATTTTGAACAGCCATTACAGTCTTCATTGTCACATGACCTTTTAGAAATCATGATTATTTAAAATTGTCTCTTGTATTCCATTTACTATTGTTTACTGTTATTTTTTTAATTTTATGCGTCCTTTTTGAATAAAAGTATTAATTTTGTATATATATATATATATATATATATATATATATATATATATATATATATATATATATATATATATATATATATATATATATATATATATATACATATATTATTGACCCCAAACCATTAAATGGTAGTGATTGAATACAGCATTAGAAATCAGTAATAATGTCAGAATATTGTCAGTAATACTGTCAAATTAATCAAATATGTTAAATTTGGTGGCACTGAATATATTTAATAAATATTTTATTTAATTACTAAATACATTAAACCAACTTAATAATTGCATGAAGTCAATAGTCTATATAAGAGGATGCATGTAATGCATTTGCACGTAAGGTGATTCATATAACTGAAGTTTTAGATGCTGTTCTTGATCCATACTTTACATCTAAATCCCTGTGTTCACTAGTGAAATCTTGCTGGAGGGTGGAACTATGTCATTGCTTGTTTGTATAAAGTTAAACTTTACGCACCTTTGTCCCACTGCCAGCGGTCACTGTCATTCACATCGCTTCAAATCACCAACTCTCATTTAAAATGTTGTTACTGAATTACAGTGTAGGCAGGAAAGCTCACGTTGACAGCGCTTAACACTTTAGAGGTCACCAAGTCACTGTAGAGTTAGTTGCTAGTATGTGTTCTTGCACAATGAACCTCCTACTAGCAACCAACTGTTCAACGAAAACTCCTGTCATAGTCTACAAAACCTTCTGCACATGCAGAAATCTGTATTATCAGATAGGTTGTATTTACCATTATAGCATGTCAATGATGGAGTGTTTTTGGATTTGCTCTGGTAAATTTTAGCTGACAGTGTTCAACGCTTTGTCATTTTACTCTTGTTTCTAAAAAGCTGCTTGTACTTTTTTTCAGTTGGGGATCTTATTTTGCACATTTTGGATTGAACAACTCTTTGGTGTCCACTAAATCATGTCAGAGGTATTTAAGAAGGCACATATATTGATTGTACCACACATGCCAATCTTCGTCTCACATTATGGATTAAAATGTCTTAGTAAATCAGTTCCCATTATTATGGGGTGGCTATGGGAGTGTCTTTCCCACATATCAAGACCTTAATTTGAGGAGCACATGAAAGGGTTACTCTAATGAGAAGAGCTATCTTCAGGGGGTGCCGTTAATGAGTACTGAGGAGCTTAACTGGCAAGTCTTTTTTTTCTGAAAGTCTTTTTAAGTGCCAAAAAAGTTCTCTTCTGTGTCCTTTTGAGTAGTCAGTAAACACTGTCACCTTTGTAAGTGGCTGCATTATTAAGTTGAACTCTGTCATGAGCTGAGATAAGAATAAAATGTTAACAATAGGTGGAGGAGATACATTGAAAGAGAGTGGTATAGAGATGGACGAGAGAGGGGAAATAATTGTGCTAAAAATGGGCAGCCTGAGCGCTCCAATCAGAACGTCACAACTGTCAACCTTTCTGTCTCTGGAGCACAGCAGTAACCGGGAATGAATGTGAAGAAGAAAAGGAAGCTAGTAGACACAGAGTAGGAGGGAGAAACTGATGTCTTTCCTGGCAGGCATATGAAATTCTAAAGATTAGGGGAAAAAAGAATCTCATGTGAAAACTCACATTTAACATTTGAATCTGAAGGGCAAAACGCTCAGAATCGATATTCAGTCTAGTGCACAATGTCATTTTAGGAGATAATGTGCTACACAGTTCTGTTGATTCTAACTGGTCGAAAAATACAGATAAAATGTCTTTGCAATCATAATCTGAATATGTCATTTTTATGACTGTAGAAACACAAAAGCAAACTGATGTTTTATTAAAACATCATCCCACGCCTATATACTATCTCCACCCACGTTACTCTGAAGTGGAGAGAATTTCAACATTTGAAATTCAAATAGGAATCAATAAGATGTGTTAAAGGCATGTTTACATGTATGCCTCTTCAAAGACATCAGAGGGTCATTTTCTGAGATAACAGCATTAGATTGCCCTAGGGAAGGTGGCGTCCATGTGGATGTTAGTCAAATGTGATTTCATGCACATGGTCTTTGTTCTGTATTCTAAACTCTATATTGATCCTTCTCTTCTGTGTTCAGAGAAAGTCTGGCACAAATTTGCAAATCAAAAATCTGAATCAATACATTATTAATTATCAATGTGGCACATGCAGTGGAGAGTGAACACCTACTAAACACTGGCAAAAAAAAAAAAAAAAAAAAAAAAACATATATATATATATATAGTACAGACCAAAAGTTTGGACACATCTTCTCATTCAAAGAGTTTTCTTTATTTTCATGACTATGAAAATTGTAGATTCACACTGAAGGCATCAAAACTATGAATTAACACATGTAGAATTATATATGCAATTATATACATATCAAAAAGTGTGAAACAACTGAAAATATGTCATATTCTAGGTTCTTCAAAGTAGCCACCTTTTGCTTTGATTACTGCTTTGTACACTCTTGTCATTCTCTTGACGAGCTTCAAGAGGTAGTCATCTGAAATGGTCTTCCAACAGTCTTGAAGGAGTTCCCCGAGAGATGCTTAGCACTTGTTGGCCCTTTTGCATTCAGTCTGCGGTCCAGCTCACCCCTAAACCATCTCGATTGGGTTCATGTCCGGTGACTGTGGAGGCCAGGTCATCTGGCGCAGCACCCCATCTCTCTCCTTCTTGGTCAAATAGCCCTTGATGCCTTCAGTGTGACTCTACAATTTTCATAGTCATGAAAATAAAGAAGACTCTTTGAATGAGAAGGTGTGTCCAAACTTTTGGTCTGTACTGTGTATGTATATATATATATATATATATATATATATATATATATATATATATATATATATATATATATATATATATATATATATCCAAAAATGTATTGGTCAACAAAATTACTATAACGCTGCCATACTCATCCTTTTTGCCACTAGCTCATTCTGCTATAGTCTAGCATACAGGTCTTCTATCTTGGAAATATAAAGTTTTACTTAGAAGAGATAAACTTTTTAATGAGCTCAAGAGCATGAGAAATCTTAACAACATACCATTGTGAGAGGTAAGAAATTTTAATGTGGTAGTTTATTGAGACCGTTCACCTTCATTTGTTTCTTTGTCTGCATCAGTCCACCACATTCCTTTCATCCTTTCTGGAAGCAGTGCTGGTATCCTCATTTTACATGTTTAAGGTATAAAACACTTTTATAATTGAAATTCCAGGAAAAAGTGTTTTTATAGTATGGTTAAATGTATTTGTGTCCATAAGTCTGTATGGATGATGTGTGTAGTTAATTTGTAATAGAACTACTAGACACCTTGTCAGTAGTCACTAGATCGCTGGTAAGGAATAAAAATACAGACAGCGTCTGAGGATCTCTTTGGAAGGATTTTATTTTTTATTTTTTATTTTTTAAGAATTTTTATTTTTTTTAAAAGTTAATACTTTTATTTAGCAGGGACAGTGGTGTCAAAAGTATTGGCATTGATTACTCAAGTAGAAGTATAGATACTAGGGTTTAAAAAGACTTTTGTAGAAGTTGAAGTATCAACTCAAGTTTTTTACTCAAGTAAAAGTGTAAAAGTACTGTTTTAAAAAACTACTTAAAGTATAAAAGTAAAAGTAATGTAAGGGGATAAAATGCCATTAATGACAAAAGCTTGGGCCGTGCCAAAGGGGCCTATTGTGCACTACCCCACCTCCTCAAAAAAACATTTTTCTAAAGGCCATAATGACTATAATGTTATATTAAAATATTCATGTTGAAAAATTTGGGATGCACCAGACTACCTGTTTCAGCCGCATATATGCCCATTGAAAATTAACTCATTTTAGTACAATGCAAATACATTAAAGAGCTAGAGATATGATGACTAGTTGCCAATAAGTATTTTTATGGTGCATAAAGTCCAACTTCAGAGGCATGTCATCAATAACCTTTAATGGTATGTAAATGTACATCCAAGCTTAGCTGCAGGAATCTGCGAGGGGAATGGACAAGAACATTAGTGCAGGCTTAGTAACAATTACTCTTGTATGGTTTTCTGTTTACAATAAACATTATAGTTTTGTCAAAATGAATGATTAATCCAAGTGTTTAATCAAAAACTAAATAACTCATAATCCTGATACCTTCTTGATTTATAGCTTCTTGTATTCGGTACATACGTCTGCTATGTCCAGTGTTCGAGGGGTAATGAGTTACGAAGTTGGTATAGCTACTTATCACAACATTGTCAATCACGTCATCAATCGCAAACAATAATTTATTAAAAAGTCTCGCTACCGAACTACCTTCAGTAGCTTAATTTGTGGAGGAGGAAGAGAAAGCACCCATTTGGTAAATGAGCCAGTGAAAAATAATAACTTTTAAGTAGGGTCCAGTGCATTTTCGATACTTTTAAAACGGTACCGGCGCCTAAACGGTGCCTGAACCGATACTTTAAAAAAAAAGAACTACAAAAATAACTATGGATAACATTAAAGCACATTATAAATATTTAAAATAAATCCATAGCTTTCACCTTGGATGCTCTCATTTCCCAAGTTGTGCTTCCCTTAATCTAAGGCTAATAAATGTATTTCACAATCTGGGTCATTATTTAATACAAAACCACACATAATGTTTCTACTGTATCTCTGTCACTCACTCTGATATTTAGTTAAGATGAGTGCTGTCTGTCACTGTCTTTAATCAGTTCTGTGAACTACTCTATGCTCATTCTTTATAGGGTAAAAAGGGTTTTAAGCCAGTTATTAATATCTTTTGCTGTAGTGTGTCAGTAGGAAATATCAGTTTGCCAATAATTTTAATAATAATCTAGTGCGATTTTGAATGCACAGGCAGTTTGACAACGGCAAAATGAATGTTTGGAAATGTAAACTGATATTTTCTACTGACACACCACAGCAAAATATATAAATAACTGTCCGAACACCATTCTTTTTTTAAGTGAAAATACTAACGTGCCTAAGACTTTTGCACAGTAGCTAGTGTATGTATAAAGTACATATGATTAAATTAAGTATATTTAAATAAGTGTAATTAAAGTATGTGTTCGTTCATATGTGCTAAGGGCAAGATTTTCGCTGGAGGAAAAGGCTGTGGTGTGATGAGCGGTCAGTGGTGACAACTCAACACTTTACAGTAGATGAGAAACCGACTGCTCCCTCGTGACCTTTTGTAAACTGTATTTATGACAAAGAACTGCACAGATACGGATATTCTAACAATCTAACGATAAACACATACCTTGTGTCCTCTGTTTGTGTTTAAGTGCGCTTGCGCTGCTCTGCTGCGGTCTGCGGATTGAAGAGCGCGCTCAAAGACGGGGAGGAGACCGATCTGATGCCGGTTTCATATGAAACTTAAGGGGACTGACTCTGAGGCGATCGGATACCATTTCCATACCCAACCCTACTTTTAAGAAATATATTTTTTGATAAACGAACCCAAAACTGGCTATGTCCTTGCTGGAGTGTGATGTGATTTGTGTCATGTGCAGGATCGATGGATCGTGTACAAACCAAATAGGGTGTCGGAATGGTATATGTTTATACTTCTCATCCAACCACAATCAAATTCACTCCATCCGGATGGCGCGATTTATCTGGATAGGTTTTTTTTTTTTTTTTGAATGATGACAAGCCAGAATGAAAACAAGCCGAAATGAAATAGCAGTAATGAAGCTATTTTTAAAATGTAAGGAGTAGAAAGTACAGATACTTGCGTGAAAATGTAAGGAGTAGAAGTAAAAAGTCGGCTGAAAAATAATTACTCAAGTAAAGTATAAATACCCCAAATTTCTACTTAAGTACAGTAACGAACTATTTGTACTTCGTTACATGACACCTCTGAGCAGGGATGCATTATATTAATCAAAAGGGACAGTAAAAAAATTTTTTTTGATGTTAAAGAATTTTGTTTCAATTATTATAATTTAATTTTTTTACATATACGTATTGCTATTGCCACAATGAAATCAACTTCTGTTTTTTCTATGATACATTATGTGTAATGTCTTGGTCACTGGAGCAAGTAATGTTATTTTAGTTGTTCTTCATTGATATTCTCTGTAAACAATGTGAGCTCAACCAATTATAAGACATGCTATATAGTCTGAAAAGTTTCCTTCAAGTGCCATCGTTACAGCTATGTGTTAAGTGTACTCCCATGAAAAGCCTTTGCTGAATGGAAGCGAACCATGCTGTGTGGGACTCTGTCAAAACATGTCATCATGTAAGGCAGAGTGGCAAATTTAAGCCAGTGTGTGAAAAGTCCTCAGCACAGTCTCTGCTGTCTGCAAGGAAAGCATCACATTGAATGGAATGGATCCAGTGTGCTGAAAAGGTAACAGGAGGCTTCACATTTGCCGAGCATATAATTTATTGTTCCTCAGTGGCGGTGATGCAGAAAGACTTGTACAATTTTTAAAGTAAACATTAATAACTGCAAATGTGCTGTTGTATTAAAGATGTGTTTGATTGTGTATCCTCTAAGGAGTGAGCTGTGTGGACGAGTATGATGAGATGGCAGCCGTGTCAGAGTGTCTCCGGTGGGCCGGGCCGATACCGTCACGCTTCAGGAGCTGCTGGGTGCCATGCAAGGATGACTGCACCTTCAGTTCCTGGTCTAAATTCTCTGAATGCTCTGGCTGTGGAAGTCGGCGTACCCGCAAACGCACACTAACAGGTGAGACCCACTGAGAAAACTCAAAGGTGATTCACAAAGTATTCACAAAGTTGTGAATATATAACGTGTATTATGATAGCTCCACATGTCTAATAACAAGCTGTGTAACTCCTGGTTGAGTCAAGAGGCTGCAACTTCAGCTTTATCTAGACTGAGTTCTCTTTTGCGGCTTATTTTGCTTGAACGATCAAATACAAACAAAAATGTGTCAGTCCTGGTGAGAATTCATATAAACACAATCGGATATATCCTAAGTGTAAACTGTTGAGGGAAAAATTTATATAATTTATCCATATATTGGATTTGTGCATTGGATCTTAAAGTGAGAGCAGCGTAATACTCCTGTTGCAAAATAACTGAATTGTAATATTTATTTCTTTATCATGAAATGAAATTACTTGTGTCATGTCACCCTGCAAAAAAAAAACTGTGACAGTCAACAAACTAAACCCTTATACCGTAGCAAGTCAATAAGCTTGTTTATACAGTATCCTGACGAGGTCGGGTACAAATTAGTGGCGTATTTTTTAAATCCTTTGTGAGCAGTGCCAAGATGTACAATGGCTCACAACTGTAGTAGCACTTGAGGAATATCATTTTAACAAAGGGAGTAAGCTGATAGACAAGTTAGCTTTAGTATATATAGCTGAGCATAATTGGTATTGGAAAAGGAAGTAATTTAAAGCAAACTTTGTGTTTAGTGCTCCAGTCAGGACTGTTGAGAAGAATTGACATTAATTATTTCATTAACTATCCTCCTCTTCTTTCCTTTTCCTTTTTATTGCACCTACCCAAAATATTTTGAAAGTCCTGTCTATCATCAGAGATCAGAGACCTGCTGTGGACTGCTCTACAGGCAGATTTGGAGCTGTCTTTTAGGGAATTACTGCATTGCTTTCTCCTTTAGTTAGTTTGTTCGCATACAAATCATGATTGCCTCTCATTAAGGTCCTGCACATCACACAATGTGACATATTCACTGTGTCAGATAAACTTTCAAAGGCTTTCTTTGCCTCACACTTTCAGGAAATCCCACATCCAATGCGTTCACAGGCTAAAATGTCAGATTTCAATCTAGAAATTCAAGAGCATCAAAAAAAAAAAAAAAATTGAAATGAAATTGCTAGCTAAGTGTGTGCTTCTTGCTTAATTTAATGCACGATTCAGCAGTTGTTGGTTTCTGGAGGTGTCATCAATAATGAACTGTCGCTGGGGAAAGTGTGCATGTGTTCGTTTTATATTTCACACTGTTAGAGCTTTTTTCTATCACTGAATGCCTCTGTACACCAAAAACAGATGGAGGCTGGCAAACGCTTCCTAGGAAGCTTCTGGACACCCATGAGAGTGTGCATTTCTCTTTGCCTCTACCTCTACTGTGTCCATCTCTCTCGCTCTCTCGCTCTCTCTCTCTCTCTGTATAAGTATTGTATATGAGGCCTGCTGTGAGACCAACAGATACAGACACTTAGATCGATAGAATGTTTATTTGGGAGTCAAATAATTATTCACTCAACAGATTTATTTAAACCACACTGATTCATTAAGAAATAAAACAATTGACTGTTTTTTTGAGTGAGTCTGAATTATTTGTTCAACCGATTCATTCATAAACATGATTTATTCTATGCAGATTTATTCAGGTTCAGCTCTGTTGTGTGTTGCTCAGGGACCCTCAAGCAGTAGTGGATGAAGTACACATATCAAGTACTTTAGTAAAAGTGCAAATACCCCAATAAAATATTGCTCCAGTAAAAGCATAAAGCATTGTTAATTTTGAGAGCAAATTTTGATTTAGTTTTAGTCATAGTTTTAGAATAGTTTTAGTTTTGTTTTTTTTTTTATGAAAATGTAAATATATTTTTAATGTGATAGTTTTTGTCATTCAAAATGTTTTTGTCTCATTGTTGTCAGTGATAAAAATGACGCTGACGAACGTTATGACGAAAATTATTCGAAAACGAAATTAACATTGCTTTTAAGTACTCTAAAAGTACAAAAATGTATTGGATTTTTAATGTACAACTTTTAAAAGTAAAAAGTACTGATTTTGATTTCCATTACACGAGAGTAGATGTTAAAACTTCATGCTGATTTGAACTTGGCTCTCGCCAAGATAAGCACCAACTAAGACGTAGCTTTACAGTAAACTAATGTGATCCATATGTGTCTCCATCCATTTATGTTTCCTTCCATATGATGATAGATATCCTTCTGTTTGGTATTGACGGCTGAAGTGTAATGCTGGCTCCAGGGATCAGCTTATTTTGCCTCCCTGGCGCATCAGCACACACAACGGCTGCGATGCTGGCTCCGGGATCAACCATATTGCGGCCTCCCCAGCGCATCACCATGACAACTGTCTGGATTGAGCTAAGTAGGGTACATCTCTGGGGTCTTCAAGTGGGCACCTTCCATCCTCAGTGTTTCGTCGACTAGCCCACGACACCTCAAGAGGGCTCGACGGTGATGCTGGCGTCCCAGCATCACCCCCCTCTGTCCCCCACTCAACTCAGCCCAGCTTACTTTCCTGTACATCAGCGTTTCTTTCTTTCTATTGTGCTTGAGATCCCCAGCCAGAATCTTTTCGTCTCAACCACAGCCAGTTGCTGCTCCTCTCTGCTGCTTCAGCTAAGTTCTTCACTGTGCGACGCAACTCTTGGCCGCTGAATCCGACGTCTCTGAGAAACCGGGTTGTAGAGTGTGCCACAAATCCTCGACAACCCACTTCCACTGGGTAAACCCGGACTCTCCATCCTCGCTGTTCCGCTTCAGTGGCTAGTTGAGCATACCGCAGTTTCTTCCTCTCATACGCCTCATCTACAGCATCCTCCCATGGCACTGTTAACTCTATCAGGTGAACGAGGCGTGCTGATCCAGACCACAAGACAATATCTGGTCGAAGGTTAGTGGTGGCAATCTCAGGTGGAAAAATAAGCCGTTGACCAACATCTGCCAGCATTTTCCAGTCTCTAGCAGCTTCCAGTTGTCCTGGGCGAGAATTGGTTTTAACACCTTTTCTTGGTGGTTGCTCTCCTGGGCGTAGGAATGTTGTCTTTTGGGTGTAATGTTTTGATGGAACAGGTGGCAACTTATTGGTCATGTTACGCTTGTCTTCCAATGCTAAGGCCAAACATCGCAGCACCTGGTCATGGCGCCAAGTAAACCGTCCTTGGCTAAGAGCCACCTTACATCCTGTCAAAATATGCCTTAATGTTGCAGGTGATGAACACAAAGGACATGAGGGATCCTCTCCTACCCAGATGTTTAGGTTCTGTGGTGATGGGAGAACATCATATGTTGACCTGATGAGGAAACTGATCCTGCTCTGTTCCATTGACCATAGGTCTTGCCAGCCAATCTTGCGTTGTTCCACACTCTCCCACCTCATCCATTCTCCCTGCTTGGCCTGGGAAATGGCCTTTACACACCTCATCCTCTCCTCCTGCTTTTGCACCTCGTTGACTACCAACTTCCTCCTTTGAGCTGGGGCTGCCTTGTGCCATGTAGGAGGAGCTGAACTGAGACCAAGACCCCCTCTTCCATGCTGAACTTGCCCAATGATATCACCAATTCGAAGGGCAGCCTTTGCATCTTGCACAGCTTTCTTTGCCGCCCACTTTCTTCCAGTTTTCAACACAGGTGCTGCTTCCCTTACGCATTTGTCGCGTGACTCTACTAATGTCATTTCCAGTCTGACCTTGGCGCACTTAAACTCCTCGGTTAGAGCGGAGACTGGTAGCTGCAGAATTCCTTTACCATAAAGTCCCACTCTGCTGAGGCAGCGTGGAACTCCCAACCATTTCCTGATGTATGAACTGATTAAAGCTTCCAGCTTCTCTACTGTTGTCAAAGAAACCTCATACACAGTCAGTGGCCACAGCAACCTCGGCAGTAGACCAAACTGAAAGCACCAGAGTTTTAGTTTGCCTGGTAGAGCGCAGCTGTCTATGCTCTTCAACCCTTCCACTGCTTGTTGTCTAACTTCTCCCACACGAACTGTGTCCTTTAGATCCCCGTCGTACCATCTCCCAAGACTCTTCACTGGCTTCTCAGACACTGTTGGTATTGCCTCACCATTAATGAAGAATGTTTTATCTACTACTTTGCCTTTGATTATAGAGATGCTCCTTGATTTAGTGGGCTTGAATTGCATTCGTGCCCATTCAATATTATTGGTTAATTTGCCCAATAAACGATTAGTGCAGGCTACTGTTGTAGTCATGGTTGTCATGTCATCCATGTATGCTCGAATTGGTGGTAGTCGCATTCCAGAAGCCAAGCGCTCTCCTCCGACTACCCATTTTGATGCCCTAATGATTACTTCCATTGCCATGGTAAAAGCCAGTGGAGAAATGGTGCATCCTGCCATTATTCCAACCTCTAGGCATTGCCATGTAGTGCTGAATTCTGAAGTTGAAAAACTAAATTGCAAATCTCCAAAGTAGGCTTTCACTAAATTTGTTATTGTCATCGGTACACTAAACAAATCAAATGCTGCCCAAAGAAGTTCGTGTGGCACTGAACCATATGCATTAGCCAAATCCAGGAATGTCACATGGAGCTCCTTCCTCTCCTTTTTGGCTGATTGAATTTGTTGCCAGATCACATTGATGTGTTCTAAGCATCCTGGGAAACCTGGAATGCCCGCTTTTTGTATTGAAGTGTCAATGAAGCAGTTCTTTAATAGGTAAGTTGACAATCTCTGAGCAATAATGCTGAAGAAAATCTTGCCTTCAACGTTTAATAGGGAAATGGGACGAAACTGACTGATGCTTGTAGAATCTTTTTCTTTAGGTATAAAGACTCCACCTGCTCGGCGCCATGCTCTTGGTACAACCTGTTTTTCCCATGCCACTTTCATCAATTTCCACAGAATTCGTAGAACTCCTGAAGCACTCTTGTACACTCTGTACGGAACTCCATTAGGCCCTGGAGATGATGAAGCCCTTGCTTTTTTCACAGCTTGCTCTACTTCTCTCCACTTAGGTGCACAGTCCTCCATTTGGTATTCTGGTGGATTGATAGGTGGGATGTCTGACGGAATTGACATAGGCTCCTGCCTTTTTGAATCTGTATGTGTTTCCTCCAAATATCTCTCCAGCTCAACCTTAGATGCTTTTAGTGTGCCATTCTTCTCACTGGTGAATAACTTCTTTACAAATTTGAATGGGTCTTTATAAAAGTTAGCTCTCGCACGCTCCTTCTTTTTGTAGCGTTTCCGTAGGCGCTCAGCTCTGCGCAATGTTGCAAGCTTATCTTTTATGGCCCTTTGTAAGAGATTGAGTCCCTCCTTCTGACTTTGTTCTGCTCTTCTCCATTGCTTCCTCAGCTGTCTCCTTTCTCTAACTAAGCCTTCAATCTCCTGCAGCCGTCTAGACTTTCCAGGAATAGTATGTACTTTTTCCTTCCTTTTTTCAACTCCAAACCTCTCACTTCCATATGCGTAGATGATGTCCCCAAATTTATCCAGCTTCTTTTCAACTGTTCCACTTAATCTTCCCAATGCAAAGCAGAGATCTGTGTTTACTGTGTCCCATTCAGTTTTCTCACAAGCTCTTGGCCATTTAACTCCAGGCCTGTGCCCTTTGAGGTTCTTTTCTCTCTTATGCTGATTTGTCTGACCGGGTTCACAAGGATCATTAGGTTCATCACTAACTGTGTCCATGCAAGTCCTCCTCACGTCTATGACAGGGGTGCTGATATCCTGCGAACTGTGGTTTGCTTCCTGTCGCTGGATTTCATTCGACTGACTTGACTGGCTTCGTAAGAAGTACTGATCAATGCGAGGCCCTTGTCCCTTCTCCCTCAAGCATTTCATTTTCCCTTGATGAATCTTCAAACCCCTGACCGTTGTCGCCTTGCTCCAGCCGCAGACACAAACCTGGAGCTCCATGTCTTTGCTAACTGCAGATCTTGAACTAGTCTTTTGTGAAGTACTCTCCATACTCATATCCGTTTCCGTTCCTAAGTCGTTAACCGTGTTGTCCAACGTTGAGTCATCTTCCGCCCCCGCTCTCGCAGACTCTAGGGGTATTTTCCTTTTTAATTTCTTAGAAGCCTTGGGCGGGTGTCTCCAGCATCCTGTAAGCACAGAGGTGGATACTGCCAACAAGGGTAGCTAACCCTTACCAGCCCCAATGGAGTCTTTCCTCCTGTCAGCTGTCTCTCCAGGCTGTCACTAGGTCTTTCCCTTGTTGCCAGCTGCACTATTCACAGCAGTCACTGGACGTATCCAGATCTTCATGATTTCCATTACACGAGAGTAGATGTTAAAACTTCATGCTGATTTGAACTTGGCTCTCGCCAAGATAAGCACCAACTAAGACGTAGCTTTACAGTAAACTAATGTGATCCATATGTGTCTCCATCCATTTATGTTTCCTTCCATATGATGATAGATATCCTTCTGTTTGGTATTGACGGCTGAAGTGTAATGCTGGCTCCAGGGATCAGCTTATTTTGCCTCCCTGGCGCATCAGCACACACAACGGCTGTGATGCTGGCTCCGGGATCAACCATATTGCGGCCTCCCCAGCGCATCACCATGACAACTGTCTGGATTGAGCTAAGTAGGGTACATCTCTGGGGTCTTCAAGTGGGCACCTTCCATCCTCAGTGTTTCGTCGACTAGCCCACGACACCTCAAGAGGGCTCGACGGTGATGCTGGCGTCCCAGCATCACCCCCCTCCGTCCCCCACTCAACTCAGCCCAGCTTACTTTCCTGTACATCAGCGTTTCTTTCTTTCTATTGTGCTTGAGATCCCCAGCCAGAATCTTTTCGTCTCAACCACAGCCAGTTGCTGCTCCTCTCTGCTGCTTCAGCTAAGTTCTTCACTGTGCGACGCAACTCTTGGCCGCTGAATCCGACGTCTCTGAGAAACCGGGTTGTAGAGTGTGCCACAAATCCTCGACAACCCACTTCCACTGGGTAAACCCGGACTCTCCATCCTCGCTGTTCCGCTTCAGTGGCTAGTTGAGCATACCGCAGTTTCTTCCTCTCTTCCCTTGTTGCCAGCTGCACTATTCACAGCAGTCACTGGACGTATCCAGATCTTCATGATTTCCATTACACGAGAGTAGATGTTAAAACTTCATGCTGATTTGAACTTGGCTCTCGCCAAGATAAGCACCAACTAAGACGTAGCTTTACAGTAAACTAATGTGATCCATATGTGTCTCCATCCATTTATGTTTCCTTCCATATGATGATAGATATCCTTCTGTTTGGTATTGACGGCTGAAGTGTAATGCTGGCTCCAGGGATCAGCTTATTTTGCCTCCCTGGCGCATCAGCACACACAACGGCTGCGATGCTGGCTCCGGGATCAACTTAATGTTGCAGGTGATGAACACAAAGGACATGAGGGATCCTCTCCTACCCAGATGTTTAGGTTCTGTGGTGATGGGAGAACATCATATGTTGACCTGATGAGGAAACTGATCCTGCTCTGTTCCATTGACCATAGGTCTTGCCAGCCAATCTTGCGTTGTTCCACACTCTCCCACCTCATCCATTCTCCCTGCTTGGCCTGGGAAATGGCCTTTACACACCTCATCCTCTCCTCCTGCTTTTGCACCTCGTTGACTACCAACTTCCTCCTTTGAGCTGGGGCTGCCTTGTGCCATGTAGGAGGAGCTGAACTGAGACCAAGACCCCCTCTTCCATGCTGAACTTGCCCAATGATATCACCAATTCGAAGGGCAGCCTTTGCATCTTGCACAGCTTTCTTTGCCGCCCACTTTCTTCCAGTTTTCAACACAGGTGCTGCTTCCCTTACGCATTTGTCGCGTGACTCTACTAATGTCATTAATAGATCAATGAGTAGTTAGCCATTTTAACTTAGATACTTTAAATTGTGTGTGAAGTGTGAAAAGTCTGATATTATGCTTTGGAATGAAGTAAAAGTTTTTCAAAATGAAAATAATCAGACAAAGTACAGATACTTCAAAAAATGTACTTCAGTACAGTAATGAAGTAAAACTACTGTGTTATTGTCCGAGACTGCAGTAAACATTTCTACTTTTTTGCTTCATTTAGAACTGTTTTCAGTGGCAATATTGTGTCTAAAATGCAATTCTGCTCATTAATTAATAAAGGATCAAATCACTACTGGCAACTTGGCTATGTAGTAAATTTAAATTTATGCATTTAGCAGATGCTTTTATCCAAAGCGACTTACATTGCATTCAGGCTAACAATTTTCTCCTAACATGTGTTCCATGAAATTCGAACCCCCAACATTGCGCTTGCTAAAGCAATGCTCTACCACTTGAGCTACAGGAACACTAGTAGAAATGCTTTTTTTAATTTTTTTATTTTTTAAATCAGTGCTATTTAGGGAAAATAGAAAAGGTCTGTGGCCTTCCATTTGCCAAAAATTTCAACACGCATAATATTCTTTTAGTTTCGGATCCAACTGTCTACAGACAGGAATACAAAAATCCAGAACTTCAATTTTAACAAAACCCCCGGAGCTGTCAAAAGTCTGCCAGATAATGCAAAATCACACATTTTGCATCATCCTGCAAGCATTTGCTGACAAATATACAGGGATATCTGAGTGCAGGTAACATGGAGAAAGAGTACACATTGTTTGTATACATGTACTGATGTATTAGCAATACAAAGTTGGCTGAAAATTGGCATATGTTATGTTAATTATTGTACAAATATTAAATACTTGAACCTGTATCCTTAGATATATATGAAAAATAAATCAATGTTGCATAAACGATACATGTAAATCCCAAACAAGTACTCCTGATTTTCTTGGTTGACCCTCTGTACAGCTAATTTGAAACACAAGAGCAAAGCTGTCTAATCATATATTCTCTGAAACAGTCTAATTTAGATCTTGACTCAACCAGAGACTGAGTGAATTCACTGAGTATTGCATCATGATCGAAGATGATCTTTCATCAGCATTATCTTAAAAGCTTTAGCTGTCAGCAAAACCACACCGATCTCATTGATGCAGTCCAGAAGCATCCTTCAATCAAACAACAAAACTCATAAGCTTCTGAATCCAGTACATCAAAGCATCATATTTCACAGCTCTTCAGCTTGACCATGCATAATTGTCCGGTGGGGCCCACAGGTTTGACAGGCTGATGGAATTATGCTTGACAGGTTTGAGGAAACTGTTGAATGCTGGTCTGTAGTGTCAGTGTCAGCACGTCTAAAAAGGAGCATCTCCCCTCATGGACAGATCCTTTATTTATATAACCTAATAATATTCATCATGTCTAATGGACATGATGACTAATTTGAAATGTTCCAGGAAGTGAAGTGTGCAAAGAGGAACTAATAGCCTTTTAAACAGAAGCCTTTATGATGTGAAATCTATTCATTTCTCTCCTCATTAGGTAAATTAGATGTATATGGTCCACTGAACGTGAGTGCTACGGGTCTATGCTTGGATATTAAAAAATAAAGAATTTTGGAGAGAGAGAAAGGAAGACACTTTTGGCTGTTTCAGTTCTCAGTCCCACATTCCTGTAAGACTCAAGTCAAGTCACCTTTATTTATATAGCGCTTTAAACAAAATACATTGCGTCAAAGCAACTGAACAACATTCATTAGGAAAACAGTGTGTCAATAATGCAAAATGATAGTTAAAGGCAGTTCATCATTGAATTCAGTGATGTCATCTCTGTTCAGTTTAAATAGTGTCTGTGCATTTATTTGCAATCAAGTCAACGATATCGCTGTAGATGAAGTGACCCCAACTAAGCAAGCCAGAGGCGACAGCGGCAAGGAACCAAAACTTCATCGGTGACAGAATGGAGAAAAAAACCTTGGGAGAAACCAGGCTGTTGGGGGGCCAGACGAAACCAGTAGTTCAATTCCAGGCTGCAGCAAAGTCAGATTTTGCAGAAGAATCATCTGTTTCCTGTGGTCTTGTCCTGGTGCTCCTCTGAGACTAGGTCTTTATAGGGGATCTGTATCTGGGGCTCTAGTTGTCCTGGTCTCCGCTGTCTTTCAGGGCATTAGAGGTCCTTTCTAGGTGCTGATCCACCATCTGGTCTGGTGTTACGTACGCTGCGCTTCGTAATTTTTGTGCGTATGTTGCTGCATACGCTTGTCGTGTATGTCTGTGTACTTTATTTGTTTCAGGTGTGAAGCTCGTTCGGAGAGTCTGCCTGTCAATCAGCTGACGTAGGATGCTGACGTCTGGATCGCGCCACCAATCGCCTGTCGCCGGGTAGTTTATGAATGGCTCTAACTTCAATAGCGAAAACAGACTCTGGGTTGGGAAAAGAGTTTGCACACGCTGTGAAGACGGTTCTCTTGTTCGAGAGACCAGTCTGAGCGACTGATCATTGTTTGGGGCTCGCTGCTTTTGTGATCTTGCAGTTAGATCTCTTTGTTTGTGCTTGAATGCGTGTTGTGTTGCCCTTGGTGCGTGCTGACTGTTTGTTGCGGTCATGAGATCTTCATCTCAATTCCTCGTTCAACATTGTGCAGACTGACGGGAGAGGTTGTGAGTCAGGTAAGCAGGTTGCGACTTACATTTGCACACGTAGTTTACTGAGATGTATTAGATGCACTAGTGTTAGGAGTGGTGCTAATTATGTATGTTTTGGTTTTAGTTAGTATAGTTTAGTCATAGCGTCTTGTACGCTGAAGATGTTTCTTTCTACCTTTTTTGTTGATAGTGAGTTTAGTTCTTTAACTTTAGTCTTTTTACTTTTCTTGTTATATTCAGTTTTTTGATTTAAGCACCACTCTCTTGCTCCTTCCTCTTCCCCAGATTGTCTGTTGATCTGTTTACTCTTGTTACGTTGTACTAATTGTAAATACTCCTTACCTTATTATTCTCCATTATTATTATTTTTTTTCTTTGTTACTACTTCACTTTATTGCAGTTGAAGAATTAAAATCTTTCAACTCAGTTATGGATGGTTGTCTGTTCCTTTCCAATAGCAAATTCTCGTTACCATACTGACACACACATGCAAAACTCTTGTTACGTCTAATAATTCCTAGACAAATAACATCTAAATAACGAGGGACGTAACATCTGGATACGTACTGGATCCGGGTGACTGCAGTGACCCTCTGATCTGGATACAGACTGGATCTGGTGGCTACGGTGATCTCGGAATAAGAGAGAAACAGACAAATATTAGCGTAGATGCCATTCTTCTAATGATGTAGCAAGTACATAGGGTGTTATGGGAAGTGTTCTGGGTTCCGGTTTACCTAATTATTGCAGCCTAAAAATCCTTTAACGGATTTGGATATTAAAAGCATATTAGTATGTTATGTGTAAGCCAGGTTAAAGAGATGGGTCTTTAAAGGGAAGTCATGGCCTAATGGTTAGAGAGTCGGACTCCCAATCGAAAGGTTGTGAGTTCGAGTCCCGGGCCGGCAGGAATTGTGGGTGGGGGGAGTGCATGTACAGTTCTCTCTCCACCTTCAATACCACGACTTAGGTGCCCTTGAGCAAGGCATCGAACCCCCAACTGCTCCCCGGGCGCCGCAGCATAAATGGCTGCCCACTGCTCCGGGTGTGTGCTCACAGTGTGTGTGTGTGTTCACTGCTCTGTGTGTGTGCGTTTCGGATGGGTTAAATGCAGAGCACAAATTCTGAGTATGGGTCACCATACTTGGCTGAATGTCACTTCACTTTATCTAGATTTAAACTGCAAGAGTGTGTCTGCCTCCCGAACAATGTTAGGTAGGTTATTCCAGAGTTTAGGCGCCAAATAGGAAAGGATCTGCCGCCAGCAGTTGATTTTGAGATTCTAGGTATTATCAAATTGCCTGAGTTTTGAGAACGTAGCGAACGTACAGGATTATAATGTAAAAGGAGCTCATTCAAATACTGAGGTGCTAAACCATTCAGGGCTTTATAAGTAATAAGCAATATTTTAAAATCTATACAATGTTTGATAGGGAGCCAGTGCAGTGTTGACAGTACCGGGCTAATATGGTCATACTTCCTGGTTCTAGTAAGAACTCTTGCTGCTGCATTTTGGACTAGCTGTAGTTTTTTTGTTTAATAAGCGTGCAGAACAACCACCCAATAAAGCATTACAATAATCTAACCTTGAGGTCATAAATGCATGGATAAACATTTCTGCATTTGACATTGAGAGCATAGGCCATACTTTAGATATATTTTTGAGATGGAAAAATGCAGTTATACAAATGCTAGAAACGTGGCTTTCTAAGGAAAGATTGCGATCAAATAGCACACCTAGGTTCCTAACTGATGACGAAGAATTGACAGAGCAGCCATCAAGTCTTAGACAGTGTTCTAGGTTATTACAATCAGAGTTTTTAGGTCCTATAATTAACACCTCTGTTTTTTCAAAATTTAGCAGTAAGAAATTACTCGTCATCCAGTTTTTTATATCGACTATGCATTCCATTAGTTTTTCAAATTGGTCTGTTTCACCGGGCCACGAAGAAATATAAAGCTGAGTATCTTCAGCATAACAGTAAAAGCTAACACCATGTTTCCTGATGATATCTCCCAAGGGTAACATATAAAGCATGAAGAGTAGCGGCCCTAGTACTGAGCCTTGAGGTACTCCATACTGCACTTGTGATCGATATGATACATCTTCATTCACTGCTACGAACTGATGGCGGTCATATAAGTACGGTTTAAACCATGCTAACGCACTTCCAGTAATGCCAACAAAGTACTATGATATGGTCTAAATCCTGACTGGAAATCCTCACATATACCATTTTTCTCTAAGAATTAATATAATGGTGAGGATACCACCTTTTCTAGTATCTTGGACAGAAAAGGGAGATTCGAGATTGGTCTATAATTAACTAGTTCTTTGGGGTCAAGTTGTGGTTTTTTGATGAGAGGCTTAATAACAGCCAGTTTGAAGGTTTTGGGGACATATCCTAATGACAATGAGGAATTTATAATAGTCAGAAGAGGATCTATGACTTCTGGAAGCACCTCTTTTAGGAGCTTAGATGGTATAGGGTCTAACATACATGTTGTTGGTTTAAATGATTTAACAAGTTTATACAATTCTTCCTCTCCTATAGTAGATAATGAGTGGAACTGTTCCTCAGGGGGTCTATAGTGCACTGTCTGATGCGATACTGTAGCTGACGGCTGAATGGTTGCAATTTTATCTCTAATAGTATCGATTTTAGAAGTAAAGTAGTTCATAAAGTCATTACTGCTGTGGTGTTGGGAAATGTCAACACTTGTTGAGGCTTTATTTTTCGTTAATTTAGCCACTGTATTGAATAAATACCTGGGGTTATGTTTGTTTTCTTCTAAAAGAGAAGAAAAGTAATCGGATCTAGCAGTTTTTAATGCTTTTCTGTAGGATAGGTTACTTTCCCGCCAAGCCAAACGAAATACCTCTAGTTTTGTTTTCTTCCAGCTGCGCTCCATTTTTCGGGCTGCTCTCTTTAGGGTGCGACTCCAAGCCAAACGAAATACCTCTAGTTTTGTTTTCCTCCAGCTGCGCTCCATTTTTCGTGCTGCTCTCTTTAGGGTGCGACTATGCTCATTATACCATGGTGTCAAACTGTTTTCCTTAACCTTCTTTAAGCGTAAAGGAGCAACTGTATTTAAAGTGCTAGAAAAGAGAGAGTCCATAGTTTCTGTTACATCATCAAGTTGTTCTGAGGTTTTGGATATGCTAATGAATTTGGATACATCAGGAAGAAAACTTAAAAAGCAGTCTTTTGTGGTAGAAGTGATGGTTCTACCATACTTGTAACAAGAAGTAGAATTTGCAATTTTGGCTATATGAAGTTTGCACAAAACTAAATAATGATCTGAGATATCATCACTTGGCTGCATAATTTCAACACTATCAACATCAATTCCATGTGACAGTATTAAATCTAGAGTATGATTTCAACAATGAGTAGGTCCTGAAACGTATTGTCTAACCCCAATAGAGTTCAGAATGTCTATTAATGCTGATCCCAATGCATCTTTTTCATTATCAACATGGATATTAAACTCACCAATTATTAAAACTTTATCTGCAGCCAGAACTAACTCGGATGTAAAATAACCAAACTCTTTAATAAAGTCTGTATGGTGCCCTGGTGGCCTGTATACAGTAGCCAGTACAAACATAACAGGGGATTTATCATTAATATATGTTTCTCTGGATAGTGTCATGTGAAGCACCATTACTTCAAACGAGTTATACTTGAAGCCTGCACTCTGAGAAATGCTGAAAACGTTGTTATAAATTAAACCAACACCTCCCCCTTTGCCCTTTAGACGCGGCTCATGTTTATAACAGTAATCTTGGGGGGTGGACTCTAATCTAATATTCAATAAGCCAAGCTTTATCATTTGTTTATCCATATTGCATCTGTTTTTTATTTGTTGAACCTCAATTAAATTGTTAATCTTAACTTTGTTTGGACGTTTTTTTGTATTTTCTAGTTCGGGGAACAGACACAGTCTCTATAGTGTGATATCTAGGTGAAAGAGTCTCTATGTGCTGAGAATTAGCTGATCTCTGTGACGTGAGGCAGCTAGCAGACGGTCGGTTTAGCCAGTCTGTCTGCTTCCTGACCTGGGGCCCAGTTAGTCAAGTATAAACACTAAGACTATTTGCCATATTTCTAGAGAAGAGTGGCACCACCCCAGGAGGGATGAAGACCATCTCTTTTCAACAGGTCAGGTCTGCCCCAAAAGCTCGTCCAATTGTCTATGAAACCTATGTTATTCTGTGGGCACCACTTAGACATCCAGCCATTGAGTGATGACAATCTGCTATGCATCTCGTCACCACGGTAAGCAGGGAGGGGACCAGAGCATATAACAGTGTCTGACATCGTGCTTGCAAGTTCATACACCTCTTTAATGTTATTTTTAGTGATCCCCGACTGGCGAAGTCGAACATCATTAGCGCCAGCATGAATAACAATCTTACTGTATTTACGTTTAGCATTAGCCAGCACTTTTAAATTTGCCAAGATGTCAGGTGCTCTGGCTTCCGGTAAACATTTGACTATGGTGGCTGGTGTCTCTATATTCACGTTCCGTACAATAGAATCACCAATAACTAGAGCACTTTCATCAGGTTTCTCAGTGGGTGCATCACTGAGTGGGGAGAACCTGTTTAATGTTTTGATCGGAACAGAAGAGCGGTGTTTTGACCCACGACTACGCTGCCTCACTGTCACCCAGTTGCCCTGCTGCAGGGGCTCTGTTGCCGGAACCTGACAACGTACAGGAATCCCTGAGCTAGATGCATCC
Organism: Carassius carassius; assembly: GCF_963082965.1. Taxonomy (NCBI): domain Eukaryota; kingdom Metazoa; phylum Chordata; class Actinopteri; order Cypriniformes; family Cyprinidae; genus Carassius; species Carassius carassius. The sequence goes on from NC_081765.1 coordinate 14,329,544, forward strand.
AAAGCCGTATCTAGAGCCCTAACATTCTTACTGTCCTCAATTAAAGTTTGGAATGCGTGCCTCTAATTCTGAAATCTTCTCTGTCAGCCTAACTATTTCCCTGCATTTATCACATGTGAATCCCTCATCTGCGACAGAGATAGATAAATTCTACATGTGACAAGAGGTGCAAATAACAATAGCAGGAGAAGCCATTACTCACCGTGCTTGATGAAATATTCTTACTGAGGTTGTTTGATGAACTTGTGAAAAACTGGAGCGAGAGAGAGGAGACGTGAAAAAACAGCGATAGGTTCGAATGAAAACGCTAATGACAAGCTAACGAGTGCAAACGCTTTGTAGGTGTACTGCACTCACGGATATAAAAATAAAAGTGAACGATCAAAATTAATCTGATAAGATTGATCGATAATATCAGAAATATGGTGTGAATTAAGTTATATTTTATCACTTTAAAAAAACAGAGAGTGATAGTAAGATAAAGATTCTAGAGAAAAAAAAATAAAAACAGCTAAAAATTCTTTCACATTATTGCTCTTTTCAACTCTCAACAATCTTGTTTAGATGTAGAATTCTTACTTTCTTATTTATTTATGTTTATTTTTCATCAGTGAAACACGCGTGAAAATAGACAGGAGTGAGAGAATGGGTGGGTTTGATTAGGACTTTACCCAGATCTGACCCGAATCTGGGTCTCCGTGAGCCAACAGCTCTCACATGTTTTGCAAGTTGTTTAGAATGAGACTGACACCATTTTCTTCACATTATAAGATTGTTTTTATTGCATTTATGCCAAATGCAAAAATGTAAATTAGTAATCAATGGCAGAATTTTCATTTTGGGGTCAAATAACCTTTTAAAATGAGAAGCATCTATCCAAAGCAACTTGCAGTACATTTAAAGGTATGCGATTTTTATCAGATCATTCATATCCTATAAATCTAAATATTTACAACTGTTTGACAGTACAGCACATTGTACACATGGTAACATCATGTAGTAAATGTACAGCCTTTGAAGGTTTAATAAGCTTGTTGAGCAGGGTTGGGTCCCCCCAAAAGTCCTAGCACAATTTGAACTCTGAATAGATATCTTTGAGGACAACATCCATGCCAAATGGACTTAAATAGCTCCAATACATGCCCAGAAGTTTCCAATACAAGACCTTGATTAGCTCCTTTAGGTAGGTTTAATTAAAGTTGGATCTCAATTCTGCTGGATTAGACAACCCTACGCCCATCATATAAAATGTGCTGAAAGAACAGCATGTTTGCTTGAAGTTATTCTGTGCCTCCTGCTCTCGTCAGTAAATGTTTCCATTTCAGTCTACTTAGAACAGTTCTCTAATCGTTCCCTGGGGATATTTGCAGAGGCACTTAGAAGTCCACAGTTGACAGCAGAATGAATAATGGTCCGGTTATCCAGACATCATTAACGCTTTAATAATTTTCAAAGACAGATAAGCATATTACACACATGGGCTCCCAGAATGCATTCTGAATGTTTCATCCAAATGGCACCTAAAATTATCTTCTTCCATATTTCTTTCTGGTTCTCCATATATTTTCTAACCATTTTTAGGTCGGAGCCGGAAACAAGACCACTGTCTGCGGGAAGACTTGTACCCTCTGGTGGAGTCCGAGCCCTGTCCGTGTGAGGAGTTTGTTTCTCAGCCATATGGTAATTGGTCATCTTGTATCCTATCGGAAACCCCAGCACAAGGATCCCTCCAGGGATGGAGGGGTCGGCGAGAGGCAAGTGACTGCGGGCAGGGATTGCGTTATCGTGCCGTGGTCTGTCTGGACCATGAAGCCCACCTGGTAACCCCAGACCACTGCAGTGAATCAGGTTCGTCTATTCATTTCTATCTACCTTTTTCTCTCTTTCTCTCTCTCAGTAAAGAGCCAAGTAATTTTTCCTCGTCTGGGAAGGCAAGCAGTCATTAGTCAAATAGGAAGCTGTGGGCTGCCCTGAACTGTCAGTGTAAATTAAATGGAGGTTTCAGCATTGGCACCAGGTGTTTCTGCTAATGATATTAGAACTATGTTGAATGGCAGGGGCTCAGCCACTCTGATTGCTCTACATGCGCTTTCGCAGGTCTGGTGGAGGAGATTTGCCACATACCCTGCCCTCTGGACTGCAAGCTGAGCGACTGGTCGCCCTGGTCGGCCTGCAGCGCCTCCTGTGGCAGTGGGCTGAAAATCAGGTTCAAATGGCTACGGGAGAAGCCATTCAACGGTGGGCGGCCATGCCCCAAACTAGACCTGAAGAATCAGGTGAGATATGCGGTCCCAGTAGGGAAATAGTATCTCTGTGGGCTTCCACCGCCATATGGTGGATCATCAGTGAGAAGCGAGTAATGGAAATCGTTAGGCTCTATGATCGCAGGCATCATGATTCAGATAATCGCTCATGTAAACTGTTTCATTTAGGGCCTTTAACACATCCGTTTTTATTGAATGCCTGAAATATCCCCAACAGAATATATTTAAGCCGCCTAGAGAAACATTTAGCATTTTCAGCACGGTTAACATTCAACTCATTACCATTTCATTGGTTAATGCATGCCTCTTCATTAAGTGCAGTTTACCGAATGTACTTCAGCCTCTAAGCTAAAATATGAAAAAACACAATCTCCTCATCCTTTAAATAATCTCTCACAGCGAGAAAGCACAAAGGTGCTAACAAGTGTCCATGTAAATACTGTTCCCGATTGCTGTAGATTTGTGCTCTTTGCAGAAAAACATGCCCATTAGCGCAGACTGTCTTTTTTTTGGTCGCTCCTCTCCTCCTTTCACCATCAGCTAGTTAGGACAGTTTGTACAAGTGTGTTAAATGCTGTTTGCCAGACTATCTTGCTAAAGCACACATATGGGTCACATATTTTTCGATCACATATTTATGGGGCGGCAGTGGCTCAGTGGTTCATGTAGGTTGTCTACAAACCAGAAGGTTGGTGGTTCAATCCCCGGCTCCACCTGACCAAGTGTCGAGGTGTCCTTGAGCAAGACACCTAACCCTAGCTGCTCCCGACGAGCTGGATGGTGCCTTGAATGGGTGACACCGCAGTTGGTGTGTGAATGAATGGGTGAATGTGAGGCAAATTGTAAAGCGCTTTGGATGGCCATGTGGTCTGTTGAAAGCACTATATAAATGCAGTCCATTTAGCATTTACCATCTTGGTGATAGAAATGCTTATTTGGTCATTAATGATTGTTTGAGTCTGAGTTAGATATCAACGCATCTTCAAAAAACTAAAGAATAACATAAGCAAGGTACATTTGTCTATGAGTACATTTGCGACAGATTCCCAGATGGGTCTTGTTTTAAAGGGAAATCATATAAATGTGCTGTGTGTGCTGCAATGGGCTGCAGAGGACACGCTGGTTTCTAGAGGTCAGTATGCAGATGAGGCGTGTGTGCGTGAAAAATATTCAAATGCATTCTTTTGCTTGTGTTTATACAGATGGTTAAATGCCTACTAACAACTTTTATGGACCCACTGTTTAACAGGACCCAAAACACCCCTTTGCTAAAGGCAGAGTTTGCCTTGGCTAATGCCCCCTCCAATCTTTTGGGGTGGTGAACTTTCACTGTTAACATTTTGCAAACGGCTGCTCTGTGGTCTTGGCAGAAAGGCTGTGCAGCTGGCGGTTTTTGAAGCGGCCCACACTGCAAAGGTGTGGAGATTGAGATTTTTCATAAGTATAGTAGAAAGCCACCAGCAAAGCCACAGTGGATTTGTGTGTGTGAATGTGTTTGAGTTTGAGAGAGACCCTGATGAAAACTGTATAGCTTTGAGGATGCCCTCTTATAACTCAGAAGACTTAATGGAGTTCTCAGAAGGGTTTGATGGGAAATGTTGGAGTTCATATTGAAATCTCTGAATTTTGAATGCTGTCCGTGGTATCTTGATATATCTGAGAACATTTATTGGTTGAAACTGTTCTGATTCTGAAATGTTAGAGAAGACATTTTTTTGTTTCTTTACACTTCCATGAATTTGGCAGAAGCTTTTATGCAATGTGACAGAGCATTCAATATAAAATTTCATCAGTTTATGCATTCCTTGTGAATTGAACCCATGACCTTGGTGTTGCAACACAACTCTCCATTTGCTCTTTATTTAATCTGAATAGTGATAAAATTTAATAGTGTTAAAAATGTTAATGTTCTGTGTGCACAAAAGAATTATCATTATAAATGAATCAGTATTAATGTGAGAATAAATGTTTTAATGCACAACTGGGAAGCCTTAATTTTCAAATGTGTTGAAATTCTGTCTACATTTTGCTTCTCTAGACTCTAGATAATTTATCCACAAGACTCAGTGAAATGCACGTTTCAACAGCTGAATACATCACGTCTTTTGCACTCATATATCATCCATCAACACTCAATGTTTACATTAAATGTAAATAAATGACGTGTTCGTGTGTTTTTGTCCTTGTAAATGTAATTATCTGTTTTTCTCGTTTTAGATGTTTTTAGTTTGTTCTTGATTCAACATTTATTATCATTTTATGTGTCATGCATTTATTTTATTCTCTGATTCCTAGGGACCTTTCTATTTCAAGGGCTGGAGAGTGTAAGTCAGGGAGTATAAGAAAAGGAGAGTGAATGTCTTTGTGTTGAAACTTCTGGTCCAAGAAGAAATGAAAACCTTATTAGTGGAGTTTATGGATCGGATCGGCATGCTGAAAGCATTCAAATGTGATTCAAGACTGGTAAACATTTTCCTAAAAAAATCAGGTTGTGCACTATCAACACTTTAATTGACATTTCAGTATTGTCACATCAAATGCATTCTTTTGCAGCAGATCAGATCACATGTCTGGAGTTGGCTTTGATGTCGTTTTCTCTAGGTAAATTGATTGGAGTGGGACTAGGTAAAAAAAACTTTGTTAACATGGCGTGTTCCCTGTGAGCTTTGGCTTGTTATGTCTCTTTGATAACCTGTCTCTAGCTGTCTGGCCTCTACCTTTAACAAGCAAATCCTCACTTTTTCCCCAGTGCAGCTTTCTGCCGTGAGTCAAAGAGCAGGGCAGCACTCTGCATTCATTGATTATTTAGACTTTCAGGCATTACAGGCTCAGAGAGGCCTGTCACAATCACTAGAGTTCCAGCTCCTTTTTGCACTAGTAAACAGCTGACCATGTTCAAGACCAGAGCTGTCTTTCCACCACTTATCTATTGATCGGCTGTCTGAGATGTTTGCCTTATAAGGACATAACACGGAAGTAGGGCTGCATGGCTTTCATCCCGTCGCTCACAGCTGTGAGTGAGAACCCAACGCTCTAGGTTTCTCTCATTTTCTTTCTCCTTCATGGAAGGACAACTTATTTAAGCAGTAGTACAGCTTACCACACGTCAATCAAGGACATGCAGTGTTCCATCTCATTATGCCGATAAATGCTGATGATTCTAACCGTCTTTGCCCTGTGACTCTCTGCAGTCAGCGGCGCCGGTGGGAGGCAGGATGATGTGCGACCTTCTCCAGCTGTTTTCTGTTGCACCATTGCCCACTGTGAGTCACTCAAAAGTGAAGAGATTGATATTCTTATCTCACCTTCTCATGCTGTACAGACAATCAGCCACTGTGACGGGAGCAGGAGGAAGTTGTGCGTGAAGGGACGTCATTCCTATGCTGTGTCTTACTACTGATCTGAAAATTGAACTGTATGGGAACTGGCCACATTAGTGGCACACGCTCCTGATTCTTGATAACCACCTTAAAAAAAGAATTTGATTGGTTTAGCAATTGTTTTATAGGGATGTCACCATGTGTTTACTACCATGTCACTCATTATTTTCATGCAACACAAAAGGAGTTATTTAGCAGAATGTACAGGCTGCTCTTTTCCAAATAATGAAAGTAGATGTACTTTTGAACATAAGCTCATTGAAGGAAAGATGGAAGGATGGATATTCCAGACCGTTCTCATCCCAAGGCGTCATGTACTGACCCTTTTGACATTTCGTCAACATCCTACGCACATGGCACCCTCTAGCGTCAATATTAGAAGCAGATAAAAATGGGCCAGAAGGCGCCTCCTAGCGGTCTAACCCTCACCCTAACCCTAACCTTAACCCATAATCTGTGTCTCATATTGACGCTAGAGGGTGCCATATGCGTAGGATGTTGACGAAATGTCAAGAGGGTCAGTATATGACGCCTTGGGATGAGAATGCGTTAGATATTCACTTAACAAATTTATTGTAGAGCATCACATTATGTGGCATAAGAAGCCTGACTGGGAGCCTTAGTACTCAAACAATCTCTGTTTAGTTATTGACTGACCATGGCAGGCAACTGTCTTTGGTTTCGAACAGAACTTTTCATTGGTTTGTTTAGATACTTGAACAAAATTTGAGAGCACTTCTGTAACATTGATATTTCCTTGCTCCACTTATAAATAACTTCATGTACTTTATTACAGTGCCGTGCATAGCAGTATGAACCTCACATAATGTATATGACTTGTACTCATTTGTGTGAAATAGTCCATGTTTCTGAGTTGCTAGTGACATGTAATTTTCTGGCTCTCACTTTAATGTGTATCAAATGGTGATGTTTCTATCAGTTGCAACAGATGTAATTCTCCTTAGGGCTGGTGCAGTCTCCGCCGCAGTTTGAAGTCTGTTTTACCCGCAGCGGAGGGCTTTCTGCTAGATTAGCTGTGTAAAGAACATTCTTCTAGCCCACCTCCAGAGCTGGGTACCGTATGGTAGCCATCATGTGCACTGAGGCAGACTGTTCTGCTGATGAGATGAGCCTATGTTCACAAGGCTTGCATAATTTAACAACCTCTGTAAATCTGTGCTTAGAAACCAATCTCCCTATAAAACATATCTACCTCTCCCACAGCTTCTAAATGAAGCACGGTTTTAGCTGAGAACTAGACTTTTAGAAACCATCTTGTCATGCTTTTGTATACTGTCAGTGCTCTGCAAGATTATATGCGCTACAGCGTAGGGAAATATGATGAAAGTCTGTTGTTAAACCTCACAAGACATTATACTTCTGTGCATACAGATTTTTATCATATTACAGCATGTTACAATTATAATTAGATTAGTTTACAAAGCTACCTATTATTGGAAACATGCAGTGCATTGCTTAATACAGGTTCTTAATACTATTGCTTATGCAGATAATTATCTGTGTGTCCTGTGTTTTCCTTCTCTTTTATTTACAAAATAAATAGTAGTAAAATTAAAATTAAATGATTTTCAGTCATTGTTAGTTCATGTTCATTCACAGTGCATTAACTAATGTTAATAAGCACAACTTTTGATTTTATTAATGCATTAGAAAAATTTTGAAATTAACATTAACTAAGATAAATAAATGCTAGAAGTATTGTTAATTCTTAGCTTATGTTAACTATAGCAATTAACTAACATTGTCTATTTAACCTTATTGTAAAGTGTTACCAAATATGCTTATGCTTAAATATGTATTTCATTGTATTTAATAAACTCATTTTTATTTTTTGGAAAATGAACACTACATTTGCCAGAATTTAATGAGAGAGAGAAAAAAATATTTTTTTTATTTAGATCAAATACAAACAGCCTTTGTAAGCAAAAGAGACTTTAAAAAAAAATCTGAATGGTAGTGTAGATAAATTATTTAATATTAGTATATAATATATATTATTATGTGGTGGACATTTATTGATACTGTTAAATTCAGAGTTAAATCTTGTTTTGATGGCTTGTTTTGAATCTTTTTTTTTTTTGATTGGGGGTTCATATAAAGGAAGACTCTTGAGACTGACCGGTTAAAAATGTATGACATTTTCTTTTGTTAACTGGAAACAAGATTGGAAATAAGCAGATAAAAGCTGCTCTCCCCCTCACTGCCGCCTCCATAATTGGTGCAGAGTTCAGCCACTTACAGATGATGATATGTGTCACAGTTTTCAAGTGCATTTCAGGTAAAATATGTTGCTGCTTGCTGGTTATGGCCATAACTGCAGTGCTCTGCCCCCATGCTGAAACAATCACAGCTTCCTTTATTGAATTCAACAAAAATCAATACGTTTTTCTTTTAGGTCGTGTGTATATCTGGCATTTCCAACTGTGGGAAAATGTACTGTATTTGTGCCGAATGACTAGGCGAAAGAGATGTTATGCTTTGGTACTCCCTGTCAAATTGTTGACTTGGAGGTTTGTTTAGCAGAGAGGTCTTTGGAGATTGATGTTTTGATTTGGGCAAAAGCTGCTTCACTTCATTAATGAGTGGCCCACAGCGTTTTTCAGCATCTCTCTCACACACTCTCTCAAATGTGTTTGATGCCAGAGGAGCTGTTATTTATCTATGAGCTTGAATTGCATTTAGACTCATTTATAATCAGAGAACATTTCAACAAGAGGAGGCGTAAAAGGGTGAAAGATTCCTTGCTCGCAGTGACAATGCTAGCATTAGATTAGTGTCATCAAATCTTTATTTATCGCCACACAACCATGGAAGGTGGAATATGTTTCTGTGATATTTCGCATTAAGGAGCTTTATAATATATGTAGAAAGCTTTTAGCTTGCATTCCCCTCAGCAGCACTGTAAAAGTAATCCAAGCAACTTCAAAGTCCTCTGAAGCAGTTTGATCAGTTTGGTGTGATGCACTCAGTGAAACTTAAGTAGTTATTCACTCTTAAATCAAATCAAATTATTAACCAACTCATGTATACAGAACCAAAATTCAAATGCAATGACATCAAACCTCTAGACGTTAAATCACACAACCTGGGCGGAATTATTTCACATGGTTTAGAATGGTGTAAATTGAAAAAAAAATTGAAAATATTTGCAAACAATCCATTAATAGACACCAAAAAGCCTTTCAAATCTACAGCAGACATGATTGAAACCTTGAAGTGGCAGGTTGAGAAGATAAGTAGTCTGTTGACAGCCTGCTAACTTTTAACTTCAGTTAAAAGTAGTAAAAACCCATGTGGTTGGTGTTCGCACTCTTGTTCCTCCTCTGATAATCTGCTGTATCACACAGTCGTTCTGAATATGCAAATTGTTTGGTCCCCGATGGTGTGGTGCTCAATTTGCTCTTGGAGACTTTCCAGCTTTGTGAAAGTCCTCCTGCAGTCCAGATGGCCTGGAGCATTTAGCTATGATACAAAGGTTAGCCATCACTTTTATCAACTAATTAGAATAACGAAATGAGACCTGTGTGATGATATAAATAATAAATGGTCACTTGTCATCTGATAGCTATGGAATTCCCTTGTTGGGAAAAAAGGTCAGAAATGTAACTCTTGAGTGTTAATCCAATGAAAGCTGTTACGAATGAACAAAAGTCTCTACTCAAAGAGAACAGAAGAAACATTCATAACAAATAACAGGGATCCAAATAAGATCCCTGGAGTCCCCGCTCTCACTCCCAAGGCTTCAAAACACCAAAGATACTTTAAAGTATAAAGAGTAAGTTTATTAAACATAAGGTAATAAAGAGCATATACATTTCAGGAGGGGGAAAAGCCAAAACAAATAACAAAACAAAGCTAACTATATTAAGGATTCTAACCTAGAATTCAGATAATAAACAAAATATACAAAAACTTACCTCCCTACTTATCACAAACAAGAGAAAACGAGTAATAAATAAAAGAGGCACCCACCTCCCTACTATGCTCCAAATGATTAGGGTTTAAGATAAATATTAAGGGTCCACATAACAGATCAACTTAGAAAAGTAAAGTAATGATTTACAACAGTTGTCTCATTCCACAGTCAGCATGTACACCGTATGTTACAGCATAGACACAAAACAACAAGTCTCTCAATCAAGGAAGCCATGAGAGCGGGGAGCTCCAGATCCATGCTTCAGGTGGCTTTAAGTAGCAGCAATCACTCCCGTCCCCAATCAGGTCAATCATTATCAGCTCCACCTGCGAGTCATGATAGTTAGAGGGTGACAAGAAAGAGAAACACACCAAAAGGAACACTAGACCAACACAACACAATGCATTCCCACGTAACACCTCCCCACCAAAAGAAATGCTAACAAGAAGTTTGCATTACCTACACTGCACCGCCGCATTTAGATCTTACACTTCAGCACCATAAACGCGGGACAGCGCATCCGCAACAGTATTCTGCGAGCCTTTTTTATGTCGAATATCCAAGTCAAACTCTTGAACTATCAACGCCCAGCGCATTAAGCGTTGATTTGAATTCGACATCCGGGCCAAGAACACAAGTGGGTTGTGGTCCGTATAGACAATTATTGGAAATGAACTTCCACCTAAATACACCTCGAAATGTTGCAACGCTAATAACAATGCAAGAGCCTCTTTTTCGATGGTACTATACCTGCGTTGACATAACGTGAACTTTTTCGAGAAGTAACAAACTGGGTGATCAACATCAAACTCACTCTCTTGAAGTAAAACCGCACCAGCGCCAGTAGCAGAGGCATCCACTTCCAGCTTGAAAGAGCGTGTAAACTCTGGCGCTGCCAAAACAGGAGCATTACACAGCAAATCCTTCGCTGTACGAAAAGCTTCCTCACAAGCAGGAGACCACACAAATACTCGAGCTGTGCTGAGGAGATCGGTTAAGGGTGATACAACACTGGCAAAGTTACGACAGAACCCTCTGTAATAACCTGCCATCCCCAAAAATCGACGCAGTTCTCTTTTATTCACTGGTACTGAAAACTTCATAACAGATGCAATCTTCGCATCAATCGGGCATACCTGACCCTGACCCACCCTTTTCCCCAAGTAAACCACTGTTGCCTTGGCGAACTCACATTTTGCTAGGTTCAGAGTCAGAGACGCATCACAAGAACGTGAAAGCACTTCACGCAGGGAACTCAAATGTTCTCAAATATCGTCTAGATAAGCCTCACATTTCTGCACTCCACTTAGTACAATACGCATCAAACGTTGGAAAGTTGATGGTGCATTTCGCATCCCGAACGCCATAACGGAGTACTGCATAAAATCATCAGGGGTCACAAACGCTGAAATCTCTGAGGCCTGAGAAGTAAGAGGTACTTGCCAGTACCCCTTAAGAAGATCCAATCCTGTCACAAACCCTGCGGGACCAACCCAATCTACACAGTCCTCCATCTGTGGAAGTGGGAACGAGCCAGGCCCAGCCACTGCGTTGACCTTGCGATAGTCAGCACAGAACCGAACCGACGAACCAGCCCTGGGAACCAACAAGCAAGGCGAACTCCACGCACTCAAACTGGATCTCGCAAAGTTATTCTCACGTAAATACTCGACCTCCGCTTTCATTAACTCACGCTTTCTCGGATTAAGCCGAAAAGGGTGCCGTCTTATTGGCTGCGCGTTTCCAACGTCGATATCATGCTGAAGTACTGTAGTCTGTGATGGAATATCACCAAATAGTGAACGATGACTTTCAATTAACTCAACGATATCTTTCTTTTGATTCGGAGCTAAATAACTTAAGTGAGATTCCAATTTATTCAAGATTACGGAGTTCGACAGATGACCACAAGGTACAGAAAAATCCTGTTCCATCTCCTCTATTACAGTCGACCCCACGACGACACTCGGCTTAACAAGGGCAGACTCGTCTTGCACATAAGACTTTAACATGTTAACATGAACTATCCGCGACTTCCTCCGACGATCAGGCGTGCAAATCAGATAATTCGTGTCACTCAACTTTTTCGTCACCCTATAAGGACCTGAAAATCTTGGTTGCAGAGCAGACCCTGGCACTGCCATTAATAGCAAAACAGATTCACCAGGATGAAAAGAACGAGCGACAGTTTTACGGTCATAATGCTCCTTCATCTCAGTCTGCGACTCAGACAAATTTTTCTTCGCAATGTCACAAGTCCTACGAAGACGTTCACGAATAGAATGAACATACTCGGATACGAGAACAAGCGGGGTGTCATTACTAACAAGTTGTTCGCGTAATAACCTTAAAGGACCCCGAACCGTATGTCCAAAAATGAGCTCTGCAGGACTAAACCCCAACGATTCTTGAACGGTTTTCCCTTATCGCAAATAAAAGCAAAGGGAGATCATCAGCCCAGTTGTTACCGGCTTCCATACAGTGCGCCCGCATCATTGATTTGAGCGTCTGGTGAAATCTCTCTAGCGCTCCCTGCGACTGCGGATGATATGCACTCGACACTACGTGATTAACGGAAATTCCTTTCAACACTTGCTCAAACACTTTAGATTTAAAATTTGTTCCCTGATCGGTCTGGATCACACGAGGTAACCCAAACGTTGAACAAAATTTAATCAACTCTTTCACAATGGTTTTCGCTTTGATGTTACGCAATGGTATTGCCTCTGGAAAACGAGTCGTGGCACACATTAGCGTTAAAATATACTGGTAACCTGATTTCGATTTCGATAGGGGACCAACACAGTCAAGAATGAGTCGCTCGAATGGTTCTCCCATCACTGGAATAGGCTGCAAAGGAGCTGGACGAATTGTTTGGTTTGGTTTACCAGAAATTTGGCATACGTGACATGAACGACAATGTCTTGACACAGCAGATCTTAAACCAGGCCAATAAAAATACTTAGCTACTCGCATAAAGGTTTTAGTACTACCTAAATGACCAGACAGTGGGTGGTCATGAGCAAGTTTAAGCACAGCCTTTCGGTAACCAGAAGGTAATACAATCTGATAATCTGGACTTACTCCAGCCTCCTTCGCATTACGAGATAGCCACTCACGCATTAAGATGCCTCGGTCCCAGAAATACCGTACCCCATCAGCATTACCTCCTTTCACTTTACCCTCCACGGCCTCAACACAGCGCATTAGAGAAGGGTCAGACTTTTGAGTTTTTCCAAGTTGTTCTCTCCCCATCGTCAGAGAAGGTTCTTGATCAGAAATATCATTATCACTGTTGCCCACACTAGGATATACAGATAACCTTAACTCAGAGGGAGAATCTGGAGAAACAAGAAAGTGTCAGACAGATCAATCACATCCTCATTTTTGCGGGCCTGTGCACGAGTGACAGCACATGCTGAAAATGTTGAAGGAAATCTACTGGCAAGCTCCGCATCACAAACCGGAGTCTTCGCTACAATTGGGTGAGGAAAAACTTTAGCACCCGCCAGGTCATTTCCCAAGATTAGACTTACGCCCTCTACAGGCAGTCTTGAGCGTAACCCCACTTTATCAGGACCTGTAACTAAATCAGAAGTCAAAAACACAGAGTGAAGAGGAATTTTAACACCGTTCAATTCCCCGAACCAACACATCAGTTCCAGTGTACGTCACATCTGAGAAGGGTAATGCACTTTCCAATATAAACGATTGAGCTGACCCCGTATCCCTCAAAATTGAGATTGACTTCATAGCACCACCAGGAGAAACTGACACACTACCCTTAAATACAAAGGGAGTAAATGCAGAACTGTCTGAAAAATTCTCAACACCGGACATTTGCTCAAGAACAATATTAGCTACCCCTTTAGGTTTGAAGGCAGCATTCTTTTTCTTCCAAGCATTACAATCAACAATAAGATGATTTGGATCTAAGCAATAGAAGCAAACCCTTTTATTCTCACCACTCTTGCTCTGTTCCTTACCCTGCACTGCAGAGCGCATCATAGGTTTCGTTGAGCGAGTGTACATCAAAGGTTTCTCCACACTTGAAAGCATCGGAGTACTATGATTCGGGCTAGAAGCAGAAGAAAATACAGTCTTATGTGTCAGAATATATTCATCCGCCAACACTGCAGCGGCTGAAAGGGAATTAACCTTTTGCTCATTTAGGTAAATCACTAAATTGTCTGAAAAACAGTTTTTAAAATCCTCCAACAGAATCAGTTCTTGAAGTTGCTCAAACGTAGTCGTTTTAGAAGCAGCGCACCATTTTTCTAACAGAGCCCTCTTATCACGTGCAAACTGCACAAAAGTTTGTTTAGCAGATTTAGTATAGTTACGAAACTTTTGTCTGTACGCTTCAGCCACAAGTTTGTAAACTCGCAAAACAGCAGCTTTCACCAAATCATAATTTAGAGACTCCTCAATGGGCAAAGCAGAACATACTTCTTGAGCTTTCCCTACTAAACTGCATTGTAGCATTAACCCCCACATATCTTTCGGCCAGTTAAGCTTAGCAGCAATGCGCTCAAATGCAATAAAATAAGCATCGGCTTCTGACTCTCGAAAAGGAGGCACAAGTTTAATGTATTTACTTGGATCGAACAAATTAACAGCAGCAGGCTGCGTAGATAAAGGCATGCTTACATGCCCAGTAGTCACCACAGGTGAAACAGCAGCAAACGCACGCTCTCTCTCTTTTTCCATGTGCACCAGCTCTAATTCACGTAGATGTAACGTACTATTCTCATGTTCTTGACGTTTTATTTGTAACTCCACTTCTTTTAATCTTAACAAGGGCAAAGGATCTGGTTGAGAGGTCAAATCAGTTTTAGCAGCTTCTAAAACATCACTTTTCAATTTCGCTATCCATATCAGCAGAAAAAAAGACCTCGCTCAACCAGTTTAGCATAAACTTCAGCTTTCACTACCTGTTTAGATGCAGAGCTTACTACAGAAACCTCCAAAATTTCAGCAATCTGTATTAGATCTTTCTTTCGAAATGCCTCAAACTGCTGTATAGTAGGTTTTTCTATAAATGATCTGACATCCAACTCCATTATTAACATTCATTACTGCTTTACACTTAAATCAGCACGACAAAATTGGAGTACATTTTACTCACCAAGACGACAGTACATGGATTGTTAACACTTGTTCGTTCCTCATACAATTAGACAAGCGGTCATTTCCACTTGTTAAATCAAAAAAAAAAAAACAAGCGGACGAGCCCCCAATTGTTACGAATTAACAAAAGTCTCTACTCAAAGAGAACAGAAGAAACATTCATAACAAATAACAGGGATCCAAATAAGATCCCTGGAGTCCCCGCTCTCACTCCCAAGGCTTCAAAACACCAAAGATACTTTAAAGTATAAAGAGTAAGTTTATTAAACATAAGGTAATAAAGAGCATATACATTTCAGGAGGGGGAAAAGCCAAAACAAATAAAACAAAGCTAACTATATTAAGGATTCTAACCTAGAATTCAGATAATAAACAAAATATACAAAAACTTACCTCCCTACTTATCACAAACAAGAGAAAACGAGTAATAAATAAAAGAGGCACCCACCTCCCTACTATGCTCCAAATGATTAGGGTTTAAGATAAATATTAAAGGAGCATTTCACCCGTGGGAACATTGATCTTCATTGAAAGTGGGTCATATATGTAGTCAAAATCTATTAAAACTTTCGAATTTGGTGCCTTTTTGACCGAGTTATTACAGAAAGTAACTTTAGGGCTCATTTGTATGTAAAACCACAACTCCCACAATGCAACACATTTGCACAGCTCCACAAGCCACTCCCACTAATCCAGAACACCGCTGTTAGGCGATATTGTCTACAAGACATTGAGGACACAGTTAGCGATGTATGGTATTTACGTGCCACAGTAGTAAACAATGCCACAGTAAGCTTTTTGTGCATTAAAAAAGGTACTGCACAAACAGTTTACAGTTGACGTTACGTAACTTATTAACCGGGAATCATTTCGTGATAATAATGCTTGAAGAAATTGTGTACATTTCACGAAATGAATAATAAATAAAATTGAAACACTTATTTTACAGTTAGACGTCCATCTTGCCATCTGCCATTACTCTCAAGTCTCTCACACTTCTACAAGAATCATTGAAAAAAATGGACTTTAAGATGAGTAAATATTGGTGCATTTGTAAAAAGTTTTCTCAGATATTTTTTTTATTGGCAGCTGTCAGTTAAAATCACATACAGTCTTGGGTTGTGCTAAAACATTGTTTTAGAGCTTCAGTAGCCCCTTCTCCACTGTTGGGCCAGTGTGAGCCAGTACGTCAAACAGGCTTTGTTAAATATTTAAATCCAAAAAAAAACGTTATATTTTTATGATAGGCTACGCGGAACTAAACTCTCGAGACAAGGCTTATGACAGATAAAATATGTTACTAAATAAATACACGGTTGTGATAGAGAATAAGAAGCTGAGCTCTGATTTCTTCAAGTGGTTGCATATACCATTTATTATGGTAAAGTTAATGCCTAGCGTGCATAGTCTTTTGCATCACTTCTAAATATTTCTGCCTTGTATGATGATTATAATCCACATCGGATAAAGTTATTTCAAACACTTACTTCTGACTGAAATGGAATTTTGAGCTCAACTTATTTTAAAAAGTTTTTAATTCTGGTGATATAGCTGTTAGCTTTATGAAATGATCCGCGGTGCTAATGTGCTCCAGGCATGGATAAACTCCGCCTTTGTTCATAACCACTCCTCTAGCCCCAGCTGGCTCGCTTTGGCCCAAGGTCAGGTCAAAAAACCTGGGCTGTTGGCCCTGAGGAAGAATTGGCAGGCACTAGCATGCCGCTTTTGGTCCGACAGTGGAAACGCTGCCAGTGTGACCCCACTAGGTCCACCATTTAGGCCACCGCTACTTCATGAAATCTCATCCTTTTATTTTGTCCATTGTTTTTACCTTATATCAGCACTTCAATATCAGAACATCATCTTAAGTATATTAGAAACCATCAGCGTGGTAGCATTTATCTCCTTGTGTTTCAGTGTACCCCGATTGTTTTGTCTGATTCCAGGGGTAATGGCCCAATCTGTTTAAAGTTTCAGTCAGGCTGTGACACTTAAAGAGATTTATAGAGTCAAGAGTTGCCTGCTAGGCTTACCATTGCCATCTCTGCTGCTCGTGTAAATGCTGCTCTTGTGTTAGGGCTCTGTGTGTTGAATGGAGGTGTGCATATATTACGTGCACTGTGGATGGCCTCAGTGTTTGCTTTGTGCTCTTTTAGTATTGCTTTGACCCATTATGCACAACAATTATAGCTCTCTTTTATAAGTATCTTGTTGTTAGTCAGAATATGCTGTATGAATAATATGATATCAGAACTAGCAGAATACAATATCTTACAGTATTACATTAAAATATATATGCTGTCTGTACATTCCATAAAATATTTTTAAAAAGCATTGAATGTTTAAATATTTGCATTTAAACAGTTTTTCATTATTATATATCAAAATATAAATTAATATGTAAACTCTTGAAAGTGTATACACATTTTACAAGTGTATTTCATGTTTACAGTGGCTTGAAACAAATTTTTTACACTTGAAAAAAATTATGTTTTTGCATTAGATACAAAATATCAAACTAAGAGTCGTCTACAAAAACAAATGTTCCTTTTCTCAAAAATATCTTCGCCTTTCTGAATTTTTGGTCATTGATTGGTCTTGAGGTTATTTGATTATAAATTTCACACAGGTGTCCTAGCAGAATAACCACTAATATAATTTATCACATAAACTATGCAAGTGTCCCAGTATATTTAATGTAATTTTAAACAGTATGTTAACTTTTAAGTTCAAAAACTTTTAAGTTTAGAGTTTTGGTCAGCTTTCCTCTAGTGTAAAACACTAATTATTTTCTAGACTTTTGAATATTTATGCAATTTAGAAAGTTAATTACATTTTCAATCTAGCAGCTTACCGTGGTCATTACTGTATTCATCTTCATCCTTCATAATTACACACACACACACAAAGCCAGAAAAATCTGCATTAACTTTCTTCTATACTTTTATAATCTGTTGAAGGGAGCTTCTTAGTTAATCCAGACAGCAGCAGGCTATTGCACAGGAGAAGTTAAAGCTCAAAACTAATATATATATCATTTCTCTTCTTTCTCTTTTGCCTGTCATGCACTGCTAATACGGACATCTTCAAAGGCTCAGGTCAGTGCCTCATTCTGTGTTTCTCCCTGTGCATCTGTTAACCCCACTGCCCCGCTGGCCTCTGTGGCCCCAGCCCTCCTCTGAATAAGAGGAGCACTAGTGTATTTTGATCACGGGCTGACTGAAATTTGAATTAGTATGAAGTACGTTTTCATGTCATCTGTGGCCCTTCTACTGACATTTGAGAAGGATCAGGGGACTTCATTATCCGGCCCAGAGTACCTACATCCTTCAAGAGGTCACAGGAGCTGACCAGTGTGCAGCATGGCTGGTTTATTTTTCTTAAAATATTACCTACACTTGAGATCTAGGCAGTGAAAGTTGCTTTGAATGGGTATAGAATCCTATATTTGTGCTATTTGAAGAACAGACGGGCACCGTTCTTTAATATGCCATAACCAGATGCTGCTTTTGAATAGTAAAACTCAGATGGCAGGTTGAATATTTATTGTAGCCTCATAGAAAAACTGTCAGGCACTGTAAAACTGACTTTCCCCATTAGGGGCTTTTAAATAAAATTAATGAGTACTTCTGAATTAATGATTGTTTCTTAACGTGGCAATTTCATTTTTTGATATTGTCATGTTTTAGAGCTTGGTATTTGTCTATGTTAATGAAATTTCCCTTTTTTTAATGCTTCAGTAGGTTCACTGACAATTTCATTCATCATCTTTTCACTCACTTCTCACATCTTGACCATCGTCTTAACATTTGTTTGAGTATTGTAATTGGTAATTCAAGGACACTCATTAGAGGAGAGGAGAGTAGAGGAGGAGAGACTAGAGGAGATGAGTAGAGCGCTGATAGGGTTTTAGCAGCTGCAGGGCCAGATGGGATAAAATGAGAACATGTCTTAGGGTCTGTATATCCCCTTGTGGAGGAAGCTATAATGTTCACTGTATTTTCATAAGACACTTTCTTACAAGGTTTGTTGGTTTGATTGCCAAGTATTTCGTAACTGCAGTGTTTGGCTTCTGGACTCATTCATGAATGAAATCGTGTCTAGTGAAGTTAAGAAGCAGGAGAATACCCTACATGCATCACATCAAAAAGCCTGCTGGAAATCTCTTGCCATTCACCAGCCACACAAAATTGAGTATAATCAGAGCAGGCACACATCTGACACAAACCAAAAGAGTGCTGTAAGAAACTGACTGAGGACAATAACACATGATGTTCGTCAACAATTTTCTTCTGTAATGTGACATATAAAGCAGAAAAAGAATATGCAATGAGTATCATTTTTTGGGGGCTTGCTTTTGTTGATCAGAAATTGCCCAATCATGAATGTGGGTATTTCATACCACAAAAGGCCAAAACCTAACTTCAAATTTATTGTGGATGTTGAAGGGCTGTTTTCCTCCTCAAACACAGAGCAGCTGCTTTTGAGGAGTCTTTTTTCCATGAAGGATCAAGGTCAGGATATTTGGATACTGGATTAATGCAAATTCAACCAGTTGGTGCTTTATTAGCAGCAGTTTGCATTTGTCTCATTTCTGCAATTTTAGTTTTTTCTGTAGCAATATTAGCTAACCAAAATCCATAATTGTGAGCCCAAACATATTGATCAATATGTGCTATATGTTCATCCTCTGTATTGCAATGGCATTCCATTCTAAAATGAGTAGAGATGGATCGGCTGTACAAAGCAGAGAGACAATGAGATTAAATGAAGACGTTATAAAAAGAAGAAAAGTTTAGATTCGAATACAACTGCTGACAATAATTTAAGAATTAAAAAAAGAAAGCTGCAAAAATAACAGTTGATATCCAGTAATCAAACAACACAGTTACAGGGAACTACTCTTACTGCCAGTAAGACTAATAATATAAATACCTGTACATACCAGTTTTTTTTTTTTGTTTGTTTTTTTTTTTCTGAAAAAAGTGGATAAAGTTCTTACAAGAGAACCATTAAACAGACTTTATCTCTATCCCTCACAGCCTTATTTTTGCTTGCATCAGATTAAAGATGGTGTCTCTGACTAACATCTCATTAGAAAAGAGATTGCAAAAGTTCAGAAATTCATTTCTTTTTAGACTTTTTGAATATGCTCAAGCTTTTCTGGTTCATGTTAACCATCCTGATGCTTAAGATAAGTCATGCAAGCTTTAATATCACACTATATTTAAATGGATTTTGTTGTAATCAGTGCATTATTGCTGTCTCTGTGTGTCTGTAGGTGTATGAGGCTGTGCCCTGTCAAAGTGAGTGCGGTCAGTACGAGTGGGTAACAGACCCCTGGTCAGTCTGCACTATCAACACAGTGGACGAGCTACCAGCCTGTGGTGAGGGTGTCCAAAGCCGCAAGATTCGGTAAGCAAGGACAGGATCTTACAGAGTAACCCCATCACAGATGCTTCTCTTAGGGGTTACGACCCCTCTCCATTCTGCCTCCCTCGTCCTCAACATCCTCATTCTGCTGTTCTTTGGCTGTGACAGGTGTGTGAGGCGTGACAGTGGGGATCAGGTTAGCAGTGTGAATGAGACCCTTTGTGACCTGGAAGAAATCCCTCTCCAAGCTCAGACCTGTGTCCTGCCATGCCCTAATGACTGTGTGATGTCCCAGTGGAGTCAATGGAGCACCTGTTCAATAGTAAGACATCCTTTTTGTCTGGTGCTATATCCTCAAGGCACAGTTTAAAAATTCAGCAACATTCTGAGTCGACTGTGGTGCAAGGACCAGCATACAGAGACCCCAGAAAGTATTTGTGAAGTTTGGGGTTGGTAAGATTACCTAATATTTTTAAAAGAAGTTTTGTCTGCTCACCAACAATTGCTAAAACAATGAAAAGCTACACTTGAATTTAGATGATTTTTGGAATAGTAATACTTGCTCATAAATAAGTTTTAATGAGTGTTGGATGATGGCAAATATTTTAGGATATTAATTAAAAGATATTAAGAAAATATATATACCAATACTAATGAAATTCCTAAAATCGTAACAATATACTGTGTGCATCTCTAGTCCCAAAGTGTTTTTACTCATGCGTGTCAGTTATAAGTCAGAAGAAAGTTTAGGTAATGATCACTATAGTAACTATGGACATGTTCCACTAACATTTGACCTGCAATCATACTGCTCTAAGCTGTCTTTTAATTTTAACCTAAGCTTTTATAGGTTAAATCTATGCCTTGTTGTTTATAAGCTCGTAAAAATTTGCCTCTAGAGAGATCATTTTAGTCTTTGAATTAAGAACAGAAATTTTTACAGTATATTTCTGCATGATTTTTTCTGAGCTCGGGCCAATATAATAGGAGTGTCGAGATGTTTTGCATCTATTTGAATATTTCACATTAATTGTGTCTTGCAAGTCAAATCTTCATACAGTTCTCCAGAGTTCCTGGGGCAAAATTTCAAACGGTGAATACGGAGACAAATGAAATCAGTATGCAGATGAACCTCTAGTAGTAATGAAGCATTTGTTATTCTAATTAATGTTGTGCATAAAAAGTTACCCTAGATACAATTTGCCATTGGGCCGCTGACTCATTGAAGTGCAAACAGCTCTTCAATTCATACTCAACAAATCAAAAAAAAAAACTGGATGAATTATCCTGGCTCGGCCCAGCCTACACAAGACTGCCAAGCCATTTCAGCATAATTTGGTCTCTACACTAATCACATTAAATCGCAATTCTACCTTGTATGGTCTCAGCTCCACGCAATGCTTGTTCTCTTCGCTCTGTCAAAGCACTCAGCCAGCACTGTGAACATGTCAAACACCAGGGTTCGGTGACTGAGCTTGTTTAATTAGTTTCGGTTTTACATACTTATTAAATGTCCCCAAAAAAACCTGGGTGCACAGATGTATGGCACTAGCCAAACAGAGCTCCTGCTGATGATTAGCCTCCCCAATAGTGAGATACATGCACATAGCTAGCTGTTTAAAGGGTCTCATTAGCGTCTAACAGAGATGGAGATGCAGATTAGTTGCTTCCTGCAGCCTGACAGCTTCTAACAGTGCACTTAGCATAGCAAGACCATGTGGCTGCCTGACTGCTGGGTTTTTTTTTATTTTCTTTTTACAATGCAGTATGACACAGCACAGCGCTTGTTGTTCAGCTTGCCTATGCATATGAACTTTTTTTAAAGACGTGTCTAGACTTTGATATGTTTGGCATCAAAGCCCTCTTGACATTTTAACTGTATTTATTTGTAGCCATGTAATGAAAGCACAGTGAGGATGAGGACGAGACACATGCTGCGCCCCCCAGTGGCCGACAGAGTGTGTCCAGACAGCACCCAGACAGAGCCCTGCAGCCTCAACAACACCTGCTTCAGTTATCACTACAATGTCTCCAGTGGGTCGCTCTCATTCTGCTTGACACAACACTAAATATAACATGATCATCTAATGACTGTTGCATGACTCACATTTAGGCATCTCATTCTAAAGCAATGATTCTCAAGCTTTTTGATTCGAAGGCACCACCGATATTTGGATATTTCTGGTATTTCTGCTTTATCTATGATAAAGCGGTATATTTTCAGAGTTGTTTTTTTTAACAGCAACTTTTATTTTTCATTATTTCAATAACTTAACATAAACAGTAGTTTTACAGCATCTATTTATCTTGATTAATGTTAATTTCTACATATGCTAATACATAAACATTTTATAGGGACACTCCATCCACAATTCTCTCTTCATTAATTCACCCTTATGCCATCCTAGAAGTATATGACTTCTTTTCTTCAGATGAACACGAATATATATATATTTTTTAAATCCATCTCTATGGGTCCATAAAATGCAAGTGAATATACTGTACATACTGAGATAATGTACACTGTATTAATAATGGGAACATGTTAATCTAGTGCTTATCTTCACACTCTCCGACTTCAGTCTGCCTCACATAGCAGGTTCTTGGGTATATGATAGATATGATATGATGTTCAGACTCTGCACTTCAAACAAGATCAAGGCTCAAACTCGTCCTCTCTCCTTCACGCTGTTCTCTCAGATTAACATCTCCACTGAGAATGTGAATTTCACTGCTTTGGATTGTCCAGTTGCCTGCAGCCACCCCATGCCATATTAAGCTCAGTAGGACATCGGCACATGTGAAGTATCGTCCTGTAGATAATAATTCTCTAGATATAGCCTAATGAAGGAAATGGGCATGGAGATATGAATGAGATGATAAGCGCTTTACTGCACAGAGACCATGAAATTGCTGATCATATCAATACTGATACTCCTCCTCAAAGCCATTTGACTGACTTAAAGCCAGATTAGTATTGTAAAGGCGGCCTAACTTCTGCCCTTAGATCACAATGCATCTTTCTTTATTCTACTTTGCTATTTCATAGGCGTTAGCTTAATCATAATTTGCATATTTCTGTGAAAATGTTTTATGAAAGAAGTATATTATGCTTACCAAGGCTGCATTCATTTGAAGAAAAATGCAGTAAAAATATTCTAATATAATATTATACTAATATAATATTATTACCATTTAAAAAAATATATACAGTATATAGAGATTTTTTTTATAATATCATTCATATAATTTATTCTTATGAGCTGTCTTCAGTGTCACATGATCCTTCAGAAATCATTCTAATATGCTGATTTGGTGCTCAGGAAACAATTTATATTATTATCTATGTTAAAAACAATTGTGCTGCTTTGTTTTTGCGGACTGCATAATACTTTTCAAAAACAATTTAAAAATAATTAATAATAGAACGTTCGAAAGAACAGCATATATTTATGCGAAATTGAAATCTTTCATAACATTATAAACGTCTTTACTGAAATATTAATGCAGCCTTGCCGAATAAAAGTAGTAATTTCTTTAAAAGAAAAAAAAACCTTACTGACCAGAAATCTTAGAATTTCATAGAATTGCGTTTTCGAAAAGCATCAGACAACATTATGGATTATGGACATTATTAGCCCAGAAACCATGCATGCATAGAATATCTAATTATACAATACAATATACAATATACATAAAATATCTAATAAGTATGCAATCCAGGCTTGAATGAATGTATTGAGATTAGACACACTCTTGATGTTGCATTTAGTTGAAACGCTATTTGAAAGGAATTTAAATTCTGAGGACAAACACAGAATATGATATTTAAATGATACTCTGGTCTGATGTTTCCCGTGTGCGTGTGCTTTTGTATCCTTCGGTTAAGGGTCAGGCTGGAGCACCTGTCAGCTGAGCGAACATGCCATCTGCGGCCAGGGCATGAGGACACGACTCTTAGATTGCATCCGCAGCGATGGCAAAGTTGTGGATTTAAGCATGTGTGAGGAGGTAACCTTCATTTCCTGCCGCCCCACTCAGTACAAATGTTCTCTGAGGGGGAATTAAGCACTGTGGGATTGTATTATGTCCTTCAACTGCATGTACTGCAAATCAGCCATGACTGTCCATTAACTCCCCACAGTATTACTCCATATCCAGAAAATGATTCTTTCATTGAAGGCTTTTACAGTAATAGCCCCTCATTGGCTCACAGCTGGTTCATCAGACCGAAATTGTGTGTGGTGAGGGGACGTGGGATTAATGGCTGTCCCGCTGTTTTAGCTGGGCCTGCCTCAACCGTGGAGACTGGCAATGAACTGTGTGGTGGACTGTCCCTTTAACTGCATCCTGTCTGACTGGACGCCCTGGACCGAGTGTTCACACACCTGTGGCAGTAAAGGTGAGTCACAGTATGTAATTAATTACACATATAATGAGGGTTGTTGCTCAGTAAGTACACTGTACTTACTGATGTCACACAGACAGGCCCCTCCCATGATAGTTTGACAGTAGGGTTTCAGCACAGACTGGACTGGTGTCTTATCTTAGACCCGCCCTGAGTGAGTGGTCATCAGTCTGCCACTGTTTCACCGCCGAAGCAGATGTAGACAAGAATGTCTCCTAAGCGAGATGTTCTGTTGTTGGATGTAATAATGAACATAGCATTCCTCATTTATTCCTGACATCCGAGCGGCTGAAGACGCAGTGGATTACATTTGTTTCTGAAGGTAATGCGCCCCCAATCAACCTAAATATGTCCATCTTCGCACTAATCATTTGTGGTCCAGCTTCACCTATAGAAAAAGTGAGTATACGTTTTTTTAATGAATCTTGGCAAATCGCCTTTCCTAATAATGTGTTATTTAGCAAGTTTCACGATGAACAGTCATTCTGAGAGCAGCTCAGAAGAGAGGGGCGTGGTCAGCAAACCTCATTAACATTTAAAGGAAGATGCTATGAAATGGATTGCTCTGAAAAGAGCTGGTTTTGACAGGGTTAAAAGCGTGGTTTTACACTACCATTGAGAAGTTTTAACCAAACTATGTTACAGACTTTTCATTAAGACCATAAAGAATCATATCAAAAAAAAAAAGTTTACTGTGTGAGAAAATTAGACATGTTGGTGACTTTTATATTGCCATTGTACTGAAGCAAAAATCGCTTTTGAATAAATAAAATGATCTGTTTTATGGAAAGATTTACTTTGCATTAAGTCTTCTTTTAAGCCACTAAAATATTGTAGTATTGTAGTAAGTGTAAACTTAAATTTACAAATGTTTACTAACATTAAAAAATTTGGGGTCAGCTTGATTGATTGATTTATTAATTTATTCATTGATGCTTAATTTTTTATTTATTTTTTACTTTTAGCCAGTATTGAACTGATGAAAAAGTCATTTATTATGTTAAAAATATATTTATTTATGTAAAAAACTATACATTTTATTTAACTTTACATTTTAAAATATATTTTAAAAAAGTTATTTTTAATTGTAGTATTTTAAATATTATTGGTTTTACTGTGTTTTCTATAAAAATGCAGACGTGAGCATAAGAACCTTTTTTCAAAAACATTTTCAAAATCTTTTGAACTTTTGCACGGTAATTTTTATATAGTGCTTTTCACAATAAATATTGTTTCCTTTCCATGACAGTAACTCAAAACATGCAGAAACTGCTCATGCACAGTCATAGGTGGAAATCCCGGGGGGGTCCGGACCCCCCTATCTGAGGGTTGTCCCCCCCTAAAATATAATTGAAATATGTGTATTGTAAATAATATAATGATATATAGTTAAACTAATTGTGCAAGTAGTAAAACAATACAATTGCAAACGGAGCAACAACAAAAAAAGTTTTAAACATCTCGAGTTCCGCCTGCTTTGCCTCGCATTGCTTTGGTCCACTGCCTGCTCCCCTTTTATCTCACCACCACCGACACACAACGTCCGGTGGGAGAAAACAACATGTTTCAGTAGTTGTGGAACTCCATAAGTCAAGCTCATTAAACATCGGATGACGTGATTATTTTTCTTTAATATAGATGATGCTGAGTCATTAATAAATTGTGTCCAAAAAATATTATTGTGTACCAATTTACTTTTGTCTCCGATTTTTGTCTCCAGTCTGCGCTGTTAGCGATTATAACGTTTACCCTTGTTTTATACAGGCGTTTACCTAGCTTGTGCTATATAAATAAATAAAAGTTGAAGTTAAGTTCAAATTCCATTGCATTTTGGTGGCTTGATTGTGTAAACAACTTTAAAACATTTTTTTTTTTGCAATGTTTTTGAAGAATGTTTTGGTCAATTTAGTCAGCTTCTTCATTGAACCAGAAAGAAACTTAGAGAAGAAGGATAATGGAACGGTCTCCATGCACTCTGTACATATACCCTTAAGTACAATTTTGCCTATTTTATTGGTGTCCCCTTCAAAACATGCTTGTGAGAAATGTTATGTTTATTGTCCCCCCCCAACATTTAGATGAGATTTTCGCCCCTGTGCACAGTAAATTTGCAGACAAATCTTACTAAAGCCCAAAATAGCAATCATTTCAGTTTTAAGAAGCAATCAGCAGTATTTAGAAGAATCAGGGAGAAACATGCCTGCAAATTACAGTTCGCAATAACATTTAATGTTCTTGTGCTGCTGACACATTTTCATTTGCATGCAACCTAACCTACAAATCTTTGCACTCGGGTTCCATGGAGATAAACACTCTGCTTGCTCTAGGCTCACACTATCAGGTGGTTTGCATTTACTTTGCATTCATTAACATGCCCTGTCGGAATCCCTTTTTAATTATGGATGTTATGTCATGAATCATTTTTAAGGATCAGCTTACAGGTTAATGACTCTGGATTATAAAACCCTTGGTTTCCTGAAAATGCCAAATTATTTATCAGTCAAAGGGAAATATTTATTTTACGCATTAGTGCTCTCAAAATTGCAATTGTGAATTCAGTGTTTGTTGCCCTGTTTGCCTGATGGAATGGTGTTATTGCTTCATGCAATATAAAATGTGCTAATGACTAGTCTTAAGAGCAGCCCAGGTCCCTATAGTTCAAATGACCCAGCTCCTTAGGAGTTCAGATTGTTTTTTTCTTAATTAGACACGTTCAACATGATCTTCATTTATTTTCATTCAGCCATCAGCTTCCTATCTCAGTCAAGCAGTTTACTTTTAAATCCAAAGGAAGTTCTTCAGGCAATGCAAACAGGAAGTTCTCAGCATGTTTTTGGTTACATGCACAGGCATAGAAATAAACGCAGTGTTGTCTCTTGTGCACCTCACTGGAGACCTAGATATTGGGGTTCATAATGTGTTGTATATATGCACAGAGTTTTAATACATCTGAAAGTGGAGCTCAGGAGACCCAAAGAACTCTTTGCTTTCCCCTTTTTTCTTTTTTCATTCTAGCCCTCGTTTCTCTCGATTGCCCCCCATCCCTCCTGCATCTTCCTACTGGATCAAGTAGAGATCTTTCCTCTGTCAAATCACGTCATTTTAAGGGCTTCCTCATCTGACCGGAGTTGCTTCTGTTTTAATGAATGACGTGCTTGAAGAGGCTAGCTGTAGAGGCGGCTCTTGCAGGCAGCACAAAACATGAATTTGATGAGCAGTTGTGTTGTGCTGTGAATGTAATTTTTTTTCTCTCTCTCTCTCTCTCTCTCTTCTTGTTAAATGTTTAATGCTCGACTGGAAGGAGGGCTCTCTACAATCAAACTCACTGGAGTGCAGTTCAGTTTAGATGTACACTTATGAAAGGTCTTTCCGCTTTGTTTTTTTTTTCTTCGGAATTTGAGTGAATGGAGTGATAGCCCCAAATTTGTATTCTTCTGAAAAGCTTGGTCTAAGCTTCAGTGCTGTCAGTTTCCATGTTAATTTAGGACGTCCTGTTCTAGTTAACACTAATGTGTTGTTAGGCAGGCCTAGAGCTGCTATATGCAGTGAACTTCTATATGTCCCTGCTGCGTAAAATTCTTCATCATTTAATCACCCTCATGTCATTCATTCGCCAAGATGAACAATGGCCACCTGAATAACCACCCGAGGCGACGGGTCAAGAAACACCGCTGGAAACGCACTGGGATTCGCAACAGACTGAGAAAAAGAGCTCCCAGTCCTCCTCTACCGAGCATTCTGCTCGCCAGTGTCAAGTCTCTGGAGAATAAGATGGATGATCTTAGAGCCAGGACAAGTTTCCAACAGTACAGTAGGGACTGTAACATCCTTTGTTTGTCTGAAACACATCAATAGACATCAAGGTCTTTGAGCGACTGGTTAAAAACTACATCTGCTCCTCCATCCCGGATACTCTGGACCCTCTTCAGTTTGCTTATCGCCCAAACAGATCCACTGATGATGCCATCTCTCACATCCTGCACTCTTCCCTCACAATGACGGCTGCTATTTATCGACTATAGCTCAGCCTTCAATACTATAGTCGACCATAAAGCTAGCTGCTAAACTCATAGACCTTAGCCTGAATTCTTCACTCTGTGACTGGATTCAAGACTTCCTCACCTCAAGTGGCGAAAGTAGGCCAGTACACATCCAACTCCATCACCCTGAGCGTAGGAGCCCCACAGGGCTGTGTCCTGAGTCCTCTGCTCTACTCTCTCTACACAAATGACTGTGTGTCTTCCCACAGCTTCACGTCTATTATCAAATTTGCTGATGAAACTGTGGTTCTGGGCCTCATTTCCAACAATAATGAGATCGCATACTTGGATGCGGTAGAGAAACTCACATCATGGTGCCAGGACAACGGTCTCGCTCTGAATGTGAGTAAAACTAAAGAGCTAATGGTTGACTTCCGGAAGAGACAGCAGCAGCCCTATACTCCTCTTATGATCAGCGGGACCCCTGTGGAGAGGGTGACCAGCTTCAAGTACCTACATTCAAACACGGGTTAATAAAGCCAGGCAAAGACTGTACCATCTGCGACAGCAGAGGAAATTCAGGGTCTCACCAGCAATCCTGAAAACTCTATTCAGGGGCCATATAAAGTGTATTGACTCAGTGTATCTCAGTGTGGTATGGGAACAGCTCCAGTCAAGACTCATGCAGAGAGTTGTGCGCTTAGCTGAGCGCATCTCAGGGTCTGCTCTCCCCTCTCCGCAGAACATCTACATCAAACGCTGCAAAAGCAGAGCTGTTAAAATCATCAAGGACTCCATCCACCCCAGTAACCATCTTTTCACTTTGCTGCCATCTGGTAAGCGCTTCCGCAGCCTGATGGCAAAAAACTAGAGACTCAGGAGGAGTTTCTTGCCCCAGGCCATCAGGCTCCTAAACTCAAAACCAGCCTCTTAACATCTTCATGTCTCCACTTAATATTCAATTTTTTCAGTAAGATATTCATCATTCTCTACCTCACATTGACATACTAACAGTGTCAACCTGTTTTCAAATTTGTCTCTCGTACATTTATGTGTATCTTAATACTTAAGACCACAGTATAATGCATATATGCACATTGCCTCTTGTACATCCCTGGGTATCTTAATATTTAAGACTACAGTGTACTTTCATGCACATTATTTTCTATTCTATATTTAATTCTACAGTATACATCTTTTTTATATTTTATTCTTATATTTTTATTGTTTACATTTATTTCATTCTTTCATAGCTATATTTATGTATATTTTCATCTGTGTTGTATTCTTTAATTGCACTGTCCAAGGAGCGGACCTGACTCATATTTCACTGCTGGGCATATAGGCGCTATATAATTGTGTATGTGACAAATAAAATTCTTTAATCTTTAATCTTGAAAAGTAGACATTTTGCAAAATGTCCAAGCTGCTCTTTTCCATACGCTGAAAAGAATGAAGAACAAGTGCCGTCAAGCTCAGAAAAGAGCAAAACATTTTCATTGTGCACTGTGTAGATTACCAAGTCTTCTGAAATCATATGATAGATATGTGTGAGGAACAGAAAGGAATTAAAGTCATTAATCACTCAAAATCTTTGTGTAACTCTCAAATTTCATTTGTGTTTACAGGTGTTTCTTTACCTATGGACAATTTTGGGCCTGTGGACTTACAGAAAAACACACCTTTCTGATTAGTTTAACTTGTTCATTAACAGCTTCTAACAGTGGGCATATATACATCACAGGAGGAGTCATTTGTTATTTTATTTATGAAAATAAAGAAAATTTCATTTCCACAATGTCTTAATTTTTGAATTGTGTTTAATATGATTCTTTTGTTAAAGTGTTTTATGCAGCAGCTGCTTGTTGTACACCACCGAGAGCAACAGGATAAGAAAAGCTTTTAGGTCTCCCAGTTCAGAATCAGTGTAAATGGTGCAATAGCTTCATATGTAATGAAAAAATTTAATTTGTAGAACTATGGTACACTTGCAATATTTCCTGATTAAAAGTTTGCAAAGAAATGTGTGACCTTCAAAATTATTATAGATTATTAAATGTTACATTAATGTTTAAAAATCCTAATTATAATTAAATCTAATTTGTAACATTTAATTTGTACAATATTTTTGCAATAAAATGGTCAATCTTTTGTCTTTATAAGCATAATTGCATAGATATTATTTTATTTGTGTCACAAAAGTATTTTTTATAATATTTTTCCAATTTGACAAAATAACAGCTTGCATGTGAATGACACACAGTATTCAGTATGACACAATATTCAGTTTACAAATTATATTTACTTGATAAGTAAATACACTGACATCTAACGAATACACTAAGATATTTTAATACATAAAATCTATTTTATGGAATACATTTATTGGTTTAGATTATTATAGTTCTAAACATGCTTAAATTTGCCTGGACCAGCATGAAATTCATACTGGTGTAAGATGATCTTGGGGCATCTCAGATGACTGTTTCTGTCTATTCCTGAATTCTACATTTTGTAAATTTAGCAACTCTACGTTTGAATAATACATAAATTCACAGTATTGTCCCTAGCTATTAGAGTACACTCTAATGCAGGCTTGATGTATTTTTAGCCCATCCTCTGCTGTTTGCCATATTTCCATACAGTGCATTCACAGATGTCTCTTCACATGCGTCTCTGTTGCAGGTGTTATGATTCGCTCTCGCAGCATGCTTCAGCAAGCTCATGAGGAGGGACGCCCCTGTGCCTCTCAGCTTTCCCAGACCAAACCCTGTCCCATCAGCCCCTGCTACTCGTGGCTTCTGAGTGATTGGTCTCCCTGCACAGTGGAGGTAGATCCTGGGCAAAAATAATTGGATCTGCATGTATTCTGCAGTTACTGGTTATTGCATATCACCTAACCTGAGGGCATTCAATCCATGTTTCATATGACCAAGCGGTGTTGATACCAGCCACCCGGCATGCCTATCTGGTACTGGCAAAATACTTGAGTTCTTTAATTGAATTTTGTAGAAATTGCACACATGCCGAGTTTGTGTGTGGGAGAGAGAGACTTTGTGTCATTGAGACGTGAGGTAACTGCTGATTAAAATCATGCTGGTATCCATGGTCTTATCATTAGAGCAGAACAGTGGCAGAGTTCAGATTTTCATCTCCTCTCTTCTGCTTTTCTCTCCTCTCTCTTTTATATCTGCGAAGGATTTTAATTGTATGTCTTGGGGTTTTGCGCACGTCCCTGAGTCGTGCTTGCCCAGATCAAAAGCTGTCCTCCTCACAATATGAACAAAAGAAATGTTGTACACTTTTAACTTATATTTGTGCTTTCTTTGGTGCTTGGTTTGATGGACACTTTTATATTCATAAACATTAACACAATTCTGTGATCTGTGAGTCAAATTTTTTTTTCAATTTCAGTACCAACTGGTACTGACATCGGTACTTTTGACAACACTATGTGTGATGTCTGTGAAAACGCTGCTTTGCTTTTTAGTCGTAGTTTATTACACACAATTCTACAGACATGCTAAACCACACACATATCTGAAAAGATGTGATTTTCATAGCTCACTTTTCCGAGGCAAATTATGTTTAATTGGAAAAGAAAATTTGTAACACATGCAATAACAACAGGAAGAAATGTGAGATTGAGGTAAAAAATTCCATGAACTTCATGGAAGAGTAAAGAAAAAGCATTATAAGTGAAAACAATACTACAAAAAGAATTTTTCTTAATCTGTATTTTCATTATTAAATGATGACAGAATTTAAATTTTTGAGTGAACTATCTCAACAGTTTGTTATATTTATACTTACAACTAAACAAAAGCAACTTTAAAAATGTTAAATTATTAATTAAAATTACAATTTAACAAAAGAAAATAGATGTAATTACAAAAGGTCTCTTAAAACAAATATCTTATACAATATAGTTTTGTTTTGTTTTGTTTTCTGCTATTTTTTATTGGCAAATAGGACAAAAACACTTTTTTGCTGTGATAGTAGAAGCCTCAGCTGTGTGATCAGGTCACATACTCACATTCATGAGAAATGCCATAGCATGTTTCAATCCCAGCTGTCAGTCATTCAGAGAGAGGTGTCACTGTAATAAGCTCCTCTGCCTCACTGCTCACAGCTTGTCCAGATTAATGAGTCAGCCGCGTGGTTTTGTGCAGGGGGCAGACTGTGGAGAGGGCAAGAGGGAGAGGAACCTGACGTGTATGGTGCACTGGTCAGACTGGCCGGACAACCCCCACCCTTCAAAAACAGTAGAGGACGAGAAATGTGGAGACCGAGTGAGAAAGGAAAGCGCGCAGGAGCTGCAGCAGCCGTGTTTCGTCCCCTGTCCAGGTACAACACTGATTCGAAACAACATTTCTTTTACTCATTGTTTACATTTTTGTGCACTGATGCTCAAGATTCATTTAACACGATTTATTGTTTCATAATCAGTGGAGGATGTTAATCAAGGAATATTTTGTACTACTACTCACTAAATCACAGTAGAACTATCCTAGGAATTAATATCTCTCATGTTCAGTGGAATGAAAGTTTGTCAACAAGCAATGTCCCATTTGATTAACCTGTGAATACATTTCACGTTCAGGCTATCATCGACTTGTGTCGGCCTTACTTCTGTGTCCCTCTTCATTTCATAAATGTGCTACATGCTCTCAGAGATAAACATATGCTGTGAGGATAGGGGAAGAAAGATGTTAGAGTAAGAAAGGTAGAGACAAAAAAGAGAGAGTCTAAGAAATTAATGGGTTAGAAAGGGCAGCATATGGTGTGCAGTGTGCAATGCTGTATTATATGTTTCGGCAGCTCCAGTGAGAGATGAAAATAGACTGGCTTCATGAAGATGATGGATAATGAGTTGCCTGGGCAAACAGATTGTCTCTAATGACATCCTGGCTGCAGAATCAAAAGGACGTCATGGCTGAAGAGCTAGTGCTAGTGTGCACAGGTGGGGGGTAGCTGTCGCTGTCAACTGGCCTCTGTTCTGACGCATTCATAGGGTCAGTGATGTATGACCTTCAGCTAAGGAAGCATTAGATGTATCTGAAGACTTTGTCATGCATTCAATTCTATGACAGAAGGATCAGTTCAATCTTGCTGGCCTGCACAAATAAAAAAAAAAATTGTTTTATTTTGTATGTTTTTATTGTGCATACTTTCTTCTTCTTATTATTATTATTATTGTGCGTAGTAGTAATAGTTGTCGTAGTTTGAGTTTGAAGTATTTGAAGTTTGAATCCACATTTGTAAATGTGTTTAAATGTGTCATTTGATGAAAGCTGAAAGATGAAAAGCAGGTGTGTTTGAAAGAAACTAGAGAGATCACAGCAGTGTGATATAAGAAATGTGAAAGATGCGCTGGCACAAAATAATCATATGAGTTTGTTTAGTAGTATTTGTATTTTTATACTAAAAATATTTTATATTTTTTTATATTTTCAGTTGTCATTTTATTTTATTTAGTTTTAGTAATATATATATATATAAAATTATTATTATTATTATTTAGCTTTATTTGTATTTTATTTAATGCAAGGGCAACATTTCTAGTTTAAGTGTTCAATTCTTTTATTTACTTTAAATCACAATTTTTTATTTATTTTAATTAACGAAAATGACTTTTTAATTGCATTAGTTTTAATTGACAATAACAACACTGAATAGCAGTATGCTACAAAGTGGTCTGTTGTTTTATGTTGCGGTCCTATATCCCAACTTACTACATGCTTCAAAGTACATAGCAGTATTTAAATTTGGATTTATGGTATAGCATTCATTCTTTCTTTGAACTTACGAGCTGGACCATTAAACTGTCTTGGTATTTATTTAAACTGTAGAACTGAAGTTGTGATATGTGATTTGTCATCCACAGGAGACTGTCACCTTACAGAGTGGTCGCAGTGGAGCTCCTGTCAGCTGACGTGTCTGGAGGGACGTAGTTTTGAGATGGTGGGCCGTCAGGCACGCTCACAGGCTGTGGTCATACAAGTGCTGGAGAACCAGGACAGCTGCCCTCACCAAATCTTTGAGACACGTCCATGTAAAGGTACAAGCAGTGAAATATCATAATATAATATAATAAATTATTTATATATATATTTTAATATAATATAATATGCAGTAATGTATGTACTTTGTATAGAAGCCCATTTCTTATAAATATATGACAGTCATAATTGACTGTTGAAATTAGATGATACAATTTTTTATGCCATATTTATGGCTTTTTATGTCATAATTATCTCATAATTATTGTTTAACAAAGTTAAAAGAGTTGTTTTTTAGGGATATGACATGTTTATACATCATTCAATGTGTACAGTATTGTGTGTGCCTGAGTATACTAATTTTCATTTAGTTTATGAACAAGTCTGCTGTTTTGGACACAGTATATGCATAAATGCATAAAATGTCTCTGTCTCTTGTAATCTCATGCACCTTGTGAGTTCATCACTACAACAAAGATGTCATGATAGAAATTCAGTCCTCTCTTCCCACGACTCTCAGGTTTATATCAGAAGGTCTGTTGGAATCTTGTTGACGCCTACATTACTGTTGTAACAACCAATAAGATGCACTGTATACAATACACCAGAGATTTTCAGATAGCACTGTCTACACAAATAAATCGCAATTCATCATTTACCGAATGACGGAGCATGCAGTCAGTCCCAAAGATCTGATTTTAAAAGGTAAATTGAATTTGTGTAGTGTAAACAAATCCTACATATTCAATAGAGGTCTGTGAGGGAATTTTCTAACATTGATCAAACCAAAAAAAAATTTGCACCCTTATCCAGACTGTCTATACCTTGGGGTCAGAAAATTTTTTAAGAAATACTTTAATTGAGGATTGATCCAATAAATGTATCAAATGTGACAGTAAAGACATTTATAATGTTAATAAAGATTTCTGATTTTCTTTTGAAATTTCTGTTCATCAAAGAATCCTGAAAAAAAAGTATCACAGTTTCCACAAAAAAAGCCTAAAATAAAAAAGGACACAGTTCTCCAGCTGTATTTATTCACTGCAACTTATAACATCCAATTAAAGATTTTTTCTTAATCCATATTTTCATATTTTTTTATATATTTACTTGAAGGAGAAGTATGCAGTTTCTGCACAAATAAGTGTCACCTAGTGAAAAAATAACATGTCAGAAACACCAACACTAACAGAATGTGATTATCGTAAAGGGAGATTATTCTTTGCTTTACCCGCTGTATGTGCTCTTGTTTTTGTGACATATCAGGACACAACTTTGTATAATGACATGGGAATGACACAGGTATTACAAGGAGAGGGTGACTTATGAGGACATAACCCATGTCCCCATTTTTCAAAACGCTTATAAATAATTTTTTTTTTTTTTTGAGAAAGTAAAAATGCACAAAGTTTCCTGTGAGGGTTAGGGTTAGGTGTAGGGTTGGTGTAGGGCGATAAATTATACAGTTTGTACAGTATAAAAACCATTACGCATATGGGATGTCCCCACTTTTCACAAAGACAAACGTGTGTGTGTGTGTGTGTGTGTATATACATACATACATACATATATATATATATATATATATATATATATATATATATATATATATATATATATATATATATATATATTTATTGATATATATATATATATTGATATATACACACACACATACTGTACATACTGTACACTACCAGTCAAAAGTTTAGGATAAGAATGATTTTTTATGTTTTTACAGGAGTTTCTTATGCTCATTAAGACTGCATTTATTTTATCAAAAATACAGGAGGAAATATTGTGTTGTGAAATATTATTTTGATGTAAAATAACTTTTTCTATTTTAATATACATTAAAATGTAATTTATTCCTGTGATACAAAGCTGAATATTCAGTACCATTACTCCAGTCTTCAGTGTCACATGCTCCTTCAGAAATCATTAATATGCTGATTTATTATCAGTGCTAGAAACAGTTTTGCTGCTTTATATTTATATTTAAGGGGCAGCTGTGGCCTAATGGTTAGAGACTTGAACTAGTTACCCGAAGGTCGCTGGTTCGAGTCTCTGTGCTGGCAGGAGTTGTTGGTGGGTGGGGGGGGGTGAATGAACAGCGCTCTCTTCCACCCTAAATTCCCATGTCTGAAGTGCCCTTGAGCAAGGCACTGAACCCCCAGTTGCTCCCAGGGTGCTGGATATACATATAGCTACCCACTGCTCCGGGTGTGTGTCCATGAAAGACTGGATGACTGCAGGAAAGTCTGCACCGGGAGTGGAAGGCTAGTTACCTAACTCACTAGTCCCATAAAAGGGACACCCTACTCTCACTATGAGAATGAATAAGGAAAAACAACCCGATGGCCCTCCGAGAGGCGGGGTGGAAGAAGGGCCAAGACAGACGGATTTCCCGGTAACGACTGGAACGGATACGGACAAAGATTCTAGGATCACGAGAAGATGCAGGTGTGGGTGGGAGAAAGAGACCACCTTCAGAGGGTTGTGGATCCACCAGGGAAGGAAGAAGTGTGTAGAGGGAGGCCAACAGCAACATTGCTCTGCAACCGCAGGTCAGACAAGAGGAACCCAAGGCCAGGTCGCAAACCACAGCGCTGAGGGATCCACCGTTGCTGTAGAAAGGCAGGTGGAGGACACAGGAGGGCCCGCGATGGACGCCAATGCCTCTGAGAGTGGTACTGACGAAGACACACACAGAGCACAAAGCAACCCCAACAACCGCGTACAAAGCCATAGGACAGAAAGGAAAGAACCCGGAAGGAGGCAGATGGTCAAGTGGCCAAAAGCCAACGAAGTTGCGGTCTGGCAGAAGCTGGACAAGGACCTCAGCCTTATCCTGGAGCACTCATTGCATGGCCAGGTGGAAACCAAGCTGAACCGTATCGGAGACATCCTGTATGATGAATGCATAGGCAGATTCGGAGTAACTGCTGGAAAGCGGAGAGCTTGCCCAGTGCAGAAGGGGAGGAGGGAGAGGGAGATCGAACAGTTGGTGAAGAGGCGACGTCAACTCCGAAAACAGTGGAGGAAGGCAAGCAGAGAGGAGAAGGAGGGCCTGAAACCACTGTGGGACGAGGTGAGAAAAGAGCTTGCCGGCCTACGGAGGGCAGAGCGCATCCGTAAGCGCAGAAGGCAGAAGGAGAAAAAGAGGAGTAACTTCTTCAAAAATCCCTTCAAGCATGCCAGACAGCTGCTAGAGGATAAGAGAAGCGGAAAGCTGGAGATTACCAAGTCTGAGCTGGAGTACTACATAAAGGAGCAGTACAGTGACCCAGCGAAGTCAACTCTACTGGGATCCCCTGGGTATGTTCCTCGCCCAGCTCCCCCAACCTCCCTCTTTGATGCTGCCCTCCCCAAACTCAGCGATGTAACAGAGGTGGTCCGGAAGGCAAGAACAGCCTCAGCCCCAGGCCCTAACGGGATACCATACAAGCTGTACAAGTACTGCCCAGGGGTCTTGAGACACCTCTGGAATCTGCTGAGAGTGGCTTGGAAAAACCAAGTCATCCCGTCAGAGTGGCAGAGAGCTGTCACAGTTTTCATCCCAAAGGAGCAAAACTCCAGTACGATCGGCCAGTTTAGGAGTATCGCCCTCCTGAATGTCGAAGGGAAGATCTTCTTCTCCATCCTGGCCAAGAGGTTGACCAGCTACCTCACAGGAAACGGGTACATTGACACCAGCTGCCAGAAGGCAGGTGTGCCAGGCTTCCCAGGGTGTGTGGAACACTCAGCAGTAATATGGGAGCAGATCCAAAGGGCGAAAAGAGAGAAAGGTGACCTGCATGTAGTGTGGCTCGATCTTGCTAACGCATACGGGTCAGTCCCCCACCAACTCATCGAGTTCGCCTTGGACTTCTTCCACATCCCAGTCGGTATAAGAGCCCTGGTGGCCAAGTACTTTGGCGACCTCCAGATGTGCTGCACCCACCAGGACTTCACAACAGGCTGGCAACGGCTGGAAGTAGGCATTGCCATGGGATGCTCAATCTTGCCCATCCTGTTCATCGCAGCCTTTGAGATCATCCTCATAGGGGCTAGGAAGATGGTCGGAGGAGTGAAACTGCCGTCAGGACAAAGGCTACCAGCAGTTAGAGGTTACATGGACGATATTACCACCATACTCCGGACAGCAGCATGCACAACAAGGCTGCTGAAGAGGATCGACGAGCTTGTGGGCTGGGAGAGGATGAAGATCAAACCCTCCAAGTCAAGCAGTTTGTCGATCAAGAACCGAGTCAGAAATGACAACACCATCTTTGTCGCAGGCGGTGAGAATATCCCGTTGCTGAAAGATCAACCTGTCCGTAGCCTGGGTCGTACCTACACAGCAGAGCTCTCAGACAGGCAGATGGGGGAGACGGTGAGGAAGCAGCTCGCAGATGGCCTGGCCAAGATCAACCAAAGCCAACTCCCCGGAAAGCACAAAGTTTGGTGTTACCAGGCCATACTGTACCAAAGGGTGATGTTGCCACTGAAGATGAGCGAAATCCCCTCATCAGTGGTAAACAAGATGGACGGGCTGGCAAACTCGTTCATCAGGAAGTGGCTGGGTCTACCAAGATGCTTCTCAGAGATAGGCCTCTACGGGAGGAACACGCTACAACTACCACTGCGATCCATCAGCGTGGGATACAAGCAAGAGAAGACTCGGCTGGCGCTGGAGTTGAGGAAAACCACTGAGCAGCTGGTGAGAGCAGCGGGCACCCAGATAAGAACGGGAAGAAAGTGGAAAGCCCAAGAAAAGGTCGACATGGCAATCGGCAGGCTGAAGCATCGCGAGGTGGTCGGCAGAGTCCAGGAGGGTCGAGCAGGCCTTGGGAGGGGCGATATTCCCTTGTTCTGGTCAAAGGCTTCCAAAGAAGACCGGAAAGCCATGGTGGTGGCGGAAGTGGCAAGAACTGAGCATGAACGCCTTAACATCAAAGCGGTGTCCCAGGGCCAGCAAGGACGTTGGACTTCATGGGAAGGTCTCACAGACAGGTCCATGTCATGGTCCGACCTATGGAAGATCCCCCAAGCTAGGCTCAGCTTCCTGATCAGAGCAACCTATGACACCTTGCCTTGTCCCCGAAACCTCCACCAATGGTTTGGTGCCGAAGAGACCTGTTCCCTTTGCAACACCAGCAACACAAGCCTCCAGCACATCCTGTCGGGCTGCACGATGGCATTGTCCCAAGGCTGCTACAGGTGGCGACATGACCAAGTACTGAAAAAGCTGGCAGAGGTGTCAGAGTCATGCAGACGGGGATGACATTCCATCCAGTTCACGAGGGCTGGAGAGAGTGTCAGACCCTCCCGCCAGAGAGATACAGCAAGGCTCCTCTCACCGGGAAGTGAGTGGACCATGAGGGTCGACTTGGGAAAGCAGCTCCAGTTCCCCAGGGAGATAGTGGAAACATTCCTGCGGCCCGACCTCGTCATGTGGTCAGAGGCTTGCAAGACCATCCTCCTTGTGGAACTCACTGTACCATGGGAGGGAGGGGTGGAGGCTGCGTATGAGCGGAAGCGAGCCAAGTACTCTGATCTGGCGGCAGAGTGCAGGGAGGCGGGCTGAAAAGCCGTTATATGCCCTGTGGAAGTGGGGTGTAGGGGCTTCGTAGGTTCCTCAACCGCTCACCTACTCCGCGACATGGGATGCACAGGAGCGAGGCATCGGAAAGCCATGAAAGAGCTGGCAGAGGAGGCAGAGAAAGGCAGCTTCTGGCTGTGGCTAAGGAGGAAGGAGAAGGGTTGGGGGGTAAACACCTAGGGCATCAGCAGGGGGTGGCAGGGAGAGATCCCTGCCATCGCTCCGCCACCACGAGACGTACTGGGGTTAAAGGAGCGAAACGTCAATGAGTGGTGGTCCCCAGCTGACGACCCGCTCAGGCTCACAGAAGTGTTCAGTGAGGTGTCACGGCACACCAGTACAAAAGGCACTGGAGGAGGTGCGTCAGGCAGTGATGTCCAGCAGGAAAACCAACACCTGTATCTTGATATGGGTTACAATACTTAGCAAAATGTCACGACTTTCTCCTTTATTTTTATGGAATACCTTTTTTTTTTTTTTTCTTTTTTTTAAGTATTTTTTGATGAATAAAAAGTTAAAAAGGAGAGCATTTTTTTAAAATGGAAGTCTTTTCTAACTTTTATTTAGCAAGGATGTGTTAAATTGTTTAAAAGAGATAGCAAACAATCAAAAAATCCTGAAAAAAAGTTAGCAGTTTACAAAATAATATTTGGCAGCACAACTGTTGCCATCATTGATAATCCTAATAATAAATCATCATATCAGAATGATTTCTTAAGGATCATGTGACACTTTATACTGGAGTAATGGCTGATGGAAATGCAGCTTGGCATCACCAAAATAAGTTATATTTTAAAGGATATTAAAATTGAAACCATTATTTTATATTGTAATATAAATAAATTGAATTTTTCATCAAACCTAATGAGTGTCTCTCTAACTCTGTGGGTCACAGGAGGTAAATGTCACAGTTATGAGTGGATGACCAGTGCCTGGAATGACAACGAAAGATCAGTGTGGTGCCAGCGGTCTGATGGGGTCAATGTGACAGGTAGCCCACAGCTTACATTGAGACTGAGACTGAATGACAAATATTCTGCACTGATTTTACTTGCAGAAGGACAATCAAGAGACCTGTCAACTCCACATGACCAAAAGAATATTAACAATGAAAATCCTGTTACCTGCCCTCATGTCATTCTAAACCTGTATACTGTTATTTTTAAAGTGGAGCACAAAGGAGACTTTCTAACATCTTGTGAAATTTATGGTAACCAGAGGCTTTAGAGAGAACTCCAAAAAGAAGAAAAAAAAGAATAGAAAAGCACCATAAAGGTAGTCATGCAAGTACTCTGAAGCCACATGATAGTTTAATGTGACAAACAGCCCCAAATTTGAGCCATTGTTCACTGATAATTCTCCCAATCTGCTACAACTCTCAAATCAAACTAGGACTGTCAAATCGATTAAGCGGCTTCAACCGTCTCGCAAGTGTTGATAGGCTATTACTCGTGAGGTGTAACCAATCAGATAGCGCCGTGGGCGGGACATTGAGCAAGTCTGAATTCAGAGAGGCTGCGCGTCAGAGTAGTGCATTTTAAAATAAAATTGACTTGAAATTGAATCAAACCACGGATCCATGATAAATTCTGTGATCCGTCTCGCCACTAGTGTAGTAGCACTGATCACTTTGAGGGGGGGGTAAATTTATCCCCAGAGAGGATAAAAATAATTAAGCAGAGGCAGGGATATTGACCAGAAAGGGGGAAATCCCATGCATCCCCCCCGGCAAATCGCATCCTGTGTATATATATATATATATATATATATATATATATGTATATATATTAGTGCTGTCAATCGATTAAAAACTTTAACTAG
Organism: Carassius carassius; assembly: GCF_963082965.1. NCBI lineage: Eukaryota > Metazoa > Chordata > Actinopteri > Cypriniformes > Cyprinidae > Carassius > Carassius carassius. The sequence goes on from NC_081765.1 coordinate 14,371,423, forward strand.
ATTAATCACACATTTTTTCTGTGATTAATCGCAATTAATCGCAATAAAAAAGAAATGTTTTTGTACGTTTTTAATATATTTTTTAATGTAATAATTTCACAGTTAATCAAATTAATGTAGAAACAACATAAAGACATTATATTTTAAATACTTGTTTAAATGGCATCTTTTTATGAATGAAGGCCAGTATTACTGATATTAATACAGCTACTGATTTTTTTTATTTTTTACATTTATTATTAGGCTTCAAAAATATAACAGTTTTTAATTTAAGTAAACTTAAAACAATGCTAACATAAACCCATAATAAATGTCATGTTTACTTCTGCCCTTCCTGTCTTAACAGTTAGGAAATATACAGAAATTTAATAAAGTTATCAAAGTTCTGTCTATGCATTCTGTGTGTGTGTGTGTGTGTGTGTGTGTGTGTGTGTGTGTGTGTGTGTGTGTGTGTGTGTGTGTGTGTGTGTGTGTGTGTGTGTGTGTGTGTGTGTGTGTACGTGTACGTGTGTGTGTGTACGTGTGTATGTGTCACATAAGGCAGTGATTCTCAACTGGTGGGTCGCAACCCAAAAGTGGGTCGCAGACCTGTTTTGGGTGGGTCTCGGTAAGCTGGTCAAAAAAAAAAATTTGAATGTGCGTCTCATGTTTGATTGGTCTTTTATTTTAAAAAGGGTTTATTTTGACAGCCATTCGCCATGGTAACCATCCTGTATTGTTTTTACATTAAGATTCGAGATGGCGAAGCGCAAATATGACCCAAACTATTTAAAAAATTGATTTTCGTACATTGAGGATAAAAATGGACAGAAACCCCAATGTGTGCTTTGTAGTGAAGTGCTTGCCAATGAGAGCATGAAACCGTCCAAACTGAAGCGCCATTTAGAAACAAAACATCCTGCATCGAAAGACAAGCCGGTGGAGTTTTTTCAAAGACGTCTCCAGGAGCTGAGGGCATCACAAAAGTGTCTGACAGCGTCTTGCTCCAAACAAGAACAAGCTCTTCGGGCATCTTACCTAGTAGCTCACCGCATTGCAAAGGCCAAGAAACCCCACACAGTAGCCGAAGAGCTCATTTTACCTGCTGCAATGGAAATGGTAAGAGAGGTACTGGATCAGTCAGCGGGGGATAAACTGATAACCATACCACTTTCCAATGATACCATAGCTCGGCGGATTGAAGACATGTCTGGTAACATAAAACAACAGACCACAGCCCGCATCCAGGCAAGCCCTTACTACGCCTTACAGATGGAAGAATCGACAGATATCGCTAACCATGCCATTTTATTGGTTTATGTGAGGCATGTGTGGGACGGTGATTTGCAAGAACAATTTCTCTGCAGCAGAGACCTCCCTACCACTACAAAAGCAGAGGACATTTTTAACACCCTGGACTTGTATTTGAGCTCACTGGGCCTCAGTTGGGAATATTGTGTGGGAATCACCACTGATGGAGTTGCCTCTATGACCGGGAAACATTCCAGTGTGGTGATGCGAATTCTGGACAGGGCACCTAACGCGACGTGGAACCACTGCTTTTTGCACCGAGATGCGCTGGCGGCTAAGAATATGGTACCTTTACTTGATGAAGCTTTAACAAATGTCATCAAAGTGGTGAACCACATAAAACGGAGTGCAAAAAGTAGCCGTTGCTTTTCACATCTGTGTAAAGACCTGGGCTCTGAGCACATGCAGGTGCTGTATCACTCAGAAGTCCGCTGGCTGTCGAGGGGCAAGGTGTTGTCACGCTTTTATGAACTTAAAACAAAAATCGCCACATTCCTCTCAGAGACTAACTCCCCATATGCAGAACTGTTTGACAACGAAATGTGGCTCGTACGAGTTGCATATCTTGCTGATATTTTTGAGCACCTCAACACATTAAATGTATCGATGCAAGGGAGAGGACACAATATATTTGAACAGTCAGACAAAATTGCTGCGTTCAAGAAAAAGATCTCACTGTGGCTAAATCATTTATCCAAAGACAGACTGGACATGTTTCCCAAATCTTGCTATGAAGCACAGCAGCTGGACAGTGCGGCCAAAAATAACTTGAAACAAACTTTAAGGGCGCATCTCACTAAACTTCAAGCTCGGTTTAACGACTACTTCCCAGAGAAACAAACAACCATGGACTGGATACGCGACCCCTTCGGTATCAATGTGGAAAACATCACGTTGCCAAGCAACAGAGAGCATCAGCTGGTGGACCTGTCATGTGACCTGACGCTGAAAAAGAGTTTGGTGAGGTAAGCCTTTCCCACTTCTGGTGCAGCGATGTGATGACTGAGTATCCATCCCTCGCCACTTTAGCAGTCAAAACGATCTTACCATTCAGCACAACCTATTTATGTGAAAGTGGCTACTCTACCTTGGTCCAGCTCAAGTCAAAGCAGAAAAACAGGTTGGACCCTGAGCATGATCTGAGAGTAGCTCTGTCTACTGTCACCCCAGACTTTGAAACTCTTATCAAGAGTAAAGGACATCCCCAATTGTCTCATTAACTTCCACAAATGACCTGGTTAGGTGAAAACTTTATTTTGAGTGATTTTGACATAGATTTTATTCATTTTTGTACATGCAGTTGTCATGGTCCTCCTTAGTTTCTTATTAATTTGCTCTGAATAGAGTAAAAATATCTTGTTTTGTGGCCTTATTTATTTAATTAACTTTTGTACATGCGGTTGTCAGGGTCCAGTTACTTATTAAGCTCTGAAATGCACGTTGTACGGGATAATATATGTATGTATGTAGGTTTATGTTTTTAAAAAGATGATATATGAGTGTTTTCAACAGTTATTTTTGAATAAATACATTTTGTTGGTTGAATTCTAAAAAAGTGGGTCGTGACTTAATGACCATGGGAAAATGTGGGTCCCAGGGTGGGACCAGTTAAGAACCCCTGACATAAGGGGATTCACAGACAGCGCATTCTCTTTTGTCTTGCCGCGCTTGAAATGTTTAAAAGCATTTAAATGAATAAGAGCGTGATCATATTATGTAAAGCTAGCCAACGGATGGCAGAAAATACGGATGCTGCGTTAATTGCGTTAAATATTTTGACACGTTAAACCAGACAAAAATTAATTGCATGCGTTAACGCGTTAACGTTGACAGCACTAATATATATATATATATATATATATATATATATATATATATATATATATGTATATGTATATATAGTAACGGGGTGAAGAATCACACGACAGCGAGGAATACCATAAAGGCCCCAGAGGGTTTTTTTTTTTTGGTTACAAACTCGTAAAATGGAAGTGCAGGAGTGCTTGTTGGCTGGTTCGCTGGTAGTGGCGGTGTCCCAAGTGCGTCATGACAAGGTTGCCAGGTGTTCCTCGTGTGTTTCCAGGGCGATGCTGACACTGGTGCCATCTGGCTTCTGAACTAAGATGATGGGGCTGGACCTCGGGTTCCGGGATGGTTCAATTACCACTAACCTCAGCATCTCCTTGAATTCCTCCTTGATGGTGTGTCGCCGAGCCTCCGGGACATAATAGGGCCACTGCCTTATGATGAGCCCTGGTGGTGTTGGGATATCGGGTTGCACGACGTTGGTCTGCCCAGGGAGGGGGGAGAACACATCAGAGAACTGACCGACCAGGCACTGCAGCTCTGTCTTCTGGGTGGCCGACAGTTGGGGCTCCATTTCAACAACCGCGGGAGAGGAGGTTGCGAGGGCGGAGAGTTGGGTCCAGGACCCAGTCTATTTTTTAAGCAGGTTGTCGTGATACAGTTGACTTTCGCATCTTCTTCCGGGTCATCTCCCGCATCAGACGGACATGCTCGATCGAAGACCGGTGGTTGCTGCTTGTGGCAGTGGCAACCGGTGGCAGTTGTTTGGTCCCAATCGCATCTGTCCTCAGCCACCACATGTCTCAGCATTTGTTTGAGGGTCTGGTTAAATCGTTCAACCAAGCCGTCCGTCTAGACGGTGATCCGTAGTTGTTTCACCTTTAGGAGCCGGCAGAGATTTGCCATCAGCCGGGAGGGTGAAGGGAGTTCCCTAGTTGGTTAGAATCTTAGCTGGGTTGCTGACTCGGCTGCAGAGGAGGAACAGCTCTTGGGCGATGGCCTTGGCAGTGGCTTTCCGCAGGGGAACGGCCTCAGGATACCAGGTGGCATAATCGACAATGATGGGCAGAGGAATCAGCGGACTGGGGGGACGTATCTTCCGCGTGGAAGGGCGGGGATGTTCGGTGGGCATGGGCTTATCCTGAGGTGTGGGAGCCGCCGGCCTGCCAACTGGTCGCGAGGTGCCCTCCGGCATGCGTAGCTCCTAGAACACACTCTGGGGAAATGGCGGTGCTCGCTCCCCGGCCTCCCGTCGCTGGGCTTTTACAAGCTCGCCGAGAGCCGTGGGGTTCCACATCCCTGCAGCTTGATGGTGAGTGCGGGGAAGGGCGCACAGGAGCTGGTCGATGGCCACATGCTCTGCCACCTGGCTAGCAGTGGGATCCCCGGCCAGCAGCCAATGAGCAGAGAGGGTTCTGCAGCTTGGGCCCTGCTGGCGATCACAGGGTGTATTCCCAGTTGAAGAACATTTGCGTTGCTGCGATTGGCGACAATCCCACCCAAGACAGGATTTCACGCTTCAGTTCTTCATAGCTCTTGCTGAACTCGGGTGGGAGGGAGAAATAGATGCACTGCGCTTCGCCAGATAGGAGTGGGGTAAGCAGCCGTGCCCAATCCTGGCATTCCCAGCCCTCTCGTGTGGCGACGTTCTCAAACATTTGCAGAAACATCTCCGCATCATAGTGGACTGTCATTTTTGCCAACAGCTGCGCGTGGAGGATGGCGAGCTTGCATTCCATCTCCCCCTGATGGCTAGCGAGGTGCTCAACAATTTGTTGCTAGCAGATGCTGACTTCGGTAAGGTGCCTGAGAAGTTCTTCCATGCTGAGGGGAGAAGCGTCTGCCTGCAGAGAGGGAGAGTGAGAAAAAAAATTCAATTTTTTTTGCAGGTAAAGTTGGTTGTCGGTGATTCTTCACGCTTCTGCCTGCATTCTCCACCAGTGTAACGAGGTGAGTAATCACATGACAGCGAGAAATGCAATAAATGGCCCCGGAGGGTGGTTTTATTGGTTACAAACTCATGAAATGGAATTGCAAGAGTGCTTGTTGGCTGGTTCGCTGGTAGTGGCAGTGGCAGTGTCCCAAGTGCGGCGTGTCCGTGCGTGGGGTGCTGATCGGTCACGGGCTTTCTGCAAGGAACAACCAAGAGATAACATTAGCGTCCAGTCTTCTGGAGTGATCACTCTCTTGTGTGTACTGCTTGATTACTGACGGCCATGACTGATCAGCCCGTGACGAGGTTCCCAGGTGCTCCTTGTGTGTTCCCAGGGGCGATGCTGAGGACACGCGTCACGATATATATCCACATACATGTGAATATTTCTTAAATATATACATATATATATATATATATTTAATTAAACGATTTGACAGCCCTAATTGCAATATTTGTGAAACAGGTTGTACATTACCGTTCAGAAGTTTGGGGTCAGTAAGAATGCAAGAAAGCAAAAAAAACGTACAAGCCCCAAACTTTTGAATGGTATTGTACATCAACAGTTTTTTGTTTTTTGTTTTTTTCACTCAAAGTCATCATACGGCCTTGAAGACTTGGAATTAAGTGCACAAGTCACAAAGTCCACTTTTATTGTGCTTTTATGTTCCTCTATGGAGCTTGACAGCCACTATGAACTCTTGCTGAATGGAAGGTAAGATAGATTCTCCCTTTGTGTTCCTGTGAGAAAATATCAGAAAACAGGTTTGGAATGACATGAGACTGTGTAAATAATTACAAGATTTTCATTTTTGGGTGAATCATCCCTTTAATCCTAAACACAGCATGGCAGACTTAAAATGTGTGGTTTAAATTTAGCAGTCCTTGTCTCGGACAGTTTAATAGCACATTCAACATTTTCCCTATTCTCACCCTCCATTTCAACAGACATTATCAATAAACTAGCTCTCGTCTGAAAGAAAACAATATAAATGATATAAAACATTGTTTGATTGTGACAAAATGAACACAATCCAGATGGCAAGCTTTCACATGAGCGTTTAGAGCAAGAGCAAAGGCTTTCGGGTTGCACGCAGTGCTGTAAATAACAGAGGAAGGTGATCTTATCTGAGTATGGAATCATTTCAGGCAAATATAAGCTGTGAGTGGTAATCTCTTCTGCCTGAGAAAAACCCAAACCCAGTGTATTAGTCTCTGATGTTTTGACATGTAATTTTCTATTCCTAAATTACAATCTTCACTAATTGATCGGAAGCTGTGACGGGTCCTTTAAGCCATTAATTAGGTGTGACACCACTTTTATCTGGCCATCAATAGGGAAATGGCAATAATTACCTCTGTTGTTTCCTGTTGGAAGGGGGCTGCTTTCCACAGAACCAGCCGACCACTGTGCGGCACTGTCACCCTCCCTGCACCAAACCCTTCTCCCACTGCAAGCAGGTAAACATACTGAACCATATCTGTATTCACATTAAACCAGTGTTAAATAACAACTCAAAATAATAATAATAAAAAAATCTTATATCCTGTAGTTTGTATTTATTAGCTTTCTATTTGTGAAATCTACATGCAAAAAATAAAATGTAGATTTCGTCTTAAAGGAATATTACGGGTATATAAGTTTAATCGACAGCATTTGTGGCATAATGTTCATAACCACAAAAATAATTTCCCTTGTGGAGGTTACAGTAAGACACTTGCAATGGAAGTGAATTGGGCCCATTTTCGAAGCAGAAATGTGTAGCTTTTTATTTTACAGAAGCATTTATGTTAAACATCTGTGTATTATTTGAGCTGTAAAGTTGTTCTCATCATTTTTGCAGTCGTTTTAGTGTTTTTATTATTACATTGTCATGGCAATTTGTAAAATTGGATATAACACGGTGAAAAAAAGATGAATAAGGTTTTTCACACTAAAATCATATCCCATATTGCTTGACTTGTGGCTATATAGTATTGAAACAGAATTTTAACATTTACAGAATTGGCCCTGTATACAATGCCTCTTTTTTTACTTGCTTATGAAAAGGAGGGACAAACTGAAATGAGTTTTTGTGCTAATCAACGTTATGCCACAAGTACTTTTGTTTGATCTCAAGTTGCATTAAAAGTTAAAGTATTTCTTTAACCACAGCAGTGTCTGAGTGTGGCCCTCACAGCGATCTGTGTCTCCTTCAGAGCGGCGTGTGTGGCTGTGAGAAGGGCTACACTGAAGTGATGACCACACATGGATTCCTGGATTATTGCACCAAGACCCCAGGAGCTGACAATAAGAAGGCAGATGTGAAGACCAGTTCGGGAAGATTAAAGCCAGGCACCACTCAGATCCAGGACCTCTTCGGGGAGTGGTCCCTGCAGCCACTCGGCCCAGGTATTTGAAATGCAGATGAAGACCAGGCTGATGTGAACCATGCAGCGGAGTTTAGCTTTGAGTTATAGCGGAATCGCTGGACGTCTTTATGAGACTCCAGATACAGGCTGACATAGAACTCTGTTTAATGCCTCAGTGTTTATGCCCTATTGGAGCTATGAGAAAAGCTGCAGAGGACAGAGTCTCATAACAGAGTGATTTGTATTGCCCATAACTTGACAGACAGAGTTACTTTATTGCTGGCTGGAGGCCATTTCTGATTAGAAGTGAATTTTGCGGCCTGTGGTAAAACTGTGTGTCGTCAGGTTACCAGTAGGTGTTTTAGCCTCCAGATGGAGGGAAAAAAATTCAGAGAATTACCCGTTCTGTTATTTGCAAAACAAACTATGACTTCTCTACTGTACAAGTATATTATATTATATTATTATTTTCTAAAAGTATACATCATCTTTTGAGTTGAATTCTTACATTGAATCAGTCAATCAGAATATTAAGACATTTTGGTTGTTAGCAAGCAAATTAAATCAGTATCAACAAAATTCGTTTTTGCAATGCAGAGGAAACACAGAAGCTACATCTGAAGCGGCATTTAGATTTTATTGCACAGTTTAATGCAGCTCAGAGGGACATGAATGCAATAAACTTGCAGTTTAGCAAGTCACTGTTAATAAGTGAGTCATTGCAATTAAACAGAAATATTTAAATGGGTGATTCAATCATGAACCAAATACTGTCATGTTGCTCAGAGACACAAAACAGTGCTGTGGCTTTGTTTGAAAGGATTTTTATTGGCGAAATACAGCGAAACAGGTAATGTGTTCTCTTAATATTAACTTCTTGTTTATTGAATGGTTGTATAAAATCAATATCTCAGTTGTAATCGTGCTGATAACTGTACAGTATTGTTGATCAAGTAAATGCAGCCCTGATGAGCAAGAAACGTATTTCATTGCATGTATGTAACTTACATACATTGCAGTATGTAACTGTAAAATATAATATAGAAGTATATGAGACCATAAAGGTTTTGCAATGTGAGGATCTGTTACATGGGTGGTGGAGGATGAACTCAAATGCAGACCGAATGCTCTCACAAGGATTTAATGGAAACAAAAACAGAAAACAAAACCCACGAGGGGGCAAAACAAGGGCTAGACAGACGAAGGATGACTAAACTAGACTAACACTGCACTTAACTAGACTATGACTAAAACACGATCAAACAATTACTTAGACAAGACTTGACAAAATCACAACTGGTAGCAACAGTAGACAATCTTAAACAATGAACCGGGACAGAGAAATACACGAGGTTATAAAGGGAGGCTACCAATGAACACAACAGGTGGAACAGGTAAATCAATAACGAAAAAACTAGGGTAACAAGGGGGGCGGGGCAAGGAAACGAGACAACGCAAACACATGGCCCAAACAAATGGCCATGTGCTTGCACATAAAACATGGGCCTGTCATGTTCCTGCCTCAAGATTAGAGAAAAATCAGGACATGAATGCAGAATCATGACAGGATCATTACAAAATTATAGGCCAGAGTTTTATAAGTCAGAGCTCAGTTTTATAAAATAGAATGTTTTCACTCCAATTCTTCTATGCACTAGTGGGCTTCTTTTCTAAATTGAAATTGTTATAAAGTGTTAGAAAACTTAGCAGGATCTTCTTTTGCTGAGAGTAGTTTTTGCATCATCCATTCTGTGAGTCTCAAAGGATCCAGGAGAAGCTCTCTGTGCAGCTCATCAGACTGCTGTCTTTTGTCTTTTATCTGAGAAATATGTTCTGAGACCTTGTCGTATCGGTTATACAAGCATCTTAATGGTTCTATGACACACAGCTCATTCTTTGCTCTGAATTCAGAATGGAAGATGGTGAAAGAGTTTCTACAGGTACATTGTCACCAGCGTGAATGTGCCATCTGTTACTGCTGTAACAGGCCCCTGTGCACAAACCACAAGCAATAAAAATGATGCTCCTGTATATTTCAGTGGAGATCACACTACTGTTTTCTGATCATACAGATGGAAGAATAAAGCTCTGGGTCTTCGGGTTAACAGCTGGAGGATTCATTCTCATATTATTCATAATTGCTGTGGCCTTTCTGTTTTGGTATGTATGCTATCAAATTTTAACACACTCACCACTGAAAGGAAAGACAGTACATGTTTGAAAACAGTCAGTATTTTTTTGTGATTTTGGTTGATGAGAGAAATTGCACCTCACTGACTATTTGTTGACTTGTAGCCTCTAGTCTGACATATAATAACATGTTGCTGCCATCTAGTGGTACAGTGTAAAAATACAATAGAGGGCAGTAGTATTTATATCTTGAATTTCATTAATCTCTCTTTTTCCCCTTCTCCTCTTATGCCAGCAAGCCATCCAAACAGAGTAAAAGTGCATCTCCACCACAGAAGCCCCTGACTCTGGCATATGATGGGGATGTGGACATGTGATGAAGCTCTCTGTGACTGTACATTCAAAGCACAAGCTGGACTACGTGCAACATTTTTGGATTTTTGGAAAAAGAAAAAAAGACACAGACATCAAAGAACATTTTGGTCTTGAAGTCTGAAGCGTACACAAAACGTGTGCATGACTGCAAGGACAAAGGTTTTGGATCAGTGGTCGTCGTCATCGTGAAAATCGTGACATTTAAAGAGGGTACGAGACACAGCTGACATTCCATGGACCAGGTGGAGGACTTCGAAATTTTCTTGCCGTGATTTTTCTTACATCAAAAAAAAACAAAAAACAACAACAACGAAAAAAAGACATCACAAGTTGTTCTGAATCTATTGTATCAGTCGCATTAAAAGCCTAGTTCACCCAAAAATGAAAAGTGTGTTATCCTTTACTCACCCTCAAACCTGTATGACTAGATCATGACTCTTATTGAGTCCAATTTTTTTATAAATCACTCAGACCAGTTTTGTGGACTGAATCAGCTAGGTGACTCAAAATAACTTTGTTCATGTAAAGATTTTCAGTGAAAAATGACTTAAACTGCAGTCTGAGTGTCTCACAAAGTTATTGTATGATTAAGAAACTTGAAATATAATGCACAAATTGTATGTATAAATTGTACTTGTATTAATAATATGTTCGTTATGCTTTTATATTCTTTTAGATGCTTGAAATCTCCAGTCGCTGTTCATAATTGCATTGACAAAAACAACTAATACATTCTTAAGATTTATCCTTTTATGTTCCGCAGATGAAATAAAGTCATACAGGTTTGCCACATCTTGAGGTTTATTAAATGAAAGAATTTTCATTTTTACGTGAACTATCCTTTTAAGATGATCTGAAAGTGACTTTTTAGCAGAGAACGAGAAAAGACTGATGTGTTTTGCACTATATTAGTGCTTAGTCGTTCTTTATTTCCCTCTTGATTTATGTTCAAAATGATTTTCTAGGGTTTTTTTTTTTTCATTGTCATGCAAGGACTTTGCTGTAAATTGTTGATTTCGTGTAGAATGTCTCTGTGTGTGATCCGCACAGTAAACCAAAACACAGCTAATTTAGACACCGCGAGGGGTTAAGGAGATGATCTGCCCGTCTGCTGCTTCCACATGCCTCAGTTTATCCCTTAACCTCCATCTAGCAGCTGGAAAATTGATGAGGTCTGCTTCAACACCAGCAGATAATGAACTGTGTTCCTGTGATGCAGCTTTCTGCAATATCCTGCGGTTAGAGGAACTCATTTAGCACAGAGACAGTGGACAAATGCATTTGTGTAGAGTCTGCATGAGCATAACACCGGGAGAAGTGCTTCAACACTATGAATGTTCATCATTTTCACTAAAGTACAGGTACTGTTTCTGTATTTTAATAATATCCCTGCTAGTTTTTTTTTTGCTTTACTGACTGACTTCTTGCTTGCATATTTGTCTTGACTGTTTCAAGACCTAGAGTGTCAAGGTTCGTTTCACTCCTTGTACTGCCACATGACAAAACGTTTCCTGAATCTCAACCGTCCTCATTATAATAAGATAACTTGTGGTTTTTAAGCTACGCAAGACCTCTTGTTCATTGGGTCTTAATCTACTGAAAGAATGTATTCTGTATGTGTTACATACATGCACATATTTATTATTTTTATTATTTTATTCTTTTTGTCCCATCAGTATATCTGCTGCTGTCCATGTTGGCTAAATAGTCTACATCAAGAGCAGAACAGTTCTAGTTCCTCTGTTTGAGACCCATCCAGATGATCTGCTGCTCTTAGACTGAGTACATCAAAAGGCTTTGGTATATTTCTAAATTAGTCCATCGATGTGAGAAGCTAAAATGTGTATAGCTTATTTATTTATTTATTTTTCTCCAGGGGCTGCTGACAAACCCTGGAAAAAAGTGGCAATATTTTATATATATATATATATATATATATATATATTAAAGCCCAATTGTGTGTGCATGCTGGATTGATTTTTTCATACATTGATTATTCCAAAAGTGGCCTTGCATTTTTCTGGGAGTAGTAACAGAGTCAACAGTGTGTTTTGTTTGTTTGATTTCGTTGATTTTTATTGGTTGCCCCTTAGAACTGACTTGTTTACATGGCTTCTTCTTCTTCTTCTAATATGTTCAGTATGCTCTCAGCACTATATACAGTTGCCTGTAAAACACTGATCTTTAGTTTACATAGTACTTTCTGTTTTAAGTGTGTGTACTTGAAGAGTTGAACGAAAATGCTAATAAATTGTGATACTGTGGGAAATGGGGTTGCTCGTTATTCATATGGTAATCTGCATCAAAGATGGATGGTGGTTTCAGCTTCAAGTTCATAGCTGTCAAGACATTTGTCTTTGAAATCATATTATTAATTAAGAGCCCATTCAGAGGAGTAGTTCATCCAAAAATGAAAATTAGCTGAAAATGTACTCACCCCCAGGCCATCCGAGATGTAGATGAGTTTGTTTCTTCACTGGAACATATTTGGAGAAATTTAGCATTACATCACTCGCTCACCAATGGATCCCCTCCAGTGAATGGGTGCCGTCAGAATGACAAAAAAAAACAAAAAAAAAAACACTGTATTTATTACAAACACACAGCTTTGCACTTCACAAGATGGTAAACGATGGACATGAGTTCTTTGTAAATTATCATGACTCATGTGACTCATTCTGACGGCACCCATTCACTTTGAGTTTCCAGAGTTTCCACTGGTGAGCAAAATAAGTAATGCTAGATTTCTCCAGATCTGTTCAGATAAGGGCTCAGATTAACAAAGTCAAACTCATCTACATCTTGGGTGGCCTGAGGAAGAATACGTTTTCAGCAGATTTTCCTGTTTTGATGAACTACTCCTTTAATAGGTAAAACAATACTCATGTTCTTTTATAGAGGCTGCACTCATTCCATATTTCATTATTAATACCATCATAAACCAACAGATGGAGCAAGATGGAACCTAAAACAAAAGCTGGGAACGAGAGAGAGAAACAATAAACTGAGGAAACAAACAGTCCTGATTTTTGTGTGAATGTGAGAGAGTGAAGTATAAGTATCTGAAGTAAAGTGAATTGTGTTAAATGTTCTGTTGTCTGGCCTTTGTCACACAGCACTAAATCTCTTTAATGTGCAGCCCATCAGATCCTTCCACCTCAGGATGTTGAATCATTTAAATCTTTTGTTTAATCAGTTTTATTAATAAAGCCTGTCATTATGCTCAAGGATGAGATGAATCTAAGCAGACTTGTCAGTGCCACCTAGGGGACACGCGTCTGGGGGTGTGATTCTGTCAGGCTTAATTTTTCCATTAAGCCTTAATTCTGCAGAAGATTTCCCATGAATCTTTGTGGGTTCTCTCTTTTTAATCATGAATTTCTATTCACCAGGAGCAAATCTGTTTAACAAAGTTTGACATGATCAAACTGACTGAGGAGAGAAGTGAGAAAATTGCTTTATCTGTTTCTTGTAAAAGAGAAAATGGTAAGAGACAGAATAAAAGACGATCGCTGAATTTTTGCTTTTATATTTGGATCAAAACGATGAGGGCCAGACAAGTGCATAACATTTCCATCAGTGTTAAAGTACTTCTCAGGCATGAATTATTTAATATTGGCCTGTCTGTCATTATGTGGCCTAGTTTAATAACATGGACTGGATGTAAGTTGAGTGTTTTGTGTTATGTTTTAGCATTTAATTTAAGGGAAATCATAGCGTGAAATGAAATTTCACTGATGAACACATGAGGGAAGCAATGAGCAGAGCAATCCTTAAGTTATTATTTTCTGTTCCTGTTAAGTGACATTTTGATGACTTCGTGGCATGTGATACAGTCTATAGGAAATTATCAAATATATTTACTTTTATGTTTTTACTAATAAAACGAATATTTGTGTGGTGAACAGCCTAATACTAAAATATTTAGTCTTATTATATATTATGATATTATTGTTGTTATATTTCCCATCAATTAAAATTCTGAGATCATCTAAAAGGTCCTTGCCTTGTCTTGTGTAGCACTGCGTCTTTAAGGATGTGGGCGTGGCTCGTCTCTGTCTGGATGTGCAGAGGCCCTCTGTCCGACAGTTGAGTAAAAAAAAACGGAGAGGAGAGAAGGTAAGTGGCGGCACACTTCTGCGTTCTCCGTGTTATTATTAATGCGCTGATATATAGAGGCGGCGGCGCACATCCAGTGCCAGTCACCTACAGTCAGAAATAATGAAACAATTCTACAAATGGAAGCGAGTGAATGTGAACATGAATATAATCTCATCATGTTAATCTGAATGTAACGCAGAACATGGATGTTAAATTATATTGATGATGACTGTTAACTAGTGAATATAAGTCGTCATTCATAAATGCAACACGTTTTATAGAATAGCTTTTTTTATTCATGCCATCGAGTTAAGAAAATGTGCATGTTTTATTGCGAAATGTGTTGTAAGCATAATAATTTAGATTGAATTGCCATTGATTTCTTATTATTTCTTATTAGTTTGAATGTCTCCCTTTATTTAATAATTTCAGACCGTGTTTATGAAGATAGCAAAAAGATTGTGTCCACGGCCCCAACCTAACTCCTAAAATCCAAAGACAGTGATTGTGTCATTAAACTGTAATTCCATAGCCATATAGTAACTAAAAAACAGCTTGCTGCTCATCAGGCTGGTGACTGGTTAATAGAAAATGTACTTCTAGGCAAGTAACAACGTCTTACTTATGTACTTTCATCTTAAAGTGACAGATCACCCCTAAATGAATTAATCATGTTATTGTTCTAAATCACCAATTTCAGCAGGAGAAAACCATGGCAGCTCCATTCAGATCACTTGTGGAAGATTATCCAAGATACCTCAAATCATTTGAGCTTTTTCTGGAGCGCTCTTCGGAGCACCAGTGCATGCAGGACTTCATTCATAATACTCTACCACACATACTGGCAAGGTGCTTTATCATTCTTGATGAATGTCATATTTTAATCATTTAGCCTGTGTTAGATTTGTAATAATACAGAGTGTGACAGCAGATTTAACAATGACAAGATATTATAATATTATCTTGCCTTTACTATATTCTCTCACGCTCTCTCTCTCTCTGCAGCATTGGAGGGGGGAGGTCTGTTTTCAATGTTATGGGAGTAGGGAGTGGAGCAGGTATACTTTTCATAGCGACTGAATTATTAACATTCTGTTTATATCATCATTTCATGCACTATATCAGATTTTAATGCCTAACTGAGTTCTCACTTCTCCATATATATCTAATTTCCAGGTGAGATTGATCTAGAGATGCTTGCTCAGCTACACCTGAAACATCCACATGTCAAAGTCGACAATCAAGTGGTGGAACCAAGCAATGACATGCTGTACAAATATAAAGGTACCAATCATTGTATTTAAACTAAACATACGCTTTTAAATATTCTACCAATAAATGGCTATTTATGGTTTTTTTTCCTTTCTTTTTTTTCCGTTTAGCTCGGGTGTCAACAACTCCAGACCTTGATCATATTAACTTTGAGTGGAATAAGATGACGGCATCTGAATTTGAAAAACACTGGCAAGAGAAAAACCCTGGGAAAAGGATGGACTTCATTCACATGATACAGGTTTAATGTTGCGATGTAATGGAAGTGAATTGAATTATCAGAAAAAACATTATTGTAGGGCGGAGACTTGATTCTATTCATTGTTTTTTGATTGGATGGAGGCAGATCTTAATGCGAGTTTGCAGTCGATTGTAAGAAAGGGACGCAATAAGATCAAGAACATGCATTTAGAAAAAAAAGAGTCATTTTAATTTCATGTGACATTTTCATTCATCAAATTAAAATTTATATTATTCAATCGCTTAAAGTGATATAAGTGAGGTTTGTATATCAAATGCGTTTTGCTGTTTTTGTAGAATTTTAATATCAGTCTGTTTAACAGATGCTGTACTACGTCAAAGATCCAGAGGCCACTCTCTCATTTTTTCGGAGTCTTCTACACAAAGATGGGAAACTCTTAATCATTCTGGTGTCAGGTACAGTAAATGCTCCGAGTTCAAAACTTCACCAAAGTGTGTAAATTAAATAATGTACCATTCAAGTAACTGTACCTTCTGCTGAAGTGGACTTTGGTTCACAGGTTTAGCTCGGTTATACTCAGGTTCAGAGTAAATGGGGTATAAAAGGTGCAATCAAATCAGTCAAAAAAGTGTTTTAACTTTGTAGGACAGTACAGTGGGTTCAAAAAAAAACATTTTCTGTTCTGTTTAAGGAACAAATTACCTCAGTTCTGATTCTACATATTTTAGGTGAGAGTGGATGGGGACGATTATGGACAACCTTTAAAGAACAACTGTGTAATACTGAGATTACCCAGTGTGTTACTACAGGAGATATAAAGACCTTCCTAGACTCTAAGGGAATCCCCTACCAGAACTATGAGCTTCTGTCCCAGATGGACATCACTGAGTGCTTCACTGAGGGAGACCAAGTGGGAGAACTGCTGCTGGATTTCCTTACCGAGGTCATAGAGTTCAGTAAGAATGCTCCTGAAGACCTGAAGAAAAGAGTACTGGACTTACTGAGACATCCTGACTGCAGTAAAGAGGTGGATGGCAGGATCATATTCAACAATAACCTGGGAGTCTTAGTGGTTGAGCCGTAGCTCCAAGACTCCTTTATATCTCGCCTGTACAAGAATAAAGCCTACAGTGGTTCTTTTGACTCCAAAGCCCCTCATTGTCCACATTGCCAATAATATTAAAAGGCCCATGACTTTCCCAGGTTTTTATGATTTACTGATAAGGATTAAGAATAATGATTTTATTCATTAACATGGCATTTAGAAGTATATAAATATACATAAAATATACATAAATCATACTACCTCATATATTTTTTCCAAGACCATGGGAAGTCAGGAACCTTACTGTAGTTCTAAAATAATCAAATAAAACAGTTGCTTAGGTGGTGAACTGAACTAGGAAATCTATAGATTTATAGTTATTTTGTCTTATTTTAAATCATTTTTAAGTCATTTTGAGGCCCCTTTAGAGGGCACTGGCCTCTAAAAAAAACAGCTGTCAACAGAAAGAAGACGAAATTTGGCTTATATTAACAATATTGGAATGAATTTATTCAAGAGCTTTAAAGTGCCCCTATTATGCCACTTTAAAGGTTCCTAATATATTTACATACATGCAAGGTCAAAAAACTCAAAATATATGTTTAATATCACCTCATTTTGCCACAATTCTTAAACAATTTATTCGGAGCAGTTCTAAGATTCATTCTGTCCAAACCCCTCCTTTCTCTAAGCCTGCTCTGCTCTGATTGGTCAGATGGCCATGAATTACTGATGACTCGTTTCAGCTGTTAAGCGATGATTCTTTCTTTTGGGAGACAATAATTGTCTTTATATATCGTGCACTATAGGCTTTACAACTTTAAAGATAGTTTACAATCTTATACATAATGGCATAATAGGAACACTTTAAACTATTGTCTCCTCATTCAAGAATTGAATATTGTAACATGATGTCGTTCTGGCTAAACAACCTAGAAAAGGAAGACCATAGAGAGGAATGTAAAGTTTTAATGGTGTCAACATCACATAAAAGTGTTTTAACAAAGGCCTGTGTAAGTGACTTGTCATGAAAAAACTGTGTAGCAAAAACTCCAGTATGAGGATCTCGTACTTTGTGAAACGTGTCCAAGCAGCAAAGTATAACTTTTCTATATTGACTTATTAACTCACAGGGACACAGAGTTCATGGTTTTTCTACAACAGTGGTTATGATGAAAGAGATGAGATTGTATTTTTTGGTGACTAGTTGTGTTGTTGTGACCTTATACCTCATTTAGGTTTGGAGAGCTGTTTAATGCCTAACCAGACAGGACAAAGGTTGTATAGACATTTCAAGGTTAAAAAAATACATATACTTGAAACTACTACCAGTTTTATTTGATTAGTGTGTGTGTGGAGGGCTTGTAAAAATAGCACTGCCTTCCCTTTGTATTTCCTTATAGTATTATTGCAAAGTAACTTGAATATTGTCTTGTCCATCAACACTTCTGTATATCTGTCCCACATGACAATAAAACATCACATTAAATTGACATGATCAACTTAAAAGGAAGCATGAGTGTCTTTTGAGCCATATATTGTAGCAAACATCTATTAAAAACATCACTTCATTGAAGGTAATTTGAGTCTGTTAAAGGACATTCAGTGTTTGTGTTGTATGATGTAGCAGCTTGATGAAATTCAGCCATGCTGTAACACAAAATGAAAGACAAAGGTTAAGACAAGCCTTCTTGAAGACCTCAGAATCAGTGCAGCACTGAATCTGGAGAACATCGACGCAGAGGCCTTTGTTGACTGCAGAAAGACAGAATTAAACCAACTTGTCTGAGTTTATATTCCACACCACATCACAACTTTATCAGGACTCGGGCAGAGAATCCCTTTTTTTTTAAATAGGATTAAAGTATTTTAACGCAAATTGGTACATATTGGGTTGTTGGCTTACCATTCTGCGGACCACAAAGTTGAGTAAATTCAGTAGTTCTCTGGTAATACGCATTTCTAATTAAGAAAGTGTACTGCACTGCAGCATCCATTATTATGCAGTTTTGATCATTCCTGCAGTTTGCACTTCTCTGAACAGGACTGCAGCAGGAAAGCTCTTTGAATTTTAAGTGACAGTAACACATCTCGTCTCCACCTACTGGTAATTTAAGAAACAATGTTTTATAAAAAAATATATGTATAATTATAAAGTCCATTCTCCTACAGTGCAAATTATAATACGTGCAATATCCGACAATGCCTCATCAGTGGAACCAAAAATCTCAAGACAAACTTTAAGTTGGCTTGAGAAAAACAGACCAGAAAGTTTTAAAAGTTTTAAGTTTGATGGTTTTCAGTCTGAAATAGTTTGAAGTTGAAAGTTGTTTTAAAAGCTTAAAGGTTGAATGTTTTGAAGGCAATACAGTCTGTCAGCGATAGATGTTGCTATGCGATTGCAATACATGTGTGCATCAGAAAATATAGGCGTTTGATGGTTATAAACCAGTCTAAAATCAGCTAAATAACGCTAAAATGTTTAGTAATAAACCATTATCTGGCTGTACTAGTGCTGCAGAAACCACGTAATATTGTACAGTCTAATGTGAAGAAAGTATAAAGAAAACAGACTTATTTTAGAGCATGTAATGTTCGATGACCTGTTTATTTTTTCCTTTGTCTTTAGTCTGGAACGTTCTGCAGAGGGTTGTTTTCATATTGCTGCCGAATGTTGACAGTGATCAAGTCTTCACAGAAGTGCAGGGGTAATTCTGTCAGCAGGGGCTAAACACTCCAGCTCTGAGGTATGGATGAATAGGCACAGTTGCTTCGGAATGAGTGGAGTGGAACTTGTCCGTATGTTTGCATATGGCGGTGGTCTGGTAGTCGTGTTTATAAGGTTAGCCAGCAGGTGGCGCTGCAGTTTTTCGTTAAAACGACTTGATTTCTCCAAGTGAGGCGAGTACTACAGTGAGGCCGAGCATTCATCCTGCGCACGCTGTTCATGCCCCATTTGTTGTTATACAAGAGTAGGTTTCACTCAAAACCACAGATGCATTAGTAGAAATGATGTAAAGAATTAGATATTTTCCAATAAGAGCAACACCTGCCACTAGTTTAGCCCAAGTTTCCCCAGTGCTGCACAGATTGAATCAGAGTAATAAACACAATATCCTAAATGAAAACAACAGTAGACTGAATTATTAAGAAGTTTGCAGCATGATGCAGATTAAAAACTGTGCGCATGTGCACATTGGATCGATTAAGTAACCAAGAGCAAAGAATTTTAAAAGCTAGACTGCATTTGTTGTTCCCTAACTTTGTAATACACTGTCCTCAGAAAGACAGTCATCCTAATTAGTATTTACCTCAGTGTGCATGCGACAACATGTTGATCAAGCATTGCTGGGGAACATTAATTTAGTCAAAAATGTTAAACTCAACAAGATATTAAATATGCATGCTTTTTCCCCCTATTTACCTTGACCCCATTTCTTTTTCACTTGTTTACTAAGGGTGTGAATGCAGCTAAATATTTCGATGTTGTTCACTGTAAAATAATTATATTATTTTAATATATTTTAATTGTGATATTATATTAAATGGTATAATTCATCATTATTTATATTTTACATGAAAACTCATCGTGTAGTCAATGAAATGTAATATGTACACAATTTGTCATCTCAGCATTGACCTAAGCCGTAGACCATTGAGAGAGGCAGCTTTCATAAATATTTTTATTTTTTTGATGACATCTTTTGAACTCACATTGAGTGTTAAATATTACAGTTCATCGATTCAGCTGTTCTGTGACCAACACTTACATCCCAGCGATGCTAGAATCTCATTGACATTAAAAAAGCTGATTGTCCATTAATCCACATTTAACTGGAACTCCTTTCCTCCTCCTCCTTTTTCCTTCGATCATTTCTATTCCTCCCTTTCCCTCCCCTCTTCCGCTTCTTTCATCACTCAGCGCTCTTTATATCAGCCATCGCGAGGGTGCATATACCTCAGCGAGAAGCCAGCAAGACATAAACTGCCCTTTCGATGTTTCAAACAGGCTTTAATAGGCAGAAGCCGAAGCATGACCTTGAAATATGGCCTCCGATACAAATCCTGCAAATGGCCACAGCATATATCAGTCTGTGAAATTAGTGCTGTTTAGCAGCTGCGGTTATATAGTGCCCGTCCTGAGATGGCTATGAATGGTGACCAGCCTTTTGATTGATGATTTCTGCCTTCTCCTCTATTACCTATTGGAGGATGCCAGTGAAATCACACACTGATGGGCTAGTGCTTCCAGACTCTCTTTGTAACTCCAGTGCAGTTGGGTTCATGAACCAGCCAGGCACTTGGAAATGATCAAGGAGATTGAAGAGTCGAAATAAGTTTTCCTGACTGTGAAAAGGGAAATCGAGGCAGGTATTCTGGGAGTTTGTGGAGCCATAATCTAGATTAGACTTGGTCAGGTCATTAATCTAGAAAAAGACTGTGGAAGCACAAAAGAGATTAACTCAGACTGCTGCGATTTATGATTTGTTAATAATACATCACGGTTGTAAAATGTTATTAATCGTACAGCTTAATTAAATGGAATCATTATGCACATTTTATTAATTAACCCAATTTATCTTATGATTTCTGTCGGAAATAAATATCATTGAAAATCACTTCATGAATCCTGGAACAATTTATTCTACTAACTTGTGTGAATGAGTGATACGCAGCAGAAGTTTTGCAGGTTTTTATGTGCGTTTAAGGGCTGAGCGATGGTGCATTGCCAAGGTTAATTAACAGGAGCCATAAGGCAGCTCTTAAGGCAGACCGGTGTGTGTTGGTTTAATTAAGACTCACTGTCAGATGTTCGTTTAGTCAATATATAATGCTGCAGGCCTCCTTAACAATGCTCCATTGATCCCTTTCCCCCAAAAATAATGTCTTGCATAACAGGCCTTGTCCTTATGATGCTTCAAAACAATGTTCACTGGATCGTTCTTACTTTGATATGGTATTTTAATTTTTGCTTCAGATTTCATTATACTGTAATTCATTGGCATCGCCTGTCTATCTAAACCAGAGTCTATTCAGGTGAACTTTGGGGTAAATCAGTTTAAAAGGAACTTAAATCCAGGGGCTACATTCCTTCAGCGAAGTAATGGAAGATCTGTGTCATTTTTTAATCTTATTGCGTTTGAACTTTGGTAATATTAAAAAGCATTCCCATCTTATATCCATTCTGTGGATCTTAAATCTTTTCTTCCTCTTGGGACTCCCTGTTCAATTGTGCATACAAAATTAAGTTTCAAACTCAGGAGTGGTTCCCTGCCTTAATAAGATCTAATAAAGTTCCACTGCTATTCATTTTTGATTCAACCCTCTATGTGAAAATTAATGAAGACTTCCATTAAAATGTCAAGTGAGCCTGTTTTGGATTTATATGACCTGTTTACAATGAGGTCTGAGATACAGCGAAGACAGTTTTACACAATCCACACAGAAGTGATCCTTTTTTGCAAGGATTATTAAATGGTAATCGCATAATGACAAAGCACAAATAATTCATAATACTGTGAGTACACTGTAAAAAAGTTTTTTTATTTTATTTTTTTATATTGCTTGTGATGAGCTTTGGTTCATCACGTGACTTTCTCATCACCACCTACATTTGGTGGTTATCAGTGTATTACAAAGGTACAAAACAGATTTCAGTTCTTCAATAGGTTGGAATATTAACATTATATCTGTTAATTAAATTACGGTATTTAACTGTAAATTTAAGGTAAAACCATAAAACTTAAAATGTTTTTACCCTATTTTTTACAGTAGAATTTTGGCAACCACAGCTGCCGTTTTTTTTTTACAGTAAATTTTATGGAACTTTTTTTTACAATGTATTTAGTAATATTTGTTGTTTATAACTATGTTTTAATATTTACTATTGTATTGCTGAAATTATTTCATTTTTCTTCACTAGCCTATCAAGAAAGTAATCAAAATAGGTGTCATAAACAGTACAAAGATATTGTGGTGTTTGGAAAACAATGATTACAATTATAATTTTTATAATTGTATTTTTTCCTGATAACCTGGCTAGAGAGATTATTTCAACTACCAGTGTCTTTCCAGGTTTTTTTTTTTTTTTTTTTTGCTGTGTTTAATTTCATTGTGAACTGTCCATCTGCCACTCTGTTGAAGCGCGGCTCAAAATATTTTCTATTCATCCACTCTATATGCATGTCGGAGGGTTGTCACACGAAAACCACCCTTAATTCCTTCGTGGATCCATGTATCTTTTTGCAGAGCTGGTGCTGTTGTATATTTTACTGTAGCTCCCAGTGAAAAAAGACATTATTCATCACCAAACGATCTTGCCATTCTGAAACAGCCCTATAAAACACAGAGTAATGAGGCTTCTGTGGCTGCTGTCAACTCAACACTGCTTTGTAAAGGATGACACAATTATACTTTACTAGCTCTCAGAAAATGCTGACAAGCTCCAGTTCAATAAAGCACAATTTCTTTTGCTTTTCAGCAGCCGTAGCTCAAAACTGGACGTTTGTAGTGTGGACTGGAATCCTCTGCCTTAATAGAATCAAAGAAATGCTGATATTTATACCTCTGCAACACATTTTGCAAATGTACTGTATAATTAATATTCAAAATGTGAATGCCAGCCAGCAGTGCTGCAATGAAAGGTAATGATGGCTAATATGCACTGTGTTGAGAACATGAAATGCTTCTTTAACCAGATCCTTTCTCTTTTTTTTACACGGGAAACATCACATTAGCCTAAAGCATGCATAATTCATCTCTCCTTCATTTATTGCAAGCCTTTACAGTAGATTATGTCTGAAAACTATGTTCTTTGTCTTAACTTGTGTTGAAATGTTCAGAGATTGGCTGACTGCACTTTTCCCAACCATGTAAATCATTCTGATCTTCACTCTAAATGGGTCTCTAAAGGAAATTAACTGAATCCAATTGAGAACAATGCATATTAAATAAATATAAAATAAGAATAGTACGATATTATAATAGATGCACCACAGCATCACAGCACAGAAGTCTCTTATGGTTAACAATGTTGTATCAGTTGATTAGTACAATCAATACAATAAAAGCTAGTAATATACAGGTGCATCTCAGTAAATTAGAATGTCAAGGAAAAGTTCATTTACTTCAGTAATTCAACTCAAATTGTGAAACTCATGTATTAATTAAATTCAATGCACACAGACAGAAGTAGTCTAAGTCTTTGGTTCTTTTAATTGTGATGATATTGGCTTACATTTAACAAAAACCCACCAATTCAAGATCTCAACAAATTGGAATATGATGACATGCCAATCAGCTAATCAACTCAAAACACCTGCAAATGTTTCCTGAACCTTCAAAAAGGTCTCTGACAATCATTGACACCCTTCACAATAACAAAACATTATTGCAAATAAGATGGCTGTTCACAGAGTGCTGTATCCAAGCATGTTAACAGAAAGTTGAGTGGAACGAAATAGTTTTGAAGAAAAAGATGCACAACCAACAGAGAGAACCGCAGCCTTATGAGGATTGTCAAGCAAACTGGATTCAAGAATTTTAGAAAATTTCATAAGGAATGGACTGAGGCTGGGGTCAAGGCATCAATTGCCACCACACACAGACGTCTCAAGGAATTTGGCTACAGTTGTCATATTCCTCTTGTTAAGCCACTCCTGTACCACAGACAATGTCAGAGGTGTCTTACCTGGGTTAAGAAGAAGAATAACTGGACTGTTGCCATTGGTCCAAAGTCCTTTTTTCAGATAAGAGCAAGTTTTGTATTTCATCTGGAAACCAAGGTCCTAGAGTCTGGAGGAAGGGTGGAGAAGCTCATAGCCCAAGTTGCTTGAAGTCCAGTGTTAAGTTTCCACAGTCTGTGATGATTCGGGGTGCAATGTCATCTGCTGGTGTTGGTCCATTGTTTCTTTGAAAACCAAAGTCACTGCACCCATTTACCAAGAAATTGTGGAGCACTTCATGTTTCCTTCTGCTGACCAGCTTTTTGAAGAAGCTGATTTCATTTTCCAGCAGTATTTTGCACCTGCCCCCACTGCCAAAAGCACCAAAAGTTAGTTAAATGACCATGGTGTTGGTGTGCTTGACTGGCCAGCAAACTCACCAGACCTGAACCCCATAGAGAATCTATGGGATATTGTCAAGACGAAGATGAGAAACAAGAGACCAAACAATGCAGATGAGCTGAAGGCCACTGTAAAAGAAACCTGGGCTTCCATACCAGCTCAGCAGTGCCACAAACTGATCACCTCCATGCCACGCTGAATTGAGGCAGTAATTAAATCAAAAGTAACCCCTACCAAGTATTGAGTACATGTACAGTAAATTAACATACTTTCCAGAAGGTCAAC
Organism: Carassius carassius; assembly: GCF_963082965.1. Taxonomy (NCBI): domain Eukaryota; kingdom Metazoa; phylum Chordata; class Actinopteri; order Cypriniformes; family Cyprinidae; genus Carassius; species Carassius carassius. The sequence continues at coordinate 14,396,280 of NC_081765.1, forward strand.
CATTCACTAAATGTTTATTTTTTTTATGAAGTATTCTAATTTGTTGATACATTGAATTGGTGGGTTTTTGTTAAATGTGAGCCAAAATCATCACAATTAAAAGAACCAAAGACTTAAACTACTTCAGTCTGTGTGCATTGAATTTATTTAATTTAACAATTTGAATTGAATTACTGAAATAAATAAATTTTCCTCGACATTCTAATTTATTGAGAAGCACCTGTACTATTGTAATGTGTGTCTGTGTTTGTTTGTACATATATGTAATTGTGATTCCTAAATTTTGGCAAAGCTGAATTTCCAGCATGCATTTCTGCAGTCTTCAATGTCACATAATTTAAAAATAATATTTTGATTGGTGCTCAAAAAACATTTCTTATTATCATTAATTTGAAAACAGTTATGCCGCATATGTTTGTATCATTGATGAATAGAAATTTCAAAAGAACAGCGTTTATTTGAAAGATAAATATTTTGCAGCAATGTGAAAGTTTTATTTTGTCGCTTTTGATCAGTTTAATCCATCCTTACTTAAAATTTATAAAAGTAATAAATGAATGAATTAAAAAAAAATACTAAACCCCACATTTATCTGTGTAATCTAGTTTAAGAAATACAGTCAAACAAAAATGTATTTAGACATCTTCAACATTTCACACGTTATCAGTTTATTCGCTATAGTAATAAAATTTGACAAGAATGGTGTCAGAACAAATTCATCTTGATAATATCATATAACACTTAAGCAAAACATGGTCAGGTCAAAGTGTCTGAATAATTTTTGAGTTTTCTAATAGCAGTTTACCAACATTATGATATTAGGCATTTTTCATAAATCTTAATTTGAAGCTCTAATTAGACTAGTCTATTTTAGGGTAAGATAATCATGAAATCAGTGGGGTGGCAGTAAAGCTTATTGAACTACATCAAATTTAATGCTAATGGCATATGTTGCCATGCACCATGATGCCTGAAGCTCTTGGAGGTGATAGTAACTCTGCTAAATCTGTTTATTTATTAGAGGAATTGCTCGGTGCTCACTCTCCACTATCAGAGAGGCTTGTCAGCAGCGGAGAGCAGGTGATGCATGAGCCAATATGTTCACTAGAGAGAACCCAACATCGCACATCAGCATGAAAATTTCTCTTTGAAGGAGCTTTGGGCTGTAAATACTGTTCCAAAACAGCACTAATCGAAGGTAAAAAACCTGCAGAAAGCTTCTGGAGGATCCAGAGTCGTTATGATACTCTATACTATAAGATGTTGGCAGAATTCTAGATATAATTTTTTACTTTCAAAGAAACTCACGAAGTATCATTATTGAACAAATTCAACCAATAGTACAATTAGTGGTGACTTTTATTTCTACATTGCTACAAATATTTGGCCAGTAGTGAAATGCAGCAGAGAGGAGAAATTTAGCAATATTTGTCAATAGTCTTTTATGTTCCATAATCTCAATTTTGTCACGGTTCATGAATGCACCGTCTCCAGCTGTATTCATGTTACGTCATGTTGATTGTTTCATGTGGGTGTTGCCGCCGATCGTCTAATCAGCGGCAGGTGCATCTCATTCCAACTGCCTATTTAACACCCTGTCTTTCGGCTCTTGTTTGTCAGATCGTTGTTTGAGGTCGTCCGTGTCTGATGTCTGATTCATGTGTTCCTGTCTTGCTTTGTCTCCTGTTCGGTTTCTGTTGGATCATTACATTCGCTCACGGATTATCGTCACCTCACTTGGAGTTACCACCGCCGTCATCATCATCAGCGCACTCAATTCACCTACTCACCAGTCTGTGCTGCCATCGCGGTTCCTGCGTCATTCTCCAACCTACCATCATCTCAAATATTATAATAAACTCTGTTAACTTGCTTTTGCCTCCTGTCCTTCATAGTCCAGCGTCACAGAACGATCTGACCATTATGGAGGCAGCGAGTAGTCACCATTCCACCCTCGAGGAGTTTCTCAGCGCCAGTGTTCGGAGGATGGACTCCCAGGAGAGGAGTCTTGACGACACTGGTCGCGCGGTTCAAACCTTGGTGACGCAGGTGTCCGAGCTCACCCAACAGTTCCAGCTATTACGAGCTCCCACTGCGCCACTCACACCGCCTGTTCCACCAGCACCGTCTGAAGGCCCCTCCCAGCCGGAACCACGCCTCCCGATCCCGGAGGCGTACTCGGGTGAGCCCGATTTTTGTAGAGCCTTTCTTAACCGCTGTGATATGCACTTTGCCCTCCAGCCTAGAACCTTTGCCAGTGAGAGGGCCAAGGTGGCCCTTGTTCTGACCCTGCTTTCTGGGAGGGCGGCATTGTGGGGAACAGCGGTGTGGGAGAACCAGGACCCATGCTGCGCCTCGTTCCAGGCGCTCTCCGCCGAGATGAGACGGGTCTTTGATCGGGCCGCCGCAGGACGGGAGGCGGCCAGGAGGCTGGCGGAGTTAAGCCAGCACGAGAGATCCGTCTCGGACTATTCCATCGAGTTCTGGACCCTGGCAGTGGAGTGCCATTGGAACGAGGAGGCGCAGTGGGACATTATCCTGCATGGGCTGGCTGACCGCGTCCAGAGGGAGATCTACGCCCTGGATCTTCCCCCGTCACTCAATGGACTTATTGAGCTGGCCCTTCGGGTCGATGCACGTCTGTCACGGATGGAGAGGAGGGGGCTACTCAACACCCCATCCAGGGGACCGGCAGACGTGCGGTTCAGCGGCGGGGACGTAGCCAGCCCCGTCTACGATCACGAGCCCATGCAGGTAGGGCGAGCTCGGCTTTCCCGGGAGGAGAAGGAGAGGCGGAGGTCCCTGGGCCTATGCCTTTACTGCGGGGGGGCCGGACATCAAGCCCATGCCTGTCCGGTAAAAGGGCCAGGCCCGGTAGTACGCATGAGGCTACTATCGGGTGGGATCTCGCCGAGAAGACCTCATCACCATCATCATCATCATCTACGCTCCTTCCGGTAAGGCTGCGGTGGTCAGCACAGACACACCAAGCACTTCTGGACTCTGGGGCAGAGGGGAACTTCATGGATAGCCCATTAGCACACAAGCTCCACATTCCCATCAGACCCCTTGCGCACCACATCACGGTTCACGCCCTCACTGGACAGCAACTCCCTACCATCTCGTACATTACTGAAGACATCACACTCATCACATCTGGCAATCACTCCGAGACCATCTCCTTTCACATCCTTGACTCTCCCCTGGCACCCATTGTCCTCGGGCACTCTTGGCTCCTCCTCCATAACCCCAAAATAGACTGGTCCTCTAATTCCATTTTGTCCTGGTGTAAAAAGTGTCATGAGTCTTGTTTAGTGTCTGCCTGTCCGTCTGTGTCTTTGTCTGTGTTACAGGAGGAGGCGGTGGATTTGTCTAACGTGCCCGCTGAGTACCTCCATCTGAAGGAAGTGTTCAGTAAGTCTCGTGCTGCTTCTCTTCCTCCGCATCGTCCTTACGACTGTGCCATAGATTTACTGTCAGGTAAGTCTTCGCCTCAGGGCAAACTTTATTCACTTTCTGTTCCAGAGAGGGAGGCTATGGAGAAATATATTTCTGATTCTCTAGCTTCTAAATTCATCCGCCCTTCCTCTTCTCCTGCGGGGGCGGGGTTCTTTTTTGTGGGAAAGAAGGACGGATCACTGCGACCTTGCATTGATTACCGAGGACTGAACAACATCACGGTAAAGAACACTTATCCTTTACCGTTGATGTCTTCGGCCTTCGAGAGGTTGCAGGGAGCGTCAATTTTCACAAAACTGGACTTACGCAATGCGTATCATTTGGTTCTGATCAGGGAGGGGGATGAATGGAAGACTGCTTTTAACACCCCCTGAGGGCACTTTGAATATTTGGTGATGCCCTTCAGGCTCTCCAACTCCCCAGCGGTCTTCCAGGCACTCGTCAACGACGTGCTGCGAGATATGATCTATCAGTTCATTTATGTCTACCTGGACGACATATTGATTTTTTCTTCCTCTCTCCAGGAACATGTGCAGCATGTCCGACGAGTGCTTCAGAGGTTGCTAGAGAATGGGCTTTTTGTCAAGGCGGAGAAATGCGAGTTTCATGCACAATCTATTCCATTTTTGGGGTATATCGTGTCGACTGAGGGAATACGCATGGATCCCGAGAAAGTTAAGGCTGTGGTAGAATGGCCAAGCCCAGATTCCCGTAAGGCCCTACAGAGGTTTCTGGGGTTCGCTAACTTCTACCGCCGTTTCATTCGCAACTTCAGCCAACTAGCCGCACCTCTGACCGCCTTGACCTCTGCCAAGACTGCGTTCAGGTGGTCAGACAGAGCTGAGGCTGTGTTTGCCAAACTGAAGAGCCGTTTCATTTCAGCCCCTATTCTGGTGGAGGTCGACGCGTCAGAGGTGGGGGTAGGAGCGGTGTTATCTCAACGTTCTCCCTTAGACGACAAGGTCCACCCTTGCGCGTATTTTTCATATCGTTTATCTCCGGCAGAACGAAATTACGATATTGGTAACCGAGAATTGTTGGCAGTTAAGATGGCATTGGAGGAATGGCGACACTGGATAGAAGGATCGGGGGTTCCTTTTATAGTATGGACTGACCACAAGAATTTAGAGTACATTAGCACCGCCAAAAGGCAGGCTCGATGGGCACTTTTTTTCGGACGTTTTGACTTTGCTATCTTGTACCGCTTCGGGTTCCAAAAATATCAAACTCGCTTCTTTGTCGCATATTTTTGACCATTCCGAACGCCCGTCCACTCCCGAGTGTATTTTTCCTGAGACATTAGTGGTCTCCACTCTCACATGGGAGATCGAATCGAAGGTCAGAACGGCCTTAGAAGGGGTAATGCCTCCGCCCGGGTGCCCACCGAACCGCTTATTTGTGCCGGAGGGATTAAGGTCCAACGTTATCCAGTGGGGACATTGCTCTAATGTAGCTTGCCATCCAGGGGTTAACTGTACTAGATTTTTAGTCAAGCAACGATTCTGGTGGCCACTTATGGCTCGCGACATTCACAGTTTTGTTTTGGCTTGCTCGGTTTGTGCCACTGGTAAGATTTCCAATCGGCCCCCTGATGGGTTACTCCAACCGCTGCCGGTTTTTTCGAGACCCTGGTCCCACATCGCTCTAGATTTTATTACCGCCCTCCCGCCCTTCCAGGGCAACACGGTAGTTTTAACCGTGGTGGACCGGTTCTCGAAGGCAGCCCACTTTATTTCCTTGCCCAAATTACCCTCAGCCAAGGAGACAGCATTGACCGTCGTAGACCACGTCTTTCGTTTACATGGCCTCCCGATAGACGTGGTTTCCGACAGGGGACCCCAATTTGTGTCTAAATTTTGGCGAGAATTCTGTAGACTACTGGGAGCGACTGTAATTCTGTCCTCAGGGTTTCACCCCCAGAGCAATGGTCAAACCGAGAGAGCCAACCAAGATTTGGAAAGGGTGTTGCGATGTTTGGTCTCCAAGAATCCTTCCTCCTGGAGCCAACAATTGTCTATGGTGGAGTACGCCCACAATACCTAACCAGTATCAGCTACGGGCCTATCTTCTTTTGAGTATAGTGTAGGTTACCAGCCACCTATTTTTCCCAGTATGGAATCCGAGGTTGTGGTCCCCTCCGTTCATGCCTTCGTCCAGAGGTGTCACCGCACTTGGACTAGAGCCCGTGAGACTCTACTCCAGGTGGGGGAGCGCACCAAGGCCAAAGCCGATCGCCACCGGTCAAGGCCTCCCGTATACGTCGTGGGTCAAAAAGTGTGGCTTTCTACCAAGAATATTCCTCTCCGTTCCGTATCTAATAAGTTGGCTCCCAAATTTATTGGCCCGTTTACTGTCACCAAGATCATTAGTCCGGTGGCAGTCCGCCTTAAACTCCCTCCTGCGTACAGGAGAATTCATCCCGCCTTTCACGTATCCAAAATAAAGCCCGTTTTTCATTCTCCCATTAATCCGCCTACCCCGGTTCCCCCCCCCCCCGCTGCGACTCGTAGATGGGGAGACCACCTATTCGGTCAATCGCATTCTGGACTCTAGACGGAGGGGACGCGGATTTCAGTACTTGGTGGACTGGGAGGGTTACGGTCCGGAGGAGAGAAGTTGGGTACCTGCTAGGGACATCCTGGATCACTCCCTTATCGATGATTACAATCGACAGGTAAGAGATTCTGGGGACGCCAGGAGGCGTCCTTAGGAGGAGGGGTACTGTCACGGTTCATGAATGCACCGTCTCCAGCTGTATTCATGTTACGTCATGTTGATTGTTTCATGTGGGTGTTGCCGCTATTTAACACCCTGTCTTTCGCCTCTTGTTTGTCAGATCGTTGTTTGAGGTCGTCCGTGTCTGATGTCTGATTCATGTGTTCCTGTCTTGCTTTGTCTCCTGTTCGGTTTCTGTTGGATCATTACATTCGCTCACGGATTATCGTCACCTCACTTGGAGTTACCACCGCCGTCATCATCATCAGCGCACTCAATTCACCTACTCACCAGTCTGTGCTGCCATCGCGGTTCCTGCGTCATTCTCCAACCTACCATCATCTCAAATATTATAATAAACTCTGTTAACTTGCTTTTGCCTCCTGTCCTTCATAGTCCAGCGTCACAAATTTACATTCAATTTTATTAAATTCTGTCAAGTGTTGACCTGACTTACAATGTGTCAACATTATGATATGAAGCATTTAAATCCTTAAATGATGGATAATATGTGAAAAAATAGATAAACCTTAATGTGATATTCTAATTAAACAAGTATTTAAAGTCTGACTCTCACAGAGCAAGAATTTTGACAGATGGCAAGAAATCTGAACCATTTTGCAGTAATTGTTTGGCCAAAAACCACACAGAATGGTGTAAAGTAAACAGCCAGAGTTTGTTTTTGTGTAGCTCTTCTTAAGATGCACTTGGGACCATATAAACCTGACTTTTTTAGGAAAACTGAATTTGTTAAAATCCAATTAATCTTATTGGAGCTTATTGTAAGGACACTGAAGCAGGCCCGAGTCCAGAATCAATGAGAGTTGCTTCTTAAATTAGTAAGGGTGCTCTCTCTCTCTCTCTATCTCTCTCTCTCTCTCTCTATCTCTCTATCTCTCTCTCTCTCTCTATCTCTCTCTCTAATATATATATATATATATATATATATAAACACACACACATAATAAAAATAATATATTTGTGCCATCCATTGCTGACGGCAGTTCCCTTTATAATCACCAAAAGCTGTCATTCATCTTAGTTCATTGCGATCTCACAATTACGTTATAGCTAATCAATGAAGTTCTCTATGCAGCTGCACAATGAATCTCTTATTTACATCACGTCTACACTTTGTTATAATGAGATGATTTGTGCTGAACACAAAATCTGAACAAAAACTGCTGCGATTTGAGCGGTGAGTGGATTCTAACTTAAAATCCTCTGATTGGCTGTTGGGTTCAAGAAATCAACAGATATGTCTGTTATTGGCTACACTGCTCAACGCTGCAAAAGATGTTGAAATACAAACCAGTCCCCAGAGCACACCATAAATGACTGGATAGTTTGCCAAATCTGCAATGAAATGTCACTATTACAGCATTAACTGAGGGTGCTATTGATTTCGTTTGAGGGTGCTTAGCAGCCTAATAGCCGTTTCCCAAAAGCATAGTTGCTAACCTGTTAGGAACTTAGTTAGTTGGCAATGGGAAAATGTATTACAACCAACAAAGTTTCTAACTAAGTTAGCAACTATGCTTTTGGGAAATGCACCCCAGGCTTTGTATCAGTGAGCTTATGAGCTCTTGTTTGTTGCTGGCATCAACAAGTGCAGTATTATGACTGAATGACTTTAGTCCTTGACCCAGTTCAGATATGTTATCATATCAGCCAGCTTGGAGTCAAGATTACATTTAAACAAGGGAGAGAAACAAGTTAAAGCCATTTGACAAATACTTTTTGAACCCGTAGCCTGAAGCCATTTGGAAAGCAGTAACCCCTCTAAAAACCCCCTTTTAAATTCCTGCTCTCCAGCCAGATGACTACAGAGCTGAACACTGTTAATCAAAACCATGAACCTCTTCTGGCTTGGGGAAGCCTTCTTGGAATTTCGATTCTGGATTTGCTGCTAAGTATGTACTGCTAGCCTCATGGTTGGAAGTTTTGGGAATATAGTGTAAGAGGGCACACATAACATATGCCTGGGATTTGTTCAAATTTAAAAGATGTCCTCATCATCTCTGAACTTTGCTTTATCTGTCAACACACTGCATAATGCAACTAATTTTTTTCTTTATTTTGTACTGCACGTTACAAATACGGTTATCACCACTAGAATATAGGAGTGAATTCTCTGCTATTGTCACTTCCTTTAAAAAAACTAAGTACTCAGAAGAGGAATGACAGCTGTATTTGGAACATTTCTCTGGTGATGTTCTCCGATCAGTTAGCTCACTTAAATCCTGCCCTGTCAAACAATCGACTGAAGGCTCACATTCAGATCAGCCACCATCCAATCAATGACTGATGGATAGCACCAAGTCCACACCTTACATTGTTGTCTTTTTTAATAATCTATTTCAATCGGATGTACATCACAATAAAGAAGAAAAAATCAGTTGCATCTTGTGTTTCAACGTGAATTTAAATAGCTATTGGTCTTTTTGTTAACATTATCTAATAACCTGTGTGAACTAAGTGATATCAAAATAGAAAAGAAATTACACTTTGACGAAATAACATTCATCATTCTTTGAAAGAGAATAGACTAACACATCTTTCACAGTATGAGTAGAAGTACATTGTAATGCTTTGACTTAAGTTTAACAATTTATTATGACGGAATGTTGTCACTTGTTGTTTCAACTAGCAATTTACATATTGGACAGTATCTGGGATTTCCAAAATGGAAGTAATGTGAAAAAGTCCACAACGATCTAAAATAAATGCCGTTATTTCCTAGACAGTTCTAAAAACACTTCCTTATTGGAAATTTTTTTTGTTGATACTTCCAGTAACTGCTCTTGACAGAGAGGATAGATCTAGTGTTAGATCAATACTTCTCTTTTTCTGGCTGTTTTGAAGGATGGTGCATTTGAGCTGAAACAGTGAACTCATCCAAACATCAACCCTCTCTGACCATCTCCAGCAAACATCCATTATGCAGAGCCATCTGCTTCCTCAGGCTGATCTATGGAGGAAAACTGTTGTTGTTTTCAGCATGCTGTTAGATGAGTTTCTCTCTGCTCTTGAACAACAGGACTGGACATCAAGTGTTGTTCTTGAGGTTAATTAGAAAAATTATCTCATCAGAAGAGCACCTCTCCTCCCTCCTCCTCCTGTCAGAGACATGCTAATCTCTGACAAGTCTGCTCGGGGTCCACCGGCGATCTCTCTCTGTCAGAGCCGTTCACGGTCCCCACGGGCCCCTGAAAAGATCCGCTTCGCTGAGCCACTGTGACTTGCTGCTAATAAAAAGACAGGAAACAGTGTGACCTGTTTGGACTCACTCACAACCACTTTGTATGATGTATCCCACCTGTATCTGTCTCCTCATCTCCCTCTCTCTTTCTATTCCTCACTCAGTCACTTTATCTATACGTGGCTTTTGGTCTTCTCATTTTTTTTTTCTTTGGTGTCTGTTCCTTCTGTGCTGCTCAGCTATTGCTGGCACAAATGAAGCAGAACGGCTTCTCACTCTGGCCTCTCTTGCTTGACCATATCAATTTTTTTTCCTCTTTCTCTTTTAAACTTGTTTCCTATCTTTCCAAACACTCTTTAATCTTTTACCTCTTCCGTGCCTCTCATTTTATTTCCCTCTCTTTTGCATCTTGCTACTCTTTCAGTCACACTCGTGTTTGCTCCCATTAATATAAGGGATAGATAGAGAAAAAAATTTCGTAATTATTTTTTTCACCCTCATGTCATTACAGATAAACCTGCTGTTATTTTTCTCCTGATGTGATCTCATTAGTAAGTGCAGGTATGCGTACTTAAAATGTGTTTCTACCACACATATGTTTTTGTACGATTGCTTAAACACTGAAATGAAAATTATACATAAATACACGCAATGTATTTACAGCATCTTCATGTAATTAATACATTTGATCAATGTGATTCAATTCAATTCAAGTTTATTTGTATAGCGCTTTTTACAATACAAATCGTTACAAAGCAACTTTACAGAAAATTATGTTTCTACAATATTTAGTAGTAGCTTATGGTGGTGACTGTCAGTTTGTGCACGTTTGAAAGGATTTTTAGAAAAAAATAATACAAGACGTAGTCAGCTAGATGATGAACATTATTAATATTATTAATTAATAATTATTATATGATGCAGTCACACATGTAGCAATAATTGTTAGTTCTGTTTGTTGATTTAGGGTTAGCATCATCTGGGGTCCTCTGAGGGTCAGCATCATCTCTTCTCAGGTGTTCTGGATCCAGACTGGAGCTTGTGTAAATCCTAGTTACATCCCGTGGCAAAACATAGAAACAAAATAGAGACATCATTAGCATAGCTGCTGTTCCAACAAAGTAAAATTAGTTTAACTCAAGCTAATGAATAAAAATGCACATTTGATCAGATGCAACTACACTCACAATTTAAGAGATACATTGAATTGAATTGAATTGAATTAATCTTTATTTCGAACAATTCATAAAAAAATTAAAAATAAAAATGACAGCAATTCATAAGAAATATCCATATAAATAAACAAACATGTATAACATAATAATATAATATTCAACCTGTTCGAAAAGGGATAGTTAGAAGCCCTAGGCTTATCAAAAACTACCCCCAGTAACTACCCAAACCAATTCACAATCTAACAAGAAAAATTAACATAACATTTTAAATAATACAACAACAAAAAAAATACTAAATTAAGTAAAGCGTTATCTTAATATTAAGATGAAGAAAAAAGCATATACAAAAACCATTATCAAGCATACATTCCCACCATAATGAATTATCATTCACCCTCTCCATTTCTATACTTATCAAGCATAAAACTTTTGTACCTTTTTCTAAATTGCAACATATTAACACTTTGTTTGATTGAACTGCTCAGACCATTCCACAGAAGCACCCCACAAATCGAAACACACATACTTTTGAGTTTTGTCCGAGTCCTATGTTGACTCAAATTTAAATTTAAATCCCCTCTCAAGTTATAACCCCCAACCCTATCTGTAAATAACTGTTGTATGTTTTTAGGCAACTGTTTATTTATTGCTTTATAGATTAATTGAGCAGTCTTAAGTTTAACGAGATCTTTAAACTTCAAAGTGTGCAATTTTAAATATAGTAAATTAGTATGCTCAAGATAACCTACCTTGTTTACTATTCTAATAGCTCTTTTTTGTAATGTACTTAATGTTTGTAAGGTGGTTTTGTAGGTGTTACCCCATACTTCAACACAATAATTTAAATAAGGCAACACAAGTGAACAATACAAAATAAAAAGTGCTTTTTTACTCAATACATGCCTTGCTTTCCCCATTACTCCAATACTCTGCGCTACTTTTGTTCTAACGTATTTGATGTGTGGTTTCCAACAAATTTTATGATCAAGAATCACACCCAAAAATTTGTTTTCATAGACTCTTTCTATTTTAACATTATTAATCATAACTTTTACTTGCGTGTCAGTTTTACGATTACCAAAAAGCATAAATTTGGTTTTATCTAGATTTAACGATAATTTATTTAAGTCAAACCATATTTTTAATTTATTAATTTCTGATGTGACCCCTTCCAACAGCTGCTTCAGATTTTCCCCTGAACAGAAAATATTAGTATCATCAGCAAAAATCACAAATTTTAGACGGTTAGTCACACTACATATGTCATTTATGTACATTATAAATAATTTTGGACCCAATATTGACCCCTGTGGTACTCCACAGGTGATACCCAAACATTATTCACATTATTCGAATGCTTGGCGAAAGAGATGCGTTTTTAATCTAGATTTAAACAGAGAGAGTGTGTCTGAACCCCGAATATTATCAGGAAGGCTATTCCAGAGTTTGGGAGCCAAATGTGAGAAAGCACTACCTCCTTTAGTGGACTTTGCTATCCTAGGAACTACCAAAAGTCCAGCGTTTTGTGACCTTAGGGTGCGTGATGGGTTGTAGCGTGGTAGAAGGCTAGTTAGGTACGCAGGAGCTAAACCATTTAGGGCCTTATAGGTAAGTAATGATAATTTGATACGGAACTTAATAGGTAGCCAGTGCAGAGACTGTAAAATTGGGGTAATATGATCATATTTTCTTGACCTCGTAAGGACTCTAGCTGCTGCATTTTGGACTACCTGTAGCTTGTTTATTGACGAAGCAGGACAACCACCTAGAAGTGCATTACAATAGTCCAGTCTAGAGGTCATGAATGCATGAACAAGCTTTTCTGCATCAGAAACAGATAACATGTTTCGTAGCTTGGCAATGTTTCTAAGATGGAAGAATGCAGTTTTTGTAACATTGGAAATATGATTTTTAAAATACAAATTGCTGTCTAATATAACACCCAGATTTCTGACTGTAGAGGAAGTAACAGTACATCCGTCTAGTTGCAGATTGTAATCTACAAGATTCTGTGTAGTGTTTTTTGGTCCAATAATTAATATCTCCTAATTTAATTGGAGAAAATTATTTGTCATCCAATCTTTTACATTTTTAACACACTCTGTCAGCTTAGATAATTGAGAAGTTTCATCTGGTCTCGTTGAGATATATAGCTGAGTATCATCAGCATAACAGTGGAAGCTAATTCCGTATTTTCTAATAATATTACCAAGGGGCAACATGTATATTGAAAATAGAAGGGGACCTAGGACGGATCCTTGTGGCACTCCATATTTTACTGATGATAAATGAGATGACACCCCATTTAAGTAAACAAAATGGTAGCGATCAGACAGGTAGGATCTAAACCATCTTAGAGCCTGCCCTTGAATACATGTATAGTTTTGTAATCGATCTATGAGTATGTCATGATCTATGGTGTCGAACGCAGCACTAAGATCAAGTCAGACTAGAAATGAGATGCAGCCTTGATCTGACGCAAGGAGCAGGTCATTTGTAATTTTAACAAGTGCAGTTTCTGTGCTATGGTGGGGCCTGAAACCTGACTGAAATTCTTCATACAGATGATTTTTATGCAGGAAGGTGCTCAGTTGAGCAGACACAACTTTTTCAAAAATTTTAGACATAAATGGAAGATTTGAAATAGGCCTATAATTTGCCAGTACACTAGGATCTAGTTTTGGTTTCTTAATAAGAGGCTTTATAACCGCCAGCTTGAATGGTTTTGGGACGTGACCTAAAGATAATGACGAGTTAATGATATTGATAAGTGGTTCTTCGGCTACAGGTAACAACTCTTTCAGTAATTTAGTGGGTACAGGATCTAATAAACATGTTGTTGGTTTAGATACAATGATAAGTTTATTTACCTCTTCCTGTCCTATAGTTGTAAAGCACTGCAGTTTATCTTTGGGTGCGATGGATGAAACTGAAGTGTTAGACGCTGTAGAATCTACATTCTATTGTATTTCTAATGTTATCTATTTTATCAGTGAAGAAATTCATAAAGTCATTACTATTTAACGTTGGTGGAATATTTGAATCAGGTGGCGTCTGGTATTTTGTTCATTTAGCCACTGTGCTAAATAAAAACCTTGGATTGTTTTGGTTATTTTCAATGAGTTTGTGTATATGCTCTGCACTAGCAGTTTTTAGAGCCTGTCTATAGCTGGACATACTGTTTTTCCATGCAATTCTAAAAACTTCCAAGTTAGTTTTTCTCCATTTGCGTTCAAGACTACGAGTTTCTTTCTTGAGAGAGTGAGTATTACTGTTATACCATGGCACAGTACGTTTTTCTCTAACCTTTTTCAATTTGATGGGGGCAACAGTTTCTAATGTATTAGAGAAAATAGTGCCCATGTTGTCAGTCATTTCGTCTAATTCATGTGTATTTTTGGGTACAAATAGCAGTTGAGATAGATCAGGCAGGTTATTTGCGAATCTTTCTTTGGTGGCTGGAACAATAGTTCTGCCCAGACGGTAACGCTGAGACATATAGTTAATATCAGTTATACGCAGCATGCACGATACAAGGAAATGGTCTGTAATATCATCACTTTGAGGTACAATATCTATAGCAGTAAGATCGATTCCATGCGATATAATTAGATCTAGTGTATGATTAAAACGATGAGTGGGCCCGGTGACATTTTGCTTGACTCCAAAGGAGTTTATTAGGTCAGTAAACGCAAGTCCTAATGTATCATTTGTATTATCAACGTGAATATTAAAATCTCCCATGATTAGCGCCTTATCAACTGTAACTAGAAGGTCTGAGAGGAAATCTGCAAATTCTTTTAGGAATTCTGTATACAGCCCTGGTGGTCTATACACAGTAGCCAGAGCAAGAGATGCATTAGATTTCTTTTGCATGTCTGACAGTGTAACATTTAGCAGAGGTATTTCAAAAGAGTTAAACCTGTATCCTGTTTTCTGGGTAACATTGAGAATATCACTATATATTGTTGCAACACCTCCGCCACGACCAGTCTGACGCGGCTCATGCTTATAACAGTAGTTTTGTGGAGTAGACTCATTTAGACCAAAATAATCACTTGGTTTTAGCCAGGTTTCAGTCAAGCAGAGTACATCAAAACTATTATCTGATATCATTTAATTTACAAAAACTGCTTTGGTTGTGAGTGATCTTATATTTATGAGCCCAAACTTTAAAGATTATTTTTGTTCATTTACTTTACATGTTTCTGGTTTAATCACGATAAGATTTTTTTTTAGATCCTACATTAAATATATATTTTGACCTCACTATTCGGGGAACAGACACAGTCTTAATAGTTTTTACTGCGCAAGTACTTTTATCATTTAAGCGGGTGGAACAAAACTCATCATAATAGTTATTTGAGAATTGTCTTACTAGTCACATGGAGCGAAGTGTCCTGGAGATGTTGTCAGAAAGCAGCTCCGCTCCGACTCTGCTGGGGTGTAAGCCATCAGCGCGAAACAGCCTAGGATGCTCCCAGAAAAGTTTCCAGTTATT